>NC_081167.1:7367709-7967709 GCF_012432095.1 Onychostoma macrolepis | reverse complement strand
TTAATTAAAAGAAAATAATCTATTCATTGCCATTAAACTGAAATTACTGAACCTACACCCAGGAGCCTGGAAAAAAATGCTCATTTTAGAAGAAAATGTAAAATGGCACTTAAGAGGCTTTTGCATCTGAACTCTTCATATATTTATCTATTTAACACTGGCATCACCTTTTTCTTCGTTATCAGTGCACTAGGAAGTGGCCCGGATTGGCTGCAGGAGCAGACAGTTGGATGTCTGTCTGAGAGCCTGTCTTCATGCCTCTCCTCTACGAGCACAGATCACTGCTCACACTTAACAAATAGCATCACTTCCTGTCTGGATGGCTTTAAAATCGGTATGCTTAAGTGATGTAATTTTATAAGATTATTTCATAATAGCAGACACACGCTGCTTCAAAAGTTTGGAATCAGTAAGTGTTTTTTTTGTTGTTTTTTTATCAGCAAGTATGCATTAATTAAACATGACGCTAAATGCATCTATAAGAACAAAATCATGTAATTTACAATTACAAAATGTTCTATTTTAAATAAACATTGTGCTTTTAAACTTTCATTTTTTTCAGAGAATCCTGGAAATAAAAAAATAAAAAAAATAATGATTTTCAGAAAATTACTTGGCAACGCAACTAGATTCAACATTGATGATGATAATAAGAAATGTTTCTTGAGCAACATATTAGAATGATTTCTGAAGGATCATGTGACACTGAAGACTGGAGTAATGATGCTGAAAATGTAGCTTTACAATCACAGGAATACTTCGCAATTTAAAATGTATTAAAATAGAAAATTGCAATTTTAAGTTATACTAATATTTAACAATATTTCTGTTTTTTACTGTACCCCATGCGGTAGTGTGTGCAGTGTAAAGTATTTTAAAATTGTTCTGCTTGGTTTACAGGTGAGAAATGTGTTCACCGTTTGCTAACAGAAGGTTAGTATACAAGTTAAATCATTTGGCGTATCTTGACTTTCTCCTTTCTGCAAACTCAGTCACAATTGTTTTTTTCTCATAGTGCTCCAGTTCTTCCAAAGGATTTTGAATTCTAATGTGGAGCAGAACAGGTAAACTGTTCGCTATTGTATTGTATAATGTGCTGTATGCATGGAAGAACATGCTGACGTCTAATTCCTATTACCCAGAATTCTTCTTTTATCTGTATCTTGTGTTATTGACATTTGATGTGTTGTTCAGGGATTTGTGTGGTCGTCATGTGGCCCAGGCTCAGCTGATGCAGTCGTGTCTGGCAGCGGTGAAGGCCTCAATGCTGGTGGTTCAGAGGTCTCAGGAACCCATCAGTACTGCAGTGCTTTCAGCTTCAGATGACCAATCTGATCTACATCAGGCTCTCAGTGGACTACTCAGCTGCTATACATGTATCTTGACTGATGGTAAGGCAAAGAGCACTATATTCTTCAGATGCAACTTCACATTGAGTCATTTTTGCATTTATTTACACTCTTTTTATGTATTGTATTTATTTCTGTAGATTTTTGTATTATACTTAAGTTCTTTTCCCATCTAGAGGAGTTTGTTCAGACGGTCCAGAGCACTGCTGGGATGGCCGTTGTTTTGCTCATCAGATCTATTATGGGCAATGGAGATGATGTACCTGTCATAGTAAGTGAGAAGCAAGAAGCTTATTCTGTACTCTGTGGAAGTGCAGTTAAGTGTGAAGTGTGTTTCTAGGTTGCGGGTCTCCTGTGGTGTTCAGTGGATGCAGGCAGCATCGCCCCCCAGTGGCTGAGACAGAGCTGCGCAGGTCTGTATGAGAGCAGCAGGCCTGCAGCGGTGGCTCTGTATCTCAGTCATGGAGCTCTGGCTATGCTCAGCTGGAGAGGAAAGACTCTTGGTCCACAGGCCGAGAAACTGCTGCTGCTCATACCTGAAGTGCTCCTGTCTCTAGATACAAGGTACTAAAGGATACCAAATGCATTCATTAAAAAGGACATGCAAAACTACAGATTTTAACAGTTGACAAGTCAGTGGGTTTTCTGAATGAAAACTGCCACTTGCTACAGCCTAAAGAAATATGATTTACTTTCTGTTAAGTTGACATCATATATATTTATTTATTTATTCCCACAGTTATATGTATAAACTTGAAGATGAACATTTTCTATTCAATTTTATATACACAACCTTTCAAAAGTTTGGAAAAATGTAAAATGTTTTTGAAAGAAGTCTCTTATGCCCACCAAGGCTGCATTTATTTGATCAAAATACAGAAAAACGGTAATATTGTGAAGTATTATTACAACTTAAAATAGCTGTTTTCTTTTTTTAATATATTTTCAAATGTAACTTATTCCTGTGATGCAAAGCTGAATTTTCAGCATCGTTACTCCAGTCTTCAGTGTCACATGATCCTTTAGAAATCATTCCAAAATGATGATTTGCTGCTCGATAAATAAATAAACGAATTCTTATTATCAATTGTTTCTTATTATCAGTTGTTATCAACTGTTAAAACAGTTGTGGTGCTTAATATTTACTGCGGAAATTGTGATACATTTATCTTTTGTAGAATATTCTTTGATGAATAAAAAGTTCAAAAGTAAAGTATTTATTTCAATAGAAATCTTTATTTTAACATTATAAATATCTTAACTGTCACTTTTTCAATTTAAATCATCCATGCTGAAAGTTGAAAGTATTGAAAATATTAAAAGAATTTCAAAGAAATACTGAGAAACGGTAGTGCATATTTGTCATTTATTTGCTCAGAGTTTTTCCACAATAATATTTCTGAAGCTGCATTACAGTAAATATTGTGAATATTTACAGAGCAAGCTAAAAGTGACAGGATATGAGAAACTCCCTGGAAAGACACAATATAAGCCATTTAAAAATATTTCTGTCAACCATTTTTATGTTAAAAGGACAAAAAAGATGAAAACATTTTAAGTAGTATTTTTCTCTTCACATTTGTTTTTGGTAAAAATGAATGTCAATAGAAAATTATGATTAACTCCGATAAGTTGCATAACTAAATTCACCCCCTAATTCACATTGCACTACTGAGCTTAGTTAATTTTGAAGTTGGTCAGCCTGGATTTCCATTTGAACTGCTCTTTGTCATGAATCTCTCTCTCAGAGTGAAGGAGTCCAGTACGGTGATGGTAGTGGCTCGGGTTTTGACACTTTGGAGTGGAGCTGCGGTTGACTGCGTCCAGGTGGACACATGTCCCCCTCTCCTTCGCTCGTCTCTAATCGGAGGCTCTTCTCTAATCGCACGCCTTCACCACCACATCTACGCCCACTGGGAGCACCCTCTGGACGGGGTTCGGCACCAGACGTGCTCCATGTTCCAGAACCTCCTCACGCTCCACCAGCACTGCAGTGAGCACAAGTTTGATCCCACCGGTGACCCTTACATCACCCAGCTCACCCAGGACCTTCTAACGCTGGAGTGGCATACGAAAGGGAAGTACGGCACACTGGGCTGCCTGGTGGAGCACTTAGGAGCAGAGTATTTACTAAAGCTTGATGACGGACTGCCATCCAGGCTGCTGGGTCTGATGGGGGATCAGACGATGGCACCATACGCCAGCGACCTTCTGGAGAAGCTGTTTGTCAGCCATAAGGCCCAGTTGTGTGAACGGTTTAGGGATGAGGATGCCTGGATAGATGGGTGGCATGAAGTTTGGGTGAGGCCTCTGCTGAAGGTACTGTGCACAGCCCGATTGGATCAAACCACTTATATACTGGACTACTTCCTGCCCAAACTGCTACGCTGCAACCCCTCCAGCCTTAGCCACATGGTACAAGCCCTGCAGGAGATGTCAGCTTGCACTGAGGGTAAGAGTCTTGTGTATATACAGTACCGAAAGATTGGGGTCAGTAAGAGTTTTTTATTCATTTATTTAGTTTTATTCGGCAAGGACATTAAACTGATCAAAGTGGCAGTAAAAACATATTGTAATGTTACAAAAGATTTTATTAAAAAAAAAAAAAAAGCAAAATATTAGGCAGCACAAATGTTTTCGCCATTATTATAATAGCAGTGTTTCTTGAAGCAAGTCAGTATATTAAAATGGTTTCTGAAGGATCATGTGACACTGAAGACTGAAGTAATGAATGCTGACATCGCAGGAATAAATCACAATTAATAAAAAAAAAAAAGTGTATGTATATAAATATACCTGTGTATACACACACACACACATTTATATTTGCGTATATTTACATAATTTCAACCACATGGCAATAGTAGAAATGTAGATTTATTTATTCATACATTGAAACATATAAAATAGTCTGGAAAAACACCACTTAACACAAAATGAACTGAAGAAAGAATGATCTTAAATCGTTTTTTATCAAAATAGCTATACATAATTCATGATTTGTGTTATATTGATACTACATTTTACTTTAAGAATAATGATGCTCTGATTTAAAGAAATTGTAATCATGACTATTTTTATCATTTTGCTTTATTATTTAAATCTTTGTAGTATTCATCCGTGTATAAATAATTTTAGGGTAGAAAACAGTGTTATTGAATTTGAATGAGGAGGATTGTGTATAACTTATTGTTTTTTTGTAAGTGTTAAGTGTTTATTCCTCAGGGTCAGCTGGCAGCAGAGGTGCATTGGGGGCTCTGATGACGTGCTTGCGTGCCGCCCGGTCTCAGGGTGTTCTCAAGTCTGTGGAGGAGGAATTGTGGGATGGCCTGGTGCCACTCCCACTAATGCAACAGGCTCTGGTGCACAAACACGATCAGGTAAACGGGAACCACATTATATTTTACTGTACATTTAAAAGTTAATGTCTGACATGAAGGCTGTTTATGTGAATTCAGGTGCGAATGGATGCTCTGGGTTTGGTATGTGAGAGCCATCGCAGCACAGAAACTCTGTCCAGACAGGAAATAGAGCTGATCCGCCACTTCCTGCCCTTTAATCTAAACAGTCAGTCACCAGGAGTCAGACAGCAGACTGTCAGTCTGTTAAAGAAGGTAGAAAATTATGACAGCTCAAGCTTTGATTGGCCAGAGGGCATTGTAAGCGTGTTCTGATTGGCTTGTGTCTGTTTTATGTTGTCAGCTCTTGTGTAGGGTGAAGGACAGTGCTCAGCTGCTGCAAAAGAAACTGGACCAACATCACAACCACAAAGACCAGCAAGTTTTCAACATGTACCAGGTAGAACTGTGATACTAACTGAGCTGCAAGATAAGCTCCACAGACAGGAGATTCATTGATTCTAAATCTTAAATCTCAATAGACATTTTTTGCATTTGAAACTGATTAGATAACTGACTAAACCAAAAAGTCACATGAGAAATCTAGCTAAAGGAGTGAATTTAGAAATCTAAACAACAAGAAGTGCCAAGGAACATCAGGAACCGAGAGATAAGAGTCCCCTGATTACACAGACATTGAGTGATGTGTTAAACACAGGGGACACACATGAAGCAATAAACATTATGATAACAGAAGAAAAATGTGTTTTTTCCATTAGCAGGAGTTCTGTTAGTTGTGATGAATACATTGGTAATTTTCCACTCTGTTTTTTTTTTTTTTTTTTTTCATGAGTAAATTAATTAAACCGTAATAGAGCAAGCAAAGCAAGGCAAACGCACACCTTATGAGGTGCAAGTTGAAGGAAAGAATATAAATAAATTAGAGAACAACTGCACACTCCCTTAAGCACATTTATTAAACGTGGTTAATAAATGTGCTTAAGTGAGTGTGCAGTTGTTTTCTAATTTATTTAGTTAATTAAACAACATCAGGCTGAACAGGAAAACTAATTTACTCACTAGTTTACTCTTGCAAACTATTCTAACTCAAGTCAGTAAATAAGTTGGAAGCTTAATGGTAGTGACTTTGAAGCCATGCGACTGTTGTGTAGTTTGTTTTGTACAGCCAAGCACCACTCACATTTTCTTAAAGGGGTCATGAACTGCCTTTGTTTTTTTTATTTTGCACTGTTCTCTGAGGTCCACTTATAAAGTTATCAAGATTTATACATCAAAAAACGCTTTGTTTGAATAGGCGTAAACGCCCACTTCTGTGATTGGCTAACAGTTGTGTGTTTGACAGTGTACATTCTCATAGATGGACGCTGTTGTGGTTTAGGTTAAAAACACAAAAATACTCAGTATACATATCAAAAGATGTGTAATAACAGACAAAGCAGAAGTGACTATGTAATAAAAACAGTTAGTCACACTTGTGTGTTGCAACATTACTGTCGGATCCAGTATAGGCAGCACAGCATCGTCTTTTAGTTTCAATCTTTCTTAAAATCCTGTGTTGAATTTAGCCTTGTTTGTAAACTAATCTGTGGTAAAATGCAGTGAACCAAGAACAAATTCTTACTGATGTGATCTGGCACTTCATTAAAAATGAAGTTATTCAAAAAAAGTTTATAGTTTGGTTTCTGCATAGACCTGCGTTCGTCCCTCTTTTTATTTACACTACGTGCGTGAATCGGTGGGTGGGGCTAAACAGGCAGCGATGTAGAAGCAGGCGTTGATCGTCTTCTGCAGAGGCGGTGTTTAGCCACACTAATATGTCATAGAGTAGAACATTCCACAAGCTGTCGTTTTGGCAGTTTGGCTTCAATATAAGCTGTTTTTAGACTAACGAGAAAGTTTTGAGTTCTGAAACTTACAGGATGTTTTTATAGCACACTGACTTCTTATCTATCAAAAGATCAAGGGAATCTTTAAATTGAAAATCAGTTTTCTCTCTTATCAGGAGTTTCTACACTGGTTCTGTGAGACGCTATTCCAGGTGTTTCACCCAGGAGCCTCATTCTCCAGGTGTCTAATGGCACTACACCTGCTGGGGCTGATCGCTGAGCATTTCACATTTAACACAGGTATTTTTATAACTTTTAAAAAAAATCTATTTTAAATTCAAATCTTTAAATAGCATGGTATCATATAAGCCTTTATATCAGCTGTCAGCCACCCTGCTCTCTATTCACTACTTCTAGTCACCTCAGTATACATCAATTCACCTGTTTTTTCAGGCTGTGGTTTTGCTCTTGGAGAGTCAGTGAGCTTTTCTCATGCTCAAGCTGTGCTGTGCTGTCTTGCAAACAACTTTCTTGAAGTCAAACAGCTCGCCTGCAACCTCTTACAAAAACTGCCCCCCGCAGCAGTGCGACTCCAGGTCAGTGTGAAAGTAAGAGCCTGAGACTAGTATTGAGCAATGTTAAAAAATGAATATGAATGCATGTCCTCCTCTGTGTAGGAGCCGGAGAGGCTGCAGTCTTTGCTTCAGGTCGCTCTGGACCTCAGCACCAGCACCAAACCCTTTGACAGTGTCACTGCCGCTCATCTTCTCAACCTGCTGCTGCACCAGCCGGGTCTGAAGGATGCGTTACTCAGCTGTGTCCAGAAGCAGCACATCCCTGTCCAGCCACCAGCACTGATCCAGTCCCAGACGTCTGAGGCTTCCAGTCTGGAGCAGAACACCTTGGCAGGTACGCTAGTGTTAGATGACCATCACTCAAGATGACTGAGAATATTGGTTTATGATCCAGGCTGCCATCTGAAAGATTGTAGGTTTAAGCAGGATATCAATTTTCAATGAACTTTAAAATTGCAAAATGCATGTACAAGACTTCAAAAACCAAGTGTCCATTCTTAAAGGGACAGTTCATCCAAAAAATAAAATTGGCATCAGTTACACACCGTCACATCTTTCTAAACCCATAAGACTTTCGTTTCTCTTCAAAACAAAAAGGTACAAGATATTTTTAATGAAAAACTTGACAGATTTCTGTCCCAAAATTGAAATTCCATGAAACCAAAGCTTTGATTCAAAAAGTTTATGAAGACATTGTAAAATTAATCCTTATGAATCGAGCGGTTTAATCAAAGTCTTCTGCAGAGACGTGATGACTATATAATGAACAGTTTTTATTTATTTCACACACATTTTATTTGCTCCCTCCATTTAAATTTTATGTAAAATTCAAAGTATTTTGAACATTTATTTATTAATTTTTTTAAATTTTTGAATTAAGCTCACTTGTGGAGGGATCAAAATATATTAATTTGTGTTTTGAAGATTAATGTAAGTGCATTTTGAAAGACATGAGGATGAGTAAATTGTTTTTTTTTTTGGGGGGGAATTCACCCTTTAATCTACAATTTTCAGAAATATAATTGAAAATTATATATAAATGAGATAATATTATATAAATTATTTCGAATTTTCATCCTAATAATTCTGTTACACTACTACTGCTATTATCAATAATAATACTATTACTGATTTTTAATATACAGTTAATAATTTCTTTTGATTAATAATGCTTTATAGAAAACAAAGATTCAAACACAAAATATACATTGTTTTTCATGAGTGGAAATGACCAGTGAGACTTTTGCGGTTGTTTTAACTCTATACATTTATCTAAATCAAGTCATGTGTATATGTATGTATGTCTAAATTAGAGAGCATATTTGTGATGTTTCAGTGGTGCAGTGGCTGATGGTGTGTCTGAAGGAAGAGGTTTTGAAGGCCGAGTCGTCTCTTCTGCAGGCCTCTGCTTCCTATCCTTTATATGGCAGAGTTCACTGCATCACTGCAGTTCTGCAGCAGCTCAACACTGGGTACATCCACACATACTCAACCTTTAATCGTCTATTACAGAGGTCTTTGCGTTCCTTTGTGTGTGTGGTTGATATGTTTCTGTGTGTTTAGATCACTTGTACTGCTGTCTGAGTGGAGGGCTGTTGTGTCAGAGCTCATAGGCCTGTGCTACAGGATGTCTGATGTTGTGTCACCTGTGGTTCAGAGCTCTTCCCCTGAGGGCCTTATTCCCATGGATACAGAGTCTGGTAAATACATCTAACATGGTCTTAACCAGCTGACGGCATGTCCATCAATGCACTAGTAGACATTTTGTCTGTCCCTTGATTTTCACAAGGTAGCCTCTCGTTTGCCGTGGTAATGGGTGGTGTGTAATGCGTGACCGTAGAAATGCGTCAACTGATTGCTGTACTGTTGAGACATGAGAGGGATGTGTTAAAAACGTGTGGTAATTAGTGATCGACCGGTATTGATTTTTTATAACCGATGCCGATACCAATAGTTTGCATGTTTATGTGCCCGATAAACGATATGCAGAACCGATATTTATTTACTGTTATAAAGTAAATAAATAACTGAGTGAAGTAAGTCCATACTTCACTTTGGTTTTTCCTCCTTTGTCATCTTAAAATAAATAAATAAATAAAATAAAATTGAAAATTAACAGTCTTTCATGTTAAATTTAATCTTAATATTTGTTGTAAATTTAATCATATTACAACAATAAAAACATTTTATTTATAAAAAGCATCAGCGGCAATACTGATTTTAACAATAAGCAAAATAAATGTAGAAGGTCTCATTTTCAAATGGAGAAAATAAATAAAGGACAGGAGTCATAACTTCATTTTAAACTACAGTTTTAGGTTTATAAGCTGTTTAATAGGCTAAAGATTAAAGAATAATTCACTGGATAATGTTAATTCACTGAATAATATTCTCTGGAATATTGAAACATAACAAACAAAACATTGTGTTTTATTGCATTTCTCAACTGGTATGTTATATCAGAATTATTAATGTTTTTGTCATTCTAGATTATGAAATGCCTGCTGACAGTGCGGTTTATCTATGCTTTTACACAGAACTATAGCCTACTCAAGTTGCGATCGCTCGCGGAGATAATAATTGATTTCCATAGCGATGTATTTATTTAGATGTTTATTAACAAAATAATGGTTATATAGTAAATGTTAATATAATTTAGCGTGTTTTAAACAAGTGAAGCATTTCCTGAGCATCAACTGCTGAGTGAACAGATTGACGGATTCTTACGTGACTCTGTGAGTTCGTCTCAATTTTTAGAGCCAAGCTGTATAATATCAGGCATTTATGTAATACATCTAGTTTGTGCATTAATGGCTGTTATGTTAAATAAAGTTTACTAACTACAGCAAATCAAGTACCTGTGCACACCGTTGTTGGTGTTGTCTCGTCTCCCCTCAGACGCGCTGCAATGACGATCCTGCACGCAATTCTCAAAACACCCACAAGATGGCAGCGTTTATCTGTGAATCCGATATTACAAAACCGATATCCGATTATGGAAAAATTCTTAAATATCGGGAAAAATATCGGTAAATCGATATATCGGTCGATCTCTATTAGTAATACTAAAAATGTAAAGCGGCACATGACCCAAGAAAGTTAAGGCGAGGAAGAACATCTCGGTTTGTGTTGTTGACCAAAATGCCAAGTTTTAAGTTCAGTTGTCCAGCAATATCACAACTTGGCACTTTCATATAGAATTACATATAGGAGTATTTTACAACAACTTCAAGCATGGATCATCCAATTAGAATTCAGAGGCAGAACTGTGTATTTTATCATGTTAGTCTTTATTGGTTATGTTGGTGTATGTCTATCAAGTTCTAAATAAAAGAGAAAATAGTTGAATTAGATGAGAATTAGAGTTTTTTTTTTTTTTTTTTTTAAATAAAAAAAATGAAAAGTACCTTTCATTTGTATTTATTTCACTGGAATAGGGGTTCCTTATTTTTTTGTCTCCTTCCTTATACAGTATGTAAACAATATTTACCCGCCGAGATTTTAAGTGAATATTTCAGTAAAAACATTCATAAGAATCAATATTATTAACAAAATGCTATATAATAATAATAATAATATTAATAATAAGACTGAAATATTGTTTGTAAATATATAGTTGTAATGCCAAACATTGAGTATTCATTCATGTCTTAAAATTTTCACTTTCAAACATTCAAAGCTACAAGATTTTTAACATTTGAAATGCTCAAGCTTTTATTTTGGTGCAGTTTTGGTAAAGTGCTGTAATATTCAGGGTAACACTTTAGAAAAGGAAACGCTTATTAACTACAACTTTTCCCTCAATAAATTCCTAGTTTGCTGCTTATTAATAGTTAGTTGTTAAGTTTAGGTATTGGGTAGGATTAGGGATGTAGAATAAGGCATTAATATGTGTTTAATTACTACTAATAAATGGCTGATATTCTAGTAATATACATGCTAATAAGCAACTAGTTAAGAGACCCTAAAATAAAGTGTTACCCTATTCAGTCTACAATTTTTATGCAAATGTGAAAATCAAGTGAACAATAGCACATGTTCCTACATGCATGTTAAATGAATGTGAAATGGACTTGTGCCACTCTTCACTCTAAAACACACAGTGCAACACACTATATATAGTTCTTTACTTCATTCACAGCCTATAAATATGATAATCGCACTAAGCTATATCACGATTTAAATTTTATTTTGATTAATTGTGCAGAATTAATTATGTTAATTAATTTATTTGTGTGTTTGGGAAACCTTACTTGAGTATTTCAATATTTATTTATTTTTTTAATCGACTTTACAGCATATATTTTGTTCTTTTTGTTTTATGAAGGCCACTAGCTATGAAATTAGCCTGTTTACAAATCCGCTTTTGTCACAGTCTTTTCCAACCCAGAATCCTATTAAACATCATTTGAAATTTTATTAGAAATTACATTGTAATACAAATATTCACAATTTTCAGAAAAAAAAGACAATTCTCCTGTGATGCATTTTGGACATTGTAAGTGTCTAGAAGTCCACAGGGTTGTAAATATTTTAGCTGTATTAAATTTCAATGTGGCATTGTGCATGGTTAGGAGTCAGGAGAGTATGTTGTCCCACTTTTAAATCTGTTAATTGCATGTATGTGACATCTTTTTCTTCTCTCCACAGAGACCTCTGCTGGCCTCCAGAAGATCCTGCAGGAGATTCAACCTCGTGACACAAATGATTTTTTCACTAGTGCCAGAGAGCTGGACCCCAGCGAGAGCGACTGTAACAGCGAACAGAAAGAGCCAGAGAACGCAGTTCATAAAACACAATCCTGTAACAGCGGTACAAACAATAAATACAGTTCAAGCACCTCTAGCATCTGTATCAAAAAACTAATTTTAAACTCAGATTTCATACATTCAGACACGTCATAAATTCACTAGTATTATGTCTATAGTAACCACACTCATATTTCAACCATTATACTTTTATTGGACCCAGAATTGATTTACATTGATTTTCTGTAATACATGTTCTGTCCATGAGAGGCCGACATTTGATCAGTGTTTTGCGAGTGTTTATTTGGGTGTGTGTATTTGTGTTGTCTAGGTGGCGGTGATGGAGAGGCCTATCGAGTCACCGCTCAGATGGTGCTGGTGTGTTGCTGGAGGACCATGAAAGAGGTGTCCATGTTGCTGGGTCATCTGTGTCAGAGCATGCCGCTGCACTGTCCTCTCACACACGCTGACGGCAGAGGAGTCGTCACAGAGGACCAGGTCAGACACAGACACACACTCGACAGGGGTCACCTGATCTAGCATTCATTGTCTGACACACATACACACGCTCATCTCAAAGAGACTGTTTTGATGGAAGCCACCGAGCCTCCCTCAAGCCAAGATCTCAGTTACATAAGCGAGTGAGATATAATGGAGAACTGTACCTCATGCCGTTGAGTGGAGACTTTTTCCAGTAAGCTGATCTTTTTGAGCTCAGGGCCGAGAGATGAGACATCATGGTAATTGCTAATACAGGCTTAAATATGGTCTAGCGAACAGCCCTTGAAGAGGCGTCAGGAAATGTGATCACGGTGAATACAACTTCATTTGCCATAAAACTGAGCCTGGCGGCCATTAAAAAGAGAATGTCAAATGTATTTCCAGTACAGACTCAAAGACTCTGTTCTAAACCCTGGGGAGTAGGCTTCCTTCTAAGGTAGCACCCCATCCACAATATGTCTTAACTTAAATGTAATATAATAATAATAATAATAATCATCATCATTTTAAGGGATTGTTCACACAAAAATGAAAATTCCATTTGTTCCAAAAGTGTACGAGTTTCGTTATTCTGTTAAACACAAAAGTAAATATTTTGAAGAATGTTGGTAACTAAAAAGTTGACAGTAGCCATTGACTTCCATAGTATTTTTTTTCTGTACTATGGAAGTCAAAGCCACGTTCTTCAAAATATTTACTTTTGTGTTCAATAGACCCTTTTTCTGTTAGTAAACAATGTGACGTTTTTCTGTGGGCGGGGCTTAGCTGGAGGCAGAAAGATTCCACTGACCGCTTCACTAATGCTAGCTATGAAGTTTGTTTACCTTGTTTTTTTAACAATAGCTGGAGAAAATCCGATTTTACCTGCATATGTAAGGTCACTCACTGTGCAGGACCATTATTGTTATTTAAATAAGTTAACTTTAACGGACAAAGTCAGATTGGCCGACCCTATGCTCATGGATGGACGATCGGACAGGATTAACGTTACCTCCGATTGAGTGACTCGTTAGAGAAACCTAACGAGTAGTAAAGAGAAACTCACCTGTGTCTATCTAGTCATGAAGATGTGAATTTCAACTTCAGCGGGCTATTTTTACAGCTAACGTTACGTGAGAGTGAACTGGGCCAAAATACAAAAAGTTAAACATTCAATGTGATGATATATTATTTGAAGATGTATGTATCATGGCCACATTGATTTAAAGTATATACATCCTGTAAATTATGTAAGTTAAGTTTACAATACTTTACATACAGTACATTTAAAGGAAGATGTGAATAGTTTCTAGAAATAAAAATTCCAGAAATTAATTTTGAACTTTCTGTATTTGATTATTCTTTCTTACTAAGTTCTTAGAAAGTCCAGCCACTATCAATCACAACAATGTATATTACAGATGATTAAGCATATACATCGTCAGTTTGTTGTTTTACACACATGCACACAGACATTATTTCATAGTTGTGAGATGCATAAGAAATCTTTAGACACGTAACACAAACCATAATCCATAACAACAAAAGACAATACTTTATTTAACCTTTTTTGATAAGAAGTGTGCGCTGCAAACGCGAGCATTTTTGACGATAGTTTCTGTCAAGTCCACTCGTTTTATCTCGTTTAACCACAGCTGTCGTCGGTTTTTTGTCTGCGAGTGGCAGCAGGTATGCGTTAAAATTTCAAATTGGAGCCTGTACTACATAGATTCTTGCATCCAACATCACAACAAGATGATATTTTAAGCTCCTCGTGTAGCCGAATCTGCGTTGGTTTGAATGGGCCGCCTCCAGTTTTCCCTTTGTTTTGCCTCCAGCTAGCGCGGTGACGTAATCGTGACGTCGGCGCAAAAAGGGTCTATAGCTGAATGAAATTAAAGGGTAAGTTCACCCTAAAATGAAAATTAGCCCATGTTGTACTCGCCCTTGAAGCAAGCAAGGATAATTTTTTTTATATAACTCCGATTGGATTCGTCTGAAAAAAGAAAGTCATATACACCTAGGATGCTGTGAGGGTAAGGAAAACATGGGCTAATTTTCATTTTTGGGTGAACTAACCCTTTAATGAGTAAATGATGACAGAATAGAAGTTTTGGTTTACAAAATATATGTGTGTATAATATAGTGTGTATATAAAATAGTACATTTATTATGTGTATATATAAATACAAACGCATACATGTGTATATATTTAAGAAAAATGTTATGTTTATATGTTCAGTATATTTATATAAAATATAAGAATATACATGTACAAATATTTTATAAAAATATACAAATATTTACTGTATGTGTGTATATATATATATATATATATATATATATATATATATATATATATATATATATATATATATATATATATATATATATATATATTTAACACACACAGTACACATTATGTAAAAAAAAACTTTTATTTTGAATGCGATTTAATCGTTTGATTTTATATATATATATATAATATTAGTGCTGTCAAATGATTAAAAAATTTAATCGCGTTAATCACAGTCATGGACTGTGATTAATCATGATTAATCGCAAATTTAAAATACTAGGATTTACCTGTAAATGTGTTGAAAAAGAAATGCATGACAAACTAGTTTAAGGAAACAGAACCTTTCACACTTCCGCCAGGTATGAGACATAATCCTTATTATTCTTTTATTATTATTCTTTTGTTTTTATTCAGCCATTATCAGCCTTTATACTGGCAATAAAACGTTTACCAAGCCACATCGCTTCAATCCCAGTATACATTTACCCAACTATTATCAAACGTATTTCTAAATAAATACAACAAAACATTTCTTGCGACCTTACATGAAGTATTATGACAAAATGCATTATGAAGAAGAATTGGACCTGTTCTGCAGGTGCATTAGAGCTAATATTAGCATCATGCTTCATAAGACAATTTATGAGATTAATAGTACACTTTTACTCAGAACTCACTTCAAACCACCATCGAGTGTTTGTAATAACTTCCTTTTACGATCACATGTGGAATTTGGTCGTTTACTGCTGTTAAAATATGCTATTTATAGCCTTTTATATCGCTGCACAAATTAGCATTTCAGATGTACACATTTCTTAAGAAAATCACATACAGACCATATCCTATCGTAATCATGTGTTTATTATCTTATATAATCTATAGTGGCTGTTGTCAAGTTTATTTCTGCTGTGTAAAAGCCTTAACATGTATGCTCTGCTGAAACTCACGTTGTTTGTGATGCTACAACCACCTCTTCGTTCTTAAGTTGTCAGGTATACATTACAAGTATGATACACATTAGTAAAAGGTCTATATACACTTTGGGCGGCCGCGGTACATTATAAAAGTAGCCCAAAAAACCGCAACCCTCTGTAATTTTTTAGCGCGACTGTATATTCAAAATAGCCCACTTGTGCCGTTACCCTGGCAACACTGGTTCGCTGTACCCTCATCACACATTGATAGATAACCTTCCGCGCTGCGATGACGGGAAGAAGTTGGGGTCAAACCTTATCAAACGATTAATTTGCGTTAAAAAAATATTAACGCGTTCAATTTTTTTATATATATAGACTACACACAAATTATTGGACACTGACACAATTTTCATAATTTCGGCTCTGTCTAATAAAAACATATAGACTAATTGAAATAAATGATAAAATCTAAAGACTATTTAATATTTCTGTTCAATAAAACCATTCAAGTATAAGTTATTACATAATTTTAATAAAACATACAAAAATCAGAATCTATATACAGGCACATAGGCAGGATAATACTCTTTGGTGCATGACACCCACTGTAGTGGACAGATATATTTTCTGTTACAGAGAAAAATGTACAAGAAAAATATTGATAATCTAGATGAAAGTATTTCTGACATCCTATTTAGCTGAAAAATGTTGTACCTGTCTGGAGAATAAAAGGATTTAACACTTATTCCTGAGGTACTTGGCACATCTCCTCTTTCCTCCGCCTTTTTGAATATATTATGCAATATCTCAAAACAAAAAAGAGATACAAAGATAATAATTAAATGGAATCATAGACAACACTTTGGTGGTTCGCCAGTTGGTGGTTGGGACCTGGTGCTATAACTTAAATGGTTCAAAATGGCTTCCAAATATCTGTCCACTGTAGTGGACACCATGCATGAAAGGGTTGAAAAGTGTGAATTGTGAAAATTACATAATCTAGGACCTTTATACAGTGTGTGCCATTGTAAAGACTGTAAGTCTATCCATCACAGCCTCAGTTTCATCTGCATTCATCTAACCTGACTAAAGTCTATTGGATAATCTGTTTCACTTGTCGCAATGCATTTTGGGATTTACTTATTCATGAAGAATACATAAGATGCTGCCTTTGTATTTGGCTGAAATGAGGTATGGTAGCATGATTTTGCTCCATATGGTTCAGGACAGTGAAAAGCACCAGCTGCCTACGCTTAGCAGTGCAGTTATTTTCCGTCGGTAGTAGTTTAAACCACGTGAATGTATATGTTGTCTCCTGCTGTGCCCGCTTACAATTAGCATGTGCCCTCTTAGCATAGCGCTTTCATTTCAGACCAGCCTGCTGTTTAATGGGCCGACTACCTTTCCTATCCTGCATTCTTTTCAAATGGCTTCCTTTTTCCCCGAAGAGCCGAACCACTTCACACAGAACTCATTCAGCAGCTTTTTACACCTGAGTCTCTGGCTGCATCTCGGTCCTGTGTGCCAGTACGATACATAAACTTCAGTGTTTCCTACAGCCTGGTATATGTTCAAAACCTCATGGGTGACTTAAAGCCACAAGCACTTAGAGTACAATGTGAACATGTGTTTGTAACAGTTTGTAACTGTGTACGTTGAACAGAGCAAAAAATAGCTTGAGGTGTAAAGTGAAAATTCCCTCTCTCAAATGGGCCTTATCCTGAAACCTACTGCCCTTAATGCCAAAAATAATCTTTTACTCAACCTTGAGTTGTTACAAACACAAACACTTTTTTTTTTTGTTTCTGTGGAAAAGAAGAGGAGATATTAGTCAGATCTTTTCCGTACAATGAAAGTGATCAGGAACAGATGCTGTTGAGCTTAAAAAAAAAAAAAACACTGAAATGAATAGTTAATATAACTTTTAATGTTTTTTTTGTTGTTTTTTTTTAATTCCCCATTTTCTTTTAGTTTAATTTAATAATTGATTTTTCTAAAGTTTTTTTTTAAATTTATTTATTTATTTTTTTTCAATGCTTTTGTACTTTATCATTGTTTTTATTTTCTTTTTTTTCTACTTTTTAGTTTTCTTATTTTAGAGTTGCCACAATTAATTTGTTAACTGGTATCATTTTTAAAATTTAAAAATTTAGTGCTTTTACTATCTAGTACCACTTTCATGTTTAATGGTTGTATGTTTTCATAATATACCATGTATCAAAAATATAAATAATTTTGTGAATGTTTATTTTGTTTTAGATAGTTTTGGAGTCATTAAAATGTAGTTTCAGTTAACACTTTTTTGTTTGTTTGTTTCCTTTTGTTTTAATTTTCATTTCACAGTCTGAAGCCAAAATGTAAGCAATTATTTGTGTAAAATCATAAGATCTAACTGATGAAGTGAAAATACAAAAGTGCAAATAAGATTTGAGAGGTACATTAGAGGCTTTTCAGAGATTTTTAGTGAATAGCAGGTTCAATTTCTATCTCTTTCTCACACAAAACTAATGCATGACTTGAGAAGAATATATTGCATACATTGGACATTGCATGTAATTTTTGCTCTGACTCAATTTTAAGGCACACTGTTAGACATTTCAAAGGGTTTTTACAGTAACTTACTGTAAGATTTAATTTTAATCACTGTAAAAATAATACAATTCAGTATACTACTTTAATTCGTTCATTTTAATATAGATTAGATTTGATTATTTTTATATATAATTCATTTTACTTTTACTCTACATGGGTACTACTGGCATTCAATTAAAACAGACACAATAATTACAAAATATCAAATTCTTTCTTTAAAACTTCGTATGTATAACACTCAAAAATATGGTCTTCCAATGCTGGAACAGTGCATCTTCACCATTTCTTCTGTCTTAAGACGTTTTGCTGTGCATTATGTTGTATCCTCTGGATTAATCCCCACAGATGGCATCTGCAAAACCCAGGTGCTGCTCCAAAACGTGGCCACCATCTTTGCTCACCATCGACTTTGACAGAAATGTTTTCTCTGAAAAACAAGAAGTAGAAATAGCACGCTTTTAAAAGGCAAACCTCATATAGAATACACAAACCTCTCAAAACCATAGTTATTCTCTTACCATGAATTATCAGTCTCAGGGTGGCTGGGATGCTCATGTCTTTCTTGATGCTTCATTGCAGTTGCCTTTAAAACACAAATACAAAGAATTGCAGTAAATCTTCAATACTATAACAAACTAATTCTAAAACTAGAAAGGCAGCTAGCCATAAAACTAGTTTAACCTAGCTAACATACGATTTTATTTTCTCAATAGGCTACTGGCCAACATTAACTAACACCAGAACAAAATTTCACATTAGTTAACTTAATGTTAATATTAAGATAAGCGTTGCTGGTTAAAAATAATTTAAATTCGGTAACTTAATTCTGACAAAAGTCGTTTGTAATGACAGCGCAGTTCACCAGTTTGTTACCGCCATGTTGAGGGGTAATTGTTACTATGTTACTGTTAACATGTTCAGAGTAGTCAGTCCCAAGCTGTTGCGGTGTTATAGACACGGTCCAGGGGTGTATTCCAGAAAGCATGGTTAACTTACCGTCAGATAAACCCTGAACTTTCGGTTGATTAACCCCAAACCTTGCTTACTCGAGGTATGTGGTTCCAAAAACACGTCCGGGAGTAAATTCATTCAACTCCGAGTATGTTCCTGGTTAAGACTCAAGACATTCTCAACAGAGCGACGAATCGACGAGTCACTATGGAAACGGACGCTAAGAATAAGCGCGCCATACTGCTTCTTTCTTCTTCTTCTGTTCAAAGGTCATGTTGGCCTTATGCTTAATGCATATCGCCACCTAATTGATGGTTTTGCAATCATTTAAAAAATTTCAGTTTGATCTTTAATCCTTGAGAATAAGAATTATATTGTTTGTTTGATGCTAATTATATATTAAGTCATATCAGATATGTATTTTTATTATAGAAATACATTATAGAAAATGCCGATCCATGTGTGAGATGATAATATAAATAATATTATAAATATATATATATATATATATATATATATATATATATATATATATATATATATATATATATATAGGCTAATATAATAAATTAAACATTACCTTGTCATAATAGTGTTTTATAATTCATACAGATAACTGTTATATATGCCAATAAAATATAATAACCATATTAGAGCAATATATATAGGCAAACCTTATTTATTACTTATAATAGCGCTTTATCATTAAAATAGCATATATATATATATATATATATATATATATATATATATATATATATATATATATATATATTAGTATTACAATACAGTTATGTATATAACTGTATTGTAATAATATATAATATTGTGCGCTATCTGTCATGCTCTGATAGCGCTGAAGTGAACTAACCCTGGAACATAACCTGCTCCGAGCAGGTTATCTTCAGAAAACAAGTTGCTATGGTTACTTACATACCCTGAAATTAACCGCCGATTTTGGAACTGAAAGCTGAGGTTATCCGCTCACTTATCCTCAAACATACCCGGGTATGTCACATAACCTGCTTTCTGGAATACACCCCTGGGCAAATCATGTCAATCCAAATGTAAGAAATTAGGAAAATAAAACAACCTCAATAGAATGGCGCCAAAGAGGCCGTTACAGCAAATACAGTAGCATACAGCAATTTGAAAAAATACAGTAAGTCTGTATGTGGGGTTTGACGTCACAGAAAATTCCTGTGATGCAAAGGGTATTAGTTATTTACTGTAAAGGGAATTTGCAGCATTATACTGGGTGATATACAGTAAATAACTGTAGAAATTACAGAAATGTCTAACAGTGCATCTGACCCAATATGATTCTAGGTTTCTTTTGTAGCACATCCTGTGGAGAGCAGATTTTCAGTTTTTCAGTTTAAGGGGCAGAAGGTTTAAACTCTTAAATTAGTTTTTGATGTCTTAAGCTAAGAGCATAGCTTTGGCCAAAACCAGACAGCTTGATCAAATGTTCCCACTTTGTTTTCTGTGATAGATTGCTAATAGTTTCCAAATCCAGAAATTAGCGAGGGAGTGAGCAGACCTTGCAACATCTTTGCACATACAGAAATATGAAGCAATAAATCATTAGAACTGTTACTTGATATCTGTGCGAAGGTTTCCGAATGGGAATCGGAGTTGGTCGGCCAGAGGCCTCGGCGAGCGCGTTTATGTGTCGGTGTGATTGTTATTTTCACCGCTCTGTCCTGCTGAATGACCTCAGCGCTTTAACAGATGGAGTGGAGTTATTCAGTGATGTCACCATGGCATATTCGCCTGTTATATAAAGGATGATCTAATGATGCTGCCGGGGTCCACATGGCTTGTGTTTGCGGTTTGTGTTTATGCCTCGTACTACATCTTTTTCCAGACCGCATTTCTTCGGAGGGATCGAGCCGAGCGTGTGTTTATGACAGCGAAGGTTCTGTTTCCCAAACGTGTGTGTCCTGCATCCTGTTATGTCCTCCGTCTCTGTGGAAACGCGGCACATGTTTTCGGACAGCGGAGGAGCCATGGCAACTGCAAACAGTTAGTCACATCCCAGTGATGGATAATTCCTTGAGTTAAGAGTAAACTGCTTCTCAGTAGGGGATCATTGTGGTACCCGGAGAAGTCATACTCTGGTCATTTGAATATCAAATCTGACAGTTACTATTGCATAGGTCGCCTTTGAGAAAGAAAGTTGGTGTGAAATTAAGGTCCTTTTGGATAGACGGGTTAATCTGGAGCTAAAGTTGGGTCTGTCTGGCTCTCCCATGGCTTTGGTTAAGCTGGGGGTCTGTCCGTCCCCTTTGGGCTGAGCTGAGAGAGTTGTGAGTAATTTGGATTATCCAGGGCCCTTATAAGCTTTAAATGCTGTTGGAGCGACTCGCTCCATTTACAAGCTGGCTGCATTTAGCTTGACTGTTCAGAGAGCTGATAGTGGTTGAAAAATTAATACTTTTAGTATGCAATTTTTCATGGGTGAAATCGAGGTGTTTTAAAAGGCAATCCACATGATTGGAAAATGTTTTCTCGTCCATACTTCACAACAGGTTCACCATCTTTCTGTTGACCAACAGAAAGCTGCTTGGTTGAAATGGTGTTATTGTTTATTGAAACTTAAATTATTTTTAAAAACTGAAAACAAAATACTAAAATAAAATAAAATAAATAATGAATGAAAAATTATCATGTTAGTCAGTTAGTTGCCAAGACAACAATTACATTTTTTTTTTTAAGTTCAATTTAAATTTAACTACTTAAATTCTTGAAGGGGTCATCGGATGCAAAATGTACTTTACAAGTTGTTTGAACATAAATGGAAGTGTGTGTACACATCCATCCTATGATAAAAATCCACCCAGTGTTTTTTAAATCCCCTTTCTCAAATCAGGCTGTTCTGAGATTCCTGTCAGAATGACGTAGTCCTGTACAGGCCGCTCCCACGATAGTTGATTGACAAGACCGTCTTACCTTAGACCCGCCCTGAGTGAGCTGAGAGCTGTCCACCATGGTGTCGACTCCGGTGCAGGGGAAGACAAGAACATCACCGATTAAGCAATTGAGATGTTTTGTTGTTGGATGTAATAATGAATATAGCAGTCGTCATTTACTCCCGACATCTGAGCCGCTGAAGATGCAGAGGATTAACGTTACTTTCGTTTTGAAGGGAATGCGCCGATCCCCGATCTGCCTAAATGCGTCTATGTTCACATGAATCATTCGTGATCCAGCTTCATCTACAGAAGAAGTGAGTACAAGGGGTTTTATGAATCTTTGCATTCACCTTTCCTAATAATGTGCTAGTTAGCCAGTTTCGTGGCTGAAGTTTACAGTCTGCTCGTCACCCCACGGAAGAGAGAGGCGGGGTCAGCAGAGCTCATTAGCATTTAAAGCAACATGGACTAAAATGGCTTACTGAAAACAGAGCTGATTTTGACAGGCAAAAAAGGGTGTTTTTTTTTGTTTCGTTTTTTTTACACTACCATTGGAAAATTTTAACCAAAGTATGTTATAGACTTTTAATTAAGACCCTAAAGAATCAGATCAACTTGTGGAAAATGGGCATCCGATGACCCCTTTAAACTGCAATAAAACAAATTAAAGCTAAATAGAACTATAAAAAATGAAATAAAAATGACAATCACATAAAAATACTGAAACTTAAATTAAAATGCCAACTGAAAAAATAAAAAAATATCTAATTGAAAATATTAGTATTAATACTATGTTAGTATATCATTAACACTTGTTTGAAAGTGACTTTTTTTTGTGAGCTTTATACATCATTACACTGTTGATAGCAGACAGTAGAACTTGTTTGCCGTCAAACAGGTTAATGCACCTTTATCCTTCATATAATCTTTATGTAAATACTGTTTTTCTCAACTGTATACAGTATGTTTGTCCAAAGAAACTTGTCACTTGACTCGTGGTTTAGGTCCATGGTTCTCAATTGATTTTGCTATAGGATCCAGAGTTTATGTTGTACCAAACCTGTACACCAGCGGTTCTCAATTCCAGTCCTTGCACATTCCCCCCCACTCTGCATATTTTGCACGTCTCTCTTAGTTAACACACCTGATTCAGATAACCAGCTCGTTAGAAGTGAGCTACGTGTTGCGATTGACATGATCCCTACCCTACACAGTGTCCATTGCTTCCTACTCCCTGAGCAGGGGAAATCCGTTTCTGACACGGAAGAGCTTATGCATTTTGCGTGCAGTGATACTCTACTCTCTAAAATGGCGCTACGGTGACATTACAGTGCCGAATTGTTAAATAAAGTCGTTATTTTTGTTTTCTTTGCATACAAAAAGTATTCTCGTCGCTTCATAACATTCAGATTGAACCACTGATGGCAGATGGACTATTTTAAAGATGTCTTTCATACTTTTCTGGGCCTTAACAACGATAATTACTTGGCAGTCAATGGGACAGTCACAAGCCTCCCGGTTTTCATCCAAAATATTTAGGGCCCGAGCACCGAGGTGCGAGGACCCTCTTGGAATTGCTCTGTTTATTATTCTTCTTCTTCTCCAAAGTGAATCGCATTTTTGAGGGCCTAAACATGCTCCAAAACTCATGAAACTTTTCACACGGGTCAGAACTGGCGAAAATTTACATCTGATATGGGTTTCAGAAGTGGGTGTGGCAAAATGGCTCGATAGCGCAACCTATACAATTTCAAAAGAGTGCGCCTCGAGCTACGATTTATGTACATGCACGAAAAGTGCACACGTGTAACACACCATTACCTACAAAAAAGTCTCTTGGTACAAAATCCAAAACCCAACAGGAAGTACGTTATTTCGAATTTCCTGTTCAATTTTTGTGCAGTTTTTGCAATTTCCAGGCTTCGTACTTTGACGAACTCCTCCTACAGTTTTAATCGGATCGTTTTCAAATTTGCTGAGTGTAATCATAAGGCCTATGCGATGTTAAATTGCGAAGATCTAGAGTTTTCGTCAAGGGGCGTGTCCCTGGGGGCCTGACAAAGTTTGATGTTTCGCCATGAAACAGGAAGTTGCTGTAACTCAGGCATGCTGTGTTCAATCTGCCCCAAATTTAACAAGTTTGATAAGAGGCCTGTCCTGAACACATCTACATTCCCGTATTCGGGTACAGTCATAGCGCCACCTGCTGGCAACAGGAAGAGACATGTTTAACACTGTAATGGACTCCTAGGTGTATATTAAAAAGTGTCAACAAGTGATAAATAGGCTGGCAGCATGCTACAAGCATACTAAAACATGCTAGCAACACTTAGCTAAGTGCCAAAGCATGCTAGTAATGCAGTAAAATGGGAAGTTGCTGTAACTCAGGCAAGCAGTGTCCAATCTGCCCCAAATTTTACAAGTTTGATAAGAGGCCTGTCCTGAACACACATACATTCCCGTATATGGTTATAGTCATAGCGCCACCTGCTGGCAACAGGAAGTGACATGTTTTAGACTGTGATGCACTATTAGCAACACATTAAAATATGCCATTGTGTGCTAAACATGTTAGCAACATGCTCAAACATGTTAGCAACACTTAGCTAAGTGCTAAAGTATGCTACTAACTCCATCAAACAGGAAGTTGTTTTAACTCATGCATACAATGTCCAATCTGCCTCCAACTTCACACCTTTTATAATAGTCCTGGCCTTAACACATCTGAAGGCCAATATTCAGTTATAATCATACTGCCACCTTCTGGCAACAGTAAATTACTTGTTTTACACTAACTTAAACATGCAATGCCCGGTCTGCCCCAAACTTCACATGTTTGGTAAGAGTCCTGGCCTGAACACATCTTAAGGCCAATATTCATTTATAGTGATAGTGCCACCTGTTGGCAACAGGAAATGACTTGTTTTACACTAACTCAAACATACCATGTTCAATCTGCACCAAACTTCATATGTTTGATAAAAGTACTGGTCTGAAGACATCTACAGGCCAATGTTAAGTTATAGACATAGCGCCACCAGCTGGCAGCAGGTTTGGCACATATAAATAACTTTGACATATTCCTCTATATTTGCCTTTTTAAATGCATATTGCTCACCGTTCCCTGTCATATACAGGCAACACAAAATTAATACCCTTGGCTCCTGACATTATACTGAGGTCCTTTGAAGTAAAATGATTGGTCTGTGTACACTATCACTTTAAGAAAGTATTGTCTGACTACCTAGATAATGCTAGACTAAGACACTCTTCTCCATTCTTCAAAAACATGAAACATTAGCCTTTATAGACATATATTGTTTTTTGAGTAAAGAAAATGCTGTAATTATTTAAACAACTGTTTCACAAAAGACACAAGCACGTTTTAATACTTTTCTTTGGTTAAATATTTGTAAAACCAGCAGACAGACGTAAAGAGTGACCAATAGCATTGATTTATGAAAAAAATAAAAGAATAAAAGGATACAAGGTTTCTGCTTGACTGTATGCTCGTCAATGTCTATTTAATTTTTTGCCTTGTATGATCCATTTGTAAGTTGTGACCAACCAGAATTACTTGTTACTGACTTGTATAGGTCAAAATAATTTTCAACCTGCTGGTTCACTGCACTCTGCATCCAGTCTTTCATAATTTGCTGATCACACCATCGGTGGTATTTGTTTGTATTTTTCTCAATACATGTTTAACCAGAATTTCCTAATCCACAGCAAGTTTGAGCTTGAAATCAAAACAACCAGCAAACAACAGCATTAGAGTTGTGTTAACCCCTCTTAGTGCTCGACGTGCAGGAAAAGCTTCTATTTAGGTCACTGACCTGACGTGTAATTAGCTGGCTGTATTGGGAAATTTCTCGGCGCACGTGGAGCGTAAGCAAAGTTTAGTGGTGGTGTTGTTGGTGGTGGCAGTGGGGGGTGTGGGTGAAATTGCAAACAGGAAGTGTTTGCTAAATAAAGTTCTCCAGAATCTGAAGCGTTTGGAGTACGATGTAAATAGCTGCTCTGCTGCCATGTGGACCTTAACCGCTGGCCGCCTGTGGGAGGAGCCGTTTTGTTGATTTGAGAGCCAGGCTGGACATCTGTCTGTTTTTCTAGGCATATTCATTAAAGGGATGGTTCACCCAAAAATGAAAATTCTGTCATTAATTACTCACCCTCATGTCGTTCCAAACCCGTAAGAGCTTCGTTCAACTTCAGAACACAAATTAAGATATTTTTGATGAATTCCGAGAGCTCTCTGACCCTCCCATAGACAGCAAGGATCCTACCACGATCAGTAAAAAAATCCATCTTCATCAGAAGAATGTCATACAGGTTTAAAACATGGTGTGAGTGAATAAAGGATTTTTAACATTTACAATGAGATGAAATTTATATGAATGCTGTAAATGTTTTTAAGTACTATTGTTAATTTATTTTTAATTGTAAATTTGAATTAAAATGAACAATTAAAAATATAATATGGGTATTTCAGAAAGTATATTAAATATATGAACAGAACATGAGATATATATATATATATATATATATATATATATATATATATATATTTTTTTTTTTTTTGGAAATATTTTTTCAAATTATTTAAACATTTATTAAAAATTAAATGTACAGAATATATTTCATTTTAATGAACTTATAAAAAGATAGTAATAAATAGTTATAAATTGCTTTTATTATTTCATTGAGTATATTCTTTTTATGAGTCTGTTATATTTTAAAATGTGCATTGTAAAAACTTTAAAGCGGTTTCAACTAATTATTATTTAGTAACAAGTTCCACAGAAATTTTATGTTGTCAATTTCTGACTTGTTCTGAAGTGTTATCTGAATTGTTATTTTTTTAGTTGGCTCAACCTTTAGTGAACTAGTTTTATGTTACCTCAACTAAGATTTATTATTTGGGCATCATAAGAAATTGCTGGGGAACTACATACACACACATTTTTATAGTTAAAAAAAAAACATTAAAAATGATTAACTGATGTTTATCAATCACTAAAAACACACTTTACAACACATAATAGCCTGTATTTAATAACAATATCCATTTAAAACATTTTTCATACTGACTAAACACAGGAATAAAGAAAAAAAGTCACCTACATCTTGGATGGCCTAAGGGTCAGTAAATTAACAGCGAATTTTCATTTTTGGGTGCACTATCCCTTTAAAGCTCCACTTGACAAACATTACATCAGTAATACAACTGCAAAATTCAGTTTAAACTTTGTTTAATGGACTATGAAAAAAACTAAACAAGCTAAACAAAATGTTAGCAAGCAAACAAACAAATATTACTACTGTTCACAATTATATCTTTAAAATGAGGTAGAAGTAAAAATATATATATATAAATACTTAATAAAATGAATCAGGTTTTACAGTATATCAAATCAAGTCACCTTTATTTACATAGCGCTTTATACAATACTGATTTGTGTGAAATCAGTTCACAGAGTCAAACAGGAAAATAGTTTGTCAATAATGCAAGAGGACAATAACAAGTCATTTTTCCAATTAAAGTCAGTTCATTGGTGATTCAGTGTTGACATCATCCAGTTCAGCTCTCTTCCAATAATGTCTGTGCAATCAGACAAGCGTCCCCAAATAAGCAAGCCAAAGGCGACAGCGGCAAAGACCCGGAAGTCCATCAGTGACAGAGATTGAGTAGAAAACCTTGGGAGAAACCAGGCTCAGTCAGGGGGCAGTTCTCCTCTGACCAGATGAAACCAGCATGGCGTGGTTTAATTCTAGGCTGCAACACAGGTCAGATTGAGCAGAGGATTGTCTGGTTCTCGTGGTTTTGTCCCGATGGCCAACTAGGTCTTTGGAGGGGATCTGTCTCTGGGGCTCATCTAGCTGACATGGTCTCCGCTGACATTCAGGGCTGTAGAGGTCATCTCTAGGTGCTGATCCACCATCTGATCTGGATGCGGACTGGATCTGGTGGCTACATTCAGCTCGGAACAAGAATGAAACAAACTAATATTAGTGAAGATGCCACTGAGAACAATAAAGCTCATTATAATTGTAGTAAAAACTCTAAACATTTACACACATTACCTGAAATGAAAACAATAAACTCCTCGTCTTGAAGGTACACACAGTATGTAGTTGCAGTGGAGCAGTCTGGTCACGAGCCAGTGTTTGGTGCCTTGGAAGAACTGACTGGGTTACATCTGAAATCCTGCAACTATGACAAAGTTCCAGTGAAACCTTTGGCCACACCCTGATGGAGAAGGAAAAATTTACAATGTATCAATATCAGTTAATTAAATTTGTGATGAAACAGAAGTTTTTTTTTTTTTTTTTTGGGCATAAATTCATTCCACAATCCATTGGACAACAGGGAGCATTGATGCTGACTGGATTTGTGATAGAACATGTACATTTCATATTATAGGGCCAAGTTACCTCAAATAGCATAAAAATAATATCAAAATATAACAGTACTGTCTGTTGTTGATGAATGGTGACGTTTTACAAATTGATTGATTGGTTGTCCCAGTGTTTACTGAGCCACGGTCTTCCCCAGTGCACTATCTACTGATTCACTACCTCGGGAACTGACTGAGACGCTTTGAACGGCCTTGTGAAACGATTCAGTTGTTCATTTTTATTTGGAACGACAATCTTCTCTGAAGCGCCTTCACGAGACCAGAAACCGTGTAACGTTAATCCGCCCCGTTTGAAAAGTGCGACATTTCACCGTGGCTGGTTGTTAGTCAAGTTTAATGTCGTCTTTTTACTTCACGGGACAATTGCAAAAGTTTACACACGCAAAATCCATTCAACACGCCCATGTTAACTTCAAATGAGCGCATTACTGTTGTTTACATTAAGTTACACGTTTCATAGATTTCGATTAACGTTAAACATAATGGCTTATAAAAGAGAGAAAGACCACGCGATCTCTTCATATCTTTTCATGTCACGGAAACACAAAAAATATCATACAACATGCCAAAATTGCTAAAATTCATTATAGTAACACAGCTTTTGACATTGTGTTTTATGTATTAAACAAGGTGGAAGACCACATTCCCTTCACTTATATTTCCCTCAGACATATCATACAACGCTTATTGAATGTTTTTATATGTGTTGTACGTTTGTGTATAAATATATACGTTTTAAATAAAACACTTACACCTTTTAAATATACGTTTTAATAACTTCAGTCTAAGGTTAAGTACAAATATTTATTCAGTGCCACTTGACTTAACGTTACCGGACGCCTGAACTTGACATTGTCTTATTTCTTATTCAAATATGTTGCATGATTTTCTTGTTAAATTTATTCTAAAAAAATAACATTTATTTACTGGAACTTACCTGACGTGTGAACTTGACAAGATATTTCTCCCGCAAAGTCTCCGGCGCTATTTCTCCCGCCAAGTCACTCAGGCGCATGCACTTGCGGAAAGATCCCAGTGTTGGCTGGATTCGTTTTTATTAGTTCAGTCAAACATTGGCATTCTGAATGTTGACTGGATTTAAAAAAAAATAACCATTAATTTAATGTTTTTTAAATATATTTGTGCAGATTTAATATAATATGTTTTCTCAACTAAGCCCAAGCAATAAAAGTAGTCCAACTTAAATATTTTTGCCCTTCCAACATTTTGTTAATTGGATTTTTACAGTGTGTATAATTACACGGAATTCCCTAAATTACTCAGTATGTTTAGTAGATTCAAATTGTGATGACTGACTAATTATTTTAAATATTATCTGAAAATGATGTAGTGGACATTTTAGTGATGCTATATGGAAGTAACGAAACCTGTATTGTTGTGCTGAGAAAACACAAACAAACAAACAAAAAGTAAAAAATATTGGCGACCTCAGAATGAATGCTCTATGTCTGGTTCAATATATATACGTATGGGTTCAAAAAACCTAACTGAGGCAGTATGTGCAAAATGTAAACTTTTTAATTTGATTGTCCAATTCCACATGCCTATCTTAAACTCTGTGTCTGTCTTTCTGTCAGGTGCAAGGTGTGGGGAAGTACTTTCGGGAGCAGCTGCTGCAGTCTCGTCACAGGGGGGCATTTGAACTTGCCTACGTGGGTTTTGTTCGGGTCACTGAGATGCTCTGCAGGTGAGAGATTTAAGCCAATCAGACTACTCAACCTATCCCAGCGGTTATATAATAATGATTAAAACACACATCCAGACTCATCAGCTCTCTGTCCAGTAAAATAGGCCCCTTGTCATTACAAAATTCAAGATGTTTTCAACCCAAAGGCCTTAGTCAGAACAAGTGCGCATCTTTATTAATGAGGGAGTCATAAGGACTGCTCCGCCAGAGCCCCTGATGTTGTGCTTGGCAATAATGCTTCATACCTGAATGAGTCCAGTCCTCCTCCTCATCCCTGCTCCCTCTCAGCTGCTGGGCTGGAAACCAGCACAGCTCCTGAAGGACAAGCTTCAAATAATCAGGAAGTTTGAAAACTGTTAACATCTGGAAATGTGAGATTTAATGAGCTTTGGAATGTGGCCTCTGTGCAGAGGTTAAGGAAATTGACTCACTCGCTGCCACGAGTGTGACATGAATGGGACATCAGATCGCTTCTTCTTGTGTGGAGTTGCTGAGGGAGCGTCTTTAATGATCTGACTCCATTCCTGCCTTCTGCTTTCCTCTTTTGCTTTTAATTCGCCCCTCTGCAGTTTCTACTTCCTTTTCATGAAACTCTTTTGAAAAACAGTCAATAACCAGTGTTATTATCATAAACTTAAATTATTAAACATTTTTGTTAATTGAAATAAAGCTAAAATTAAATAGAAATATTTATTTAGTAAAAAAAAATATATATATATCTGAAATAAGTTTAAGTACTAAAATCAGGTTTTCAGTTGGTCTAAAAGGTTGTAAAAAATCTTTAAATTAAACTAAAATAAATTAATTCATTAATTTAATAATTCAGTTCATTAAGTAACAGCATTACATGTTGCATACATTGCAAAAAAAAAAAAAAGAATATCTTCATCAGTATTTTTCCCAGTACAAATATCTTAACATCCTTAAATCCAGATACTCAAGATGCAAATGTAAAATTAAGTGTTAAAACTGAACAGAATTATGCGAGTTTATGCTTAAAACAACATAAATATGTCACTGAGGTATGAAAACTTACTTTTTTTGGCAAATATTTTTATTTATGAACTCTCTTCATTTCATTTCATTTCATTTCGCTTTTCAAGTAAATCTTAAAAACAAGATAAAAATACTGGTGAGCATCGCTGTTTTTTGCAGCAGAAATACTTTCATATGAAAGTTACTTTCATATTATTGTGGTTGGGAGCAGAGGTATTTAAGCCTAAAGGTTTTTTCTTGTTTTATTTTTATTTAAAAAGTCTTCAGTTTACCTTCAGAAAACCTTCAGAAACTCTGAAAATTTGGAATAATATTGAAACTGAAATCCTAATAAATTGCAACTGCTTAGAAATATTTTAATACAAAAAAAAGACAATCATCTAAAATTATTTTAAAATAAAAAGTTAAAATGAAAACTGAAAATAGAAAAATAAAAGCTAATTGAAAATTATAATTATAATTACATACAAAATAATACAAAAATAACACTGGTCGTAGCTGTTGTCTAGTCTGTTATGAGTGATAAACAGTTTTGTTCATACAACCCATATATAATAACAGAAGAGACTCGTTTACATTATCAAGACTCGCAAACGAAATTTGAAAGTGAGTTTGGTTAATGTTTGCTGCATAAATGATCAACAACCATTCATCATTTACATCCATACGACTTGAGACAAGCACTACAAGTTAATCACAATGTTGGTGCTGCCAGACTCCCTCAGGTTACGAGAAATGGCGAAAAGTAGGTGTATTGTGTGCTTCTAAATGCTTGGGCAAAAACAAAGATTGAACTAGATTAAACTGGATAGTTATTGGACTGGTATCTGAGAATAAAAGAAAAGTGGGCACTGCATACCATAATGAAGCCAGACCTGTTCGTAAATATGGTTTTTATTAGTGTAAAACTGACTAGCCTTTGAGATGTTGTGCTCAAGTGGGTGATCTGTTTTTTTTTTTGCCTATAATTTACTGTCATTTTTCTGGCATCCCTATCTATTAAAAAAACAGGCATGCAAACAAATGCTCGAACCTGAGATGGCAACATTTTTTGAAATCCCTGAGGAAGCGTTTGTGGTGGATGGGCCTGTATTAGCAGTTGTGTCTGTATGGAGCCTCAGAGGTGCTTCTGGAGGAAAAGCATTGCTGTGTGATTACACGGCTCCACCGGCAACCACTAAGCCCGTTACGAGGTGTTGATTGTGGGGCGTTCGACGCCTGCCTTTTGAAGGTTTCCCCTTGTGTTTGGGGTAGTGTGTTACTGAGTGAGGTGTGTGCCCGGGCGCTCTGTATGGTTTGGATTGTTTGATCTGGCCTGTTCGGTCCAGCGCGTCTGGTATAACGGTACTTTTCATAACGAGAGCCTCGCATTTTCCTCCGCTCTCAAAGTGGGCGTCCTGCACACGCTTGGGCAGCTCCTGCTATGTGTTTGTGTGTGTATTCAACCGAGGTTTGCAGTGTAATTACAGTGCTTGCTTAGGCAAGCATCTCTATTATTATTGCTCATACTTTGGAATAGGGTTTTGAACAAACTTTTAAGATGAAATATTAATCGTTGTTGTGTAACTCTTCCAGTACTGTTTGTGCTACGAACATGAATGATTGCTTAAATGGTGTGGCTTGCTGAGATTTCTTTTCTTAATCATGGTTTTGTGAGTCAAATAATTTTCCTGAGGCATTTGCTATAGTTAAAAGGTTTGTGCTCTTTTATGATTTTGATGTCTATTTTGCTCACCAAGGCTGCATTTATTTGACCAAAAATACAGTAAAAATTGTAATATCATGGAAAATTTTTACTATTTCAAATAACTATTTTCTATTTGAGTATATTTTAAAATGTAATTTATTCCTGTGATCAAAGCTGAATTTTCAGCATCATTACTCCAGTCTTCAGTGTCACATGATCCATCAGAAATCATTCTAATATGCTGATTTGCTGCTCAAAAATGTATCTAATTATTATCAAGTAGTTGTGCTGTGTAATATTGTTTTTGGAAACCATGACTGACAACAGAGTAAGTCTCGGTATGATTACACAACGACCGTTTATAAAAATTGATGTTTATCTTCACAACTTTTCCTCTGTAGTATAACTTGGCTCTAGTCTGAAATTTTCCCCGAATGAGTGTTTAAATTCAATTAATTTTATAGTCTGTGCTTTGAGATCACATTTGGATGTGATTTTGACTTTTAGATTGCTTTGAAAACTGGATATCATCACATCAGAGAAAACATAAACAAAAATGTCTGAGAGACACTGGGAACCGCACAAACTTGGATACCAACAGTCCTGGGAGCAAATGTCTTGTTCAGAATTCCACAACAAGGTCTTATGAGGGTTTGTGTGTGTGTGTGTTAGGAGTGGGAGCGCTACGCTCCAGCAGCTGCCAGCACACTGGCTGAAGGAGGTTCTTGAGGAAGTGAAATCCAGTGACCCCTCCTCGAAACTGTGTGCGACCCGCCGCAGTGCAGGAATACCCTTCTATATACAGGTTAGTAACTTAGTGCCTCCTTTATATACAGCACAGACCACTAGATCTCTTATCGTCCCAAATGAATCATTTACACCTAAAGAAACAATATCACTTTCCTCTTGTATACATTTCTATACTTAAAATTGACAAATTAGAAATTCCCGCACTATATTTTCTTTGTCCATGCACGTCATGTCAGACTTTTTCTAATCATTCAGTCTGCTTAAACACCACTCCTTTCTTACTTTATAATCACCTCCAAACTCGCATTCAGATCTGCCTCCATCCAATCAACAACCGATGGATAAAACCAAGTCCCCGCCCTACATTTACCCCACCCAGTAATCCATTTCTGTTTAATGTACAATACAATACAGAACGTACTTTACACTGCAATTGCAACTTTTAAAATAAAAAAATAAAACCCGGGGGAAAAAAAGGATTTTAAAAACATGAAAACAGGAGAGTTGTGATATTTAAAATAAAAATGAAGAAGTTAGTAAAATTAGTATAGTAAAATAAAATATAAATTTCTTAAATAAGTTAATTTGTAACCCTAATCAAGAGTAGGTGTGTAACGCTGCACTTATTCATACCAAAAATATGGGTCGAATAATATTTGGTATGGGTTTTACGGTACAGTACACATGTGTACCGAACAAATCATTCAGTTTTTTCAGAATATTCAGACAATAATGCCATTTTGGCACTCTTTGGTGCGACAGATCACTGTATGAACGCCTCAGTTTAAACTGCAGCGTGGAGCGGGAGTCAGTGTGATCATCCCTTCCTCTTTACTTCTAGTTTTAGCGTAAAATAAACATGAATGAACATCTCATACCTCATGTAATCACTCAATCAGTGTCATTAAAACAGCTTGTAAACAAAATGTCACGTAGCATTTTATTTACCTCAGGCAAGTCATCAGTGTCTACAGCTCGTTAGTTCACCAGAGAAATGAAGTCTAGAGAAGAGCATAGACTATGTACTCATATTTTACTAAAACTGAGGTACGTACCGAACTGCATATTTGTGTACCGTTACACCCCAAATCACGAGTGTTTCTGTCATTTAAGTACACGCAAAACAAAACGATGTTTGAAGACATTCTCATATTAACTCAAAACTGAATGCATAAATTTCAATGGGCAAAAAAAGTTTTAAATTTTCACTAGTGGCTGTATACAAGTTGCAGTATTAATAGGTAAATAGGGTATTTTACAGTGCATTTATAATAACAAAAGTATGGAGTCACTAGTATAGGGACCAATTCTTACTATTAACGAGTTGCTTATAGCATGCCTATTAACATTGGGTGTTTATAAAACATATTCTGCTTGACCATATTGGTCACACTTTATTTTAAGGTCCAATTATTGCTATTAACAAGCCATTAACTACGACTTTTGCCTCAAGCTCCTAATTTGCTGCTTATTAATAGTTAGTAAGGTAGTTGTTAAGTTTAGGTATTGGGTAGAATTAAAGTGACATTTACATTTTCATAGATTCCTCTTTTAAATAAATGCTGTTCATTTAAACTTTCTATTCATCAAAGAATCCTGAAAAAAATGCATCACAGTTTCCACAAATGTAATAGGCAGTACAACCGTTTTCAACATGACGAAGAAAGCGGCGGTTCTTATAATAGTGTTGGTGCAGAATCTACTAGCAGGGGCTGCGTAAACACAAAATTACTTTGGTGAACCTTTAATGCCTAGAGGTACTAAAATTCCCCACAAATGTATGTGTGTGTATTAGTTGCATAGTACCTCCAAAACAATCATACTTAGTAATAACCTGACAATCTCCGAAGATTTTCACCGCCAGGAATTAGTTTCATTAGTGTTACTTGAACATCTGCAGATCAGTAATTGATTCCATATAGTTTTTATGAAGGAGATCATCCCTAGTGGACAGTCCCGTGAGAGGTCAGAATAGCTGAATACTGAAGTCAAGGAAAAATGGGCTTTGGATCTGAAACGCAAGATAATGAAAGGGTTTTAGGGAAGAATAAGACAGGGAGAGGATGGATAGACTCAACACCTGGCATGAGCGCACATTCCTGCGGTATGTCCCGGAAAAGGTGGTCTTGCGCGATGAGTTCACACCCTTTGGCACGAGGACAAAAGAACAGAGGCCGTATTCGGTTACACGCTGTGAGTCATTTTTCCTCTGTCGTGCTGTCATTCACTGTCCCCGTCTCAAAGGAATGTGCTGTCTGAAATGCAGCTTAAAGGACACTTCACCTAAAATTGAAGCTTCTGTCATCATTTACTCAGCCTCATGTCATTCCAAACCATGTCAAATGTGTGGGAACTTGCGTGTTAATCTTCCGTTGTAAGTGATAGCTGTAATAATGTTGTCTCTTTGTAGGCCCTGCTGTCCTCTGAGCCCAAATCATCCAGCTGTGGACTCCTGAAGATGACCATGAGTTCTCTGACGGCATTGGCTATGCCCACTAATGATGGAGATACTGAGAGCAGCTCTGTGCCACAGGTGGACACACACACACACACACACACACACACACACACACACACACATGCACTTCATCTCTAAGAGGAAAATATGAGTAGAATCAGGCATGTTTAATGGGTCTTTCTTTGTTTTTATGTGCATACAGGTCCACGCTCTGAACATCCTGAGGGCTTTGTATCGAGACACGCGTCTGGGGGAGAACATTGTGCCGTTTGTGTCAGAGGGCATGCAAGCTGCTATCCTGGGTTTCACTTCTCCTGTGTGGGCTGTGAGTATACCCTTTTTCTTATTTATATACATCATCTGTGTAAGTTCCTTCAATAACAAAAAAGTATGTTTGTGTTACTGACATAGTTTTACTGATATAGTCAATTAATTTTAATTCAAGTGGTGGCCAAAATGATTAGAACACTGGTTTTAAGTCAGTAGGAGTGTGTCAGTAGGAAATATCAGTTTACATTTCCAAACATTCATTGTGCCATTAATAGTAATAATCATTGAGATTTTTGTTTGCACAAGGAGTCTGACAACAGCCAGTGCTCCACACAGAGATCTGATCTGTTCATCATCCAGTCTGTCTGGAATCACATGAACAAACTGAGACGGACTAAATCCAGAAGAACTGTGGAGAACAACGTCTCAAAGATGCTTCAAGAAACCTACCTGCAAAGCTACAGTACTGTTAAAAGTTTTAGGCACTTGTGTTAAAATGCTGTAAAATGAGGATGCTGTCAAAATAATGTCATAAATAGTTTTTCTTTATCAATTAACTTCTATTAACCAAATTAAATCGACATTTGGTGTGACCATCCTTTGCGTTTAAAGCAGCTTTTGTCCTAGGCACACTTGTGCGTAGTTTTTCAGGTAGCTTTGCAGGTAGGTTTCTTGAAGCATCTTGGAGACGTTGTTCTCCACAGTTCTTCTGGATTTAATCTGTCTCAGTTTATTCTGCTTCTTTTGAAAAAAAAAAATTGGTAACACTTTAGTATAGAGACCAATTCTCACTATTAACTAGTTGTTTATTAGCATGCCTATTATTAGCATGTTAGCTGTTTATTATTATTCTGCATGACCATATTCTACAATTTAACAACTACCTTACTAACTCGGTTTCTAAAATTCAGCTTTGAATCACAGGAATAATTAAATTTAATTCAAAGACAATTCTGACCCCAAATTTTTGAAAGGTAGTGTATACTCTATAATGCCTACTTTTTTTAATATTAAAATTAAGCGAAATGGTAGGAATTATGCATCATTAAAGGTTTAAATCTGTGATTTTGGTGGATGTGATTTACTAAACCGTATTTTATGAACTCAGTTAGGCTATTTTTTACAGCATAGTAACAAAATTCAGCAGTATATGTTTGCTGTATGTAAGCAGTATATGACAAAGCATACTGTGCTTAATACAGTATTACATGTACTTTCCATTTTCAGTCTGATGAATGACCAAATATATATTATTAGCTGTTAATCTTTTATGATTCATTATTCAATCAGTCTGCATAAATAAATAAATAATGCATTTTTACATTAGGTTAAATAAAAAAACCTCAGAATCAGTTGGCTCCTAAAAATAGAAAAGCTCTAGTGAAATTTGTTTTCCAGATACCACTTGACTTAATATTTTGTATCTAATGTAATGACATTTAAATATTTTTGAGTTTGGCTTGAAGCATCCAAATATACATAAATATACATGCATTACACAGACTAAACATATATATATATATATATGTGTGTGTGTGTATGTTTTTTTTTGTTTGTGTTTTTTTGTAAAAGGGGGACTTAAAGTGTATAATTCTCTCTCCAGTGTTGCTCGTCTCTTCATCCTTTCTCACACTCATTTGTTCACTGTTCCTCACGTACACCACCCTGCCAGGCCATAGCTGTTGCTGAAGCACTGACAGGTTAATAATTAAAGTGAATGAGAACACTAGGGACAGGAGTCGTACGTGCGGACACACACACACCCACCCCCACACACACACACACACGCACAGCTGTGCGGTGGTCCTGGCCGATTGCCCTAGATTGCTCGCTTTGATCACCTCCACATGGGCGACATGGCTCCTACAGGTCATGATGGCGACAACTCCAGGTCACATTCCTGTTGCTCTCCTCCCTCATACCTGTCTATCTGCCTTTACGTTTCTTTCATACATCTCTCCTCACTTAATTTTCTTATCAGTTCATTCCTTTTGAGTCCTTTCCCCACCTCCCTCTCGTTCCTTACTTTCAGGATGTCAAAAGATCTGCTACCGTTGCCGTTTTCCTCTTTACTGTAGCGCTCCAGCCAGCAGGCTTTACCGTACAGTACAGTAGGCCTAATCCTTCCCAGAATGCAGCAGTCGGTCAGTCACAGAGAACACACACAGTCTTCTTGTAGTCTGTGAGGAATGTTTCTTAAGCTGACACAAAAATGTGATCAAAGTTATGAGGCAGTAACACTTCGAACATTAAGTTTGGTGTGTCCCGCATTACTTTAGCCACATAAGATTGTGATTTGAAGGCCTTTCACTGTTCCTGGAACAAGATGTCATCAGACCCTGCAAATCCTGCATGACGTGGACTTTGTGACTCTTGTACACCCTTGAGCTCCAAGACCAATTTTTGCATTGTAATCGTCTCGAGGGCCATCATCATGTGCTCTGACTCACTACTCTCTCATGTTAAAGAGGTCATATCATATTTTTTTTATTACATTTTCCCCCTGAGGTCTATTTAAAGAAATAATCCACCCAAAAATGAAAGTTTTTCCTCTTTGCTCACCCTCAAGTTGTTCCAAACCTGTATGACTTCCTTTCTTCTGTGAAACAAGATATTTTGAAGAACGTTGGAGCTCATTGACTTCCATTGTATGATCACAAAACAACACTGACGCATTTCTCAAAATGTTTTTTTAATGTGCCACAGAAGTAGTGACATAACATCGTACAGACATAAGTTTGAGTAAATATTATAATTTTTTTTTAGAACTATCCCTTTGAAATGTTAGTACCAACAGTCACAATTTAGTTTTCATGAGCATTTTCTACTTTTCCCCAACATTTTTAAATCAAGTCCATTTTTTGCTGCTTTGTCTTTAAAATTTGAGTCACATTAAAAGAATTTGGGTTAAATTTTACAGGCATTGTCAGTCCATTGTCTGTTGTCAATAGTGTAGCGATATACTCTATGAAACACAGCTCACACGGAAGTCACTTTCATACCAATCAGCTTTCTTTCAACTCTGTGAATCAGTGTGACTAACTTGAACTCATTGCGAAATCTGCAGGGGCAAATCTGGCTGTAGAATATAATAGTTTTTGCAATCGTTTGCAATATTTGTTTTAATTGTCTGTCTGTGTGCACACAGCATACTGATGTTTGGAAAGCGCGAATGATAAATGTACATGGAGGGAAGGTTTGCTCTGATGTCAGTTTCTCCATCCTGTCCTCTTTCTAGGTGAGGAACTCCTCGACTCTCCTGTTCAGCACTCTGATTACACGGATATTCGGGGTAAAGAAGGGAAAAGATGAGCACTCCAAAAAGAACAGGTGTGACTTCAGTTGTTTTATGTACCTCTCCCAACTACACTGTAAAAAAATAAATAAATAAAAAGCTAGGGATGCACCGAATATTCGGCCACTGAAAATATTCGGCCGAAAATGGCCCAAAAGTGCATTTTCGGTTTTCGGCCGAAAGACATTTATCACCGAAACAATACGGCCGAAATGTTGTGGTGACGTAAACAGAAACCGCGAACTGCATGTGCTTGTCTGAAGCAACATGTCTGCGGTGTGGACGCATTTCAGTATATCTGAGAAAGACCCACGGACAGTGATTTGCAAAACATGTAATGCCGAAATTTCAAGAGGGGGTGCATCTGCAAAGACTTTCTCCACGTCGGGTTTAATTTATCACCTGAAATCCAAACATTCCGATCGCTACGCTGAATATGAGAGGAACGCGGCACAGAAAAGGAAAACGCCTCCGAGCACGCCCACTCCGTCTGTGGCGGACGTTTTTGAAAAGGCAAGGAAGTTTCCCAGTGATGGTGTCAAGGCAAAGGGCATTACACAAAAGTTAACATATGGGCTATGGCAGTCTTTGTTTTGATACACTATTATGTTGAAGGCCTACAGAGAAAATATTGTTGTATCTTTAAACAGTTGCACTTGTTCTGAATGCACTTTCTTGTAGTAGTCCTACAGAGAAAAATTTTAAATGCACTTGACCTAAATGCACTTTGTTTTTATGAGAGAACATTTAATTTTACAACCTTTCAGCAGGCCAGCAGGCCTGTACATTATTATTTAATGTACATGAGTGGGGTAAAGTTAAACATTTTAGTTTGAATTTTATTTTATACTGTGCATTGTTGCAATGTGCTAAATAAATATTTGCATAATTTGTAATTGATTTATTCTTTGAAACTTTAATATTAATTTATGCAATTGCAAAGCCTTGATTTTAGTAAAGTTAGTACACAGTCATAGCCATAAATGCAATGGTACTAATAATTGGCATAATTTCTTTCTGTGTTTCGGTTTTCAGCCTTGGTTTCCTCTTTTTCGGTTTTCGGTTTTCGGTTTCGGCCAAGAATTTTCATTTCGGTGCATCCCTAAAAAAAACAGTAGTTGAGAACATTTTGAGAAGATTTAAAGCAACCAATTTCATGACTTTTTTTTTTTTTACTTTGAATTTAACTGAATTTTTTAACTACAGCTCAACTTACAGAAGAATTACTTGTCAACTTAAAGGGGTGGTTTACTGTTTTTTTTTTTTTTTTTCTAGGCTTGATTGTTTATGGGGTGCAGTCTAACGTGTTAATGCTTCGTTTAAAAAAAAAACGCATAATTTTTCACAGAATTTACCTTTATTCCACACCGCTCTGTCCCTTCTCCTCTAAACGCGCTGCTGATTTCCTGCTTTTATGAAGCCCCTCCCTCAGAAATACGCAATGGGCTCAGATTGGTTAGCTGGCCCAGTGTGTTGTGATTCGCTAAACCGCCTCTAGTGCGCATCTAAAAGTCCCGCCCCTCACCTCAGTGGCATGCCAGTTGTATTGTAAACAATTGTGTCGTCTATATTGCTTATCAATTTGAGCCCGATTGAGACCCAGAGGATATATATATATATATATATATATATATATATATATATATATATATATATATATATAGAGTCTGACTGATATATCATTTTGCCGATATTATCGGCCGCTATGAGCCTATTGCAGATGTATCGGTATGCTGCCGATATGACTTTTTTTGTTGTTTATTTTTTTACAGAATATAGAATGCAGATTAAGTGTTTCTAAATGGTGTAATTACTTAGTTTGTCCACCATTGTTTGCTCCTGGAGACTCAGTGTAGAGATGCGCGGATGAGCTCAAACTTCACCCAAGTCCGCTACTTCAAATAAATGATCCGCCCGCCACCCACCCGCACCTATATTTGATCGTCACATTACAATGATTCTAATTCTTAGTTTTGCATGATAATATGATGAATGTATGGTTCATTTTTAACATAAGATTCGGTGACGTTAGAGCTGATGTGTGCATCACTGCACGCGTCTGCGGCGCATTACCACTCCACGGCCACCGTAGCTGATCGCGGCCACTCAGTCAATGCTTGTATATACAGCATATGCCATGCTGAAGCCCAGAACTCATGCTTATCACATCGGTCACATCACATTTCCTAACGGACGCGAGTGGCGTGACAAAATACAATAGAACCCATTATAATCAGTATGTACTGTCGCGACAAATCCCCGACAGTAAACTGATGCCTCGTTCTGTTTATGATGTCCTGACACACAGTACAAATAATTTTCAACGGTCGCTTTTTTGCATCCGGTGTAGACATGGTGTGTCAGCATAGTTTATCAGTACAGTCAATAACATAGCTGATTGAAAAGTTAGTATCTTTCTGCAGTCCAATAGATGGCAGTGCGGTGGTGGCTTGAGTCTGTTGAATGGTGATTTAATGCTAGGCTGTCACCTAGTTGGTGAGACTCAATGCTATAAAATAAATAATGTCCCCATCTTTTACGCTCCCAATGAGCTTATCATACTCGTTTGCTACATTAGTAGGGCCCTGTGATTTCCACGATGTGGAAAATGCAGACGGAATCGCAGAATCCATTCATAAAAATGGAATTTAATGCGGAATTTCATTGAATTTGTCTTATTTTTGATGAATAAATAAAAAACAGGTCAGTACACAAATAAAATTGCGATATAGACTAGTGTCTGTGAATATTAAACTGCAAAAAGACTATTTAAATACGAATCCTCATGTTCTGCTTGTTCATTTGATTACCAGAAAATACACATCACAGAATTTGTGAAAAAAATATTATTCATTATTATTATTTATTCATTTTAGATGTTTACATTTGGAAAAGCTGTGCTTCCTGCATAAACCTGCCCCTGTTGGAGTGGCAGTAGCTTGCTTGCCCTACACAGTTGCCTTGTTTATTTTCTTAATTCAGGTTATGTTACATATTGTTCTGTTTGTGTTTTTTAAGTTATTTATAATGAGTGAAGTGAAGTTTACTGTTAAGTGCACTGATGCCAGACTTATTTTGAATAATAAAGTTTATTGTTGAATTGTTAAATACCCTGCTTCCATTACATATGCCTATGTTTGTCACATCATTATAAGTGTTTGATCGCCACATTTGAGTTATCATCATTGCAAAAAATGTGTTTGTGTGTGTATATATATATTCTGTTTATGCCATATATTCTATATACAGTACCAGTCAAAAGTTTGGACACACACATAGGAAGTTTGTACAAACTTTTGACTATACTGTACTATAATATAGCCTACACATAAAGAATATCGGCCGATATATTGTTATCAGGCTTTTTTACTCCCTAATATCAGTATTGGCATCTGCTCCCAAAAAAACATATCGGTCGGGTTTATTTATTTATATATATATAAGAAAAAAGGTTGAGGAGACATTTGTGATATCAACTGAAAATGAAAGGCATTTCAGATGCAAAGCAAGTGTTAAGACTTGATGCAAGCATTCCATTACAATGCATCGTTTCGATGCAAGGCTTGCCACAGCTCACTTGATGTGAATAGATCTTGAAGTGAGTTCTGTGTGATCCTGCCCTGTCAGGGGTTGTTCACTAGGGGGCACTGAAGTTCTGTGCTTTTTCTCCTTCCAAGCCTCTATTCCAGTCATTAATCTCTGTCGTATGTTGGCCTACAGCGCATGGACACCTTCCAGCCCCTTAAATGTTCTGGATGTTCCTCCTAACTCCCTGATGGCCTTTATTTGTTTGTGTTCTGCTTCTATCCTCATCCCACGTTTATCCACCCTCGCAAAGACTTACTCTTTTGTTTGTGGTTTCAACTCTTCCCTTGTACTGATAGCCTCAACTCTTGACAGGCATTGGAGCTGACGCACAGGGGTTAACGCACTTCAACGCTTGTTTATCTTTTCCATAGTTGAGGGAATGCTAACAACATCTTGCTCAAGCACGCACAAACGTTGACACAATTCTTGCACACATTCACACCCTCTCCATCGCTGCCCGGCTGACCGCGACCTCTGATCCCTGGCCACCGCAGGACGGGGCGGGTGGGCCGTGATGGGACCTCCTGCTGCGGCGACTGCTCTGCGTCAGCTCCCTAATCTCATCCAAACCAGTGGAGCGCGAGCTGTTGCAAGAATGTCCTGATGCATTCTGGGATTGAATGCAGAGAGGTCACGGATGGAGTGAGGAATGACTAAACAGGAGTGGCACTGACCTCGTTGAAAAACAATAATGGCTCACTCTTGAGATCATGGTTTGTTATGATTAATCGGCGTGCTGATTGGACTTAATTGGAAAATCGAGCGGGCCGTTATGACACAAGCCAGTGTGTTGGACTACCTCACACTTCAAAGAGTCCATGTGCTCCCAGGTCAGCTGACCGTGGCATTACCTTGGGATTTTCTAAAGGGACGCTGAATATTTAGAGGTCACTGAAACTCAGTATAATCACAATGAAATAACGCTGACTCTTCGGTCTGGATATATTCCCCATAGTCAGGACCGTTTACTTTCTGGATAACCCTGCCGCCAGCTTGTCCAACATCTCAATGTGTTTGTCTTTAGTTTTATGTGTTTGTATGGCAAGCATCTTCATCCTGCGGGTCAATCGGCTATTGCTTGTTGTTTTGTTCATTTCTCTTCCTGTGTGCAAGTGTTTTTGTGAGTCTTGTGATTTGTGCGCTGACATGTACTTTCTGACATGTTCTCTGTTATGACATTTTGGGTCTTTTTGTTTGCAATCTGTGTGTACTGTGGCTATGTTCTAAATAGCATACTATCTCACTATTTCTGCAGCATAAAGTGTGTGTACTGTGCGCAGTATGCAAATTTTATTTTTGCACAGAAGACTGACTGCATTCTCAAATGCAAGGTGCACCCATCTCACGTACTTCTGCGCTATTCTTTGCTATGAATTCACATGCTTTTAAAAGGAAATGGATATTGTACCTTTCTAAATGTCAGAGTACAAGTTAAGTGTAAGGCTCTAAAACTACCATTCAAAAGTTTGAAGTTTATTTGATCAAAAATACAGTAAAAACAGTAATGTTGTGAAAAATTATGATTTTAAAATACCATCTTAACTGTAAACTGTAAACTGTAAAAATAGAAAATTTTACTATTTCAAATAACTATTTTCTATTTGAATATATTTTAAAATGTAATTTATTCCTGTGATGCAAAGCTGAATTTTCAGCATCATTACTCCAGTCTTCAGAGTCACATGATCCATCAGAAATCATTCTAATATTGGGACCTAAAGCATAGGTCATGTGCGTACCTAAAACAAGAGAGTTGTGTAATGTTTAATTTGTTTATCAAACATTTGTTTATCAAATCTGAGTTTTAGTAGCTGTGCTCTTCCGAATTCATTAGTGTAAGAGGGGTTTGTTTGTGTTTCTTGGATTGGTTTGCTTTTCAAACATGTTTTACATTTAGATTTTTTGTTTTGTGCAACTATAAAAAAATGAATTGATCTGCTTCTTGCTGTTAAAACAATGATTACGGTCAAAACAAAGCACTCAGAGTAATGTTTTCGTTGGTCTATTTGGACTAGATCAAAGGAGTCAAATCAGAGTTTGAAAAACAAATAGTACACATCTTAGTTAAACACTGAAACGAAACAAAACGAAAGTCTTTAAACCATTGTATAAAACATATTTTGACAAGTAATGACTTCAGTTGCACTCAAGTTTATAAACAAGGCTAGCTTCTGAAACCATCTTCTCGCTTAGGTAATTTTCGTTTGGACTCTTTAAAATGTGCCTTTTTTGTAGTAACTTGTTTGACTGTTTTCCTCCGCAAAGAAGAAACTTTTGCTTATTTGTGTTTGCTTGGTCTCATCAGAATATGATCAGAGAGTTTGCTTGGCCCCAAGACTTTTATTGGCTGACCTCAGTCATCTAGTGCACAATACAAAAAATACAAAATTTGTTTCCCGTTTTCATGATCTGAATGTTATTTACGTTATACATAAACAAATTAGCTGAAGAAATACTGTAGTGTTGTGTGTGTTTTCAGCGTTTGTGGTTATGGTGGCCCTATGCAACATACTCAAGCGCATTACACATAATATGCAAATTTATATCAGTTTACATTCATTTGTGAACGTAAGTAATGACAAACAAGCGGTTAAAGATGGTTTAAGCTCGACAGGATGCATTTATGGACATCTTGGAAATGTTTTGCCAGGAAGACTCTAATCCATACTGAAGGTATGCAGGGTTGTGTTGAGCTTAACTATAACCACATTTGCCCACGTCAGAGCTTGTGTGTGTGTGTGTGTGTGTGTGTGTGTGTTGCTAGCATGCAGCATGTGGCCAGGTTGCAGACGTAGCTGACCCACCTTGTTACCATGACAGTGCCCTGGCCTAAGTTCAGACCAGACTGTGTGCATTAGCGGTTGAAACGGGATGTGGTGTGTGTGTATTTTACATAGCTGAAGTCACAACATGTGTGTTTGAAACATTGGCTCTTGAGCTAAAGTTAGCCCTGTATGGGCTGTTTCAGTTAGACATAAAGAAAAAAAGTTTTATTAGATGGTCTATCTCAAACACAGAGGCTTAGCTAAATAAAGATACGTTTATGTGTGTCACACACGCATACACTTTCACTGTCTGTCTTAACACATATGCATTTGTCTCGAGTGAAATTCCCAGGGTTTATTCCAGCTGCGCTGCTTTCTAAGGAATAAACAAGCAGGGCCTGTGAGCCGCGTGTCCCTGCAGCGCTCCATCAGAGGCTGCACTAATGAGAGCTTTATAGAGCTATAAAGAGCGCAGACTTTAGGAAGTGGTTTACAAACCAGACCTTTAAAGGTTGCAGTCTCTTTCTCTCCTCTCCGCTCCTCTCCTTGTGTCACTTAGGCTCTGTTCCAAAATCTAGTGAGCTGCCTACGTAGGCAGCACGTTCCTGACACAAAGGGTGTTCCAAAAGGAAATACCTTCTTTTGGAAGAATTGCATGTATCCATAGCAAAGGAAACACTCCCATAATGCACCGTGAATTTGTTTTGTAATATTTGAATATTTTTACCCTATAAAGCCTGACACATGCAGTCGGTCAGAAAAATCTAATTTTTGTTTGCATGTGGTTGTTTTTTTAGTTTTTATTATGAGTATTATGTGATTTTTGTATTTTCGATTGATCGATCATGTAATTTCACAACTGATCCTAAACTTTTCTTCACTGAATTGTGAAAAGCTGCCCTCTGTGTTCTCTTTCTCTGGCGACTGAAACATCAATGCATTATTCTTGATAACTATATTTATTTATACCAGACATTTTATAACACACCTCTGCATGACTTGAGGGTCTCTTAACTTATTTTCACTTTAAATGCAAAGGTTTTACTTTTCTACCATTCAATGACTGTACTGAAAATGCTGCGATTCTTTGTTGCTATAGTAGGCAATGCAACATTTGATTGAAAGATAAACCGCACATCCTTGTTTCACTGTTGTTGTTTGCATTGTGGTTAGGCAGACAGTTTGCTACTTGCACTCAGTTTAACGGCATTAACAGCCGGTCAAAGAGGGCAAGCTTTCAACTGAACTTCACACATGCATTTTAAACATTTTCACCATTTTCTTGCTCCGTCTATGCAATAAATGCACATTTTTGGAGGAGCAGGTTTTTCTAGCATATTTAGTTGAACTTCTCTGGTAACTTCAGTGTTATGACCTATTTCAGGGGTGGCCAAAATTACACTTTTAAATCAATCAGAGCTACAATTAAATATGAGGATATATATTCATGAAGATGCATATTAAACCCATATTTGCACCCTTATAGCATGCAAATATGTTTGCCCTTTATCACTCATGTGATAGTCAACCTTTTAGACTGAAGCCAAGCCACCATTTGGGTGTAATAACAGACCTTTGTTTTCAGCCAAAGAAAACAGAAAAATACAGAGCTGTTAAACACCATAAACTAAGAATAGGCGCTCTAGTCTGCAAAATACTGTTAAAATAAATAAAAGTCTCACTTATGAAACTTATCAGCCAAACAGGAACAACTGGTTACCAATTGATGTCAGATTAATGTCATTAATTTGTCATTTCTTATCTGATCTAATCTGCAATCCTACACACACTTTAACCTTCATTTCTCTCACTCTTCTCTTAACAGGATGACCGGCCGAGAGTTTTTCACTCGTTTTCCTGCCCTCTATCCCTTCCTCCTCAGTCAGCTACAGGAAGCCGCAGCCTCTGTGAACAGGTGAGAATTTCCCAACAAATGGCCCCCATAACATCACAGGACCCTGCAATGTGTGTGCGATTTGCGTCGGATGTTGTTAAAGAGCTGAACGATCCCAGCGTTCGCTTAACAGACCCAGTTCTTCTTCTCACCCTTCTTTAATTTCTCCGAGGCCCTTATTTAAGATCGTTTAAGTGGCCCATCAAGCCTCTTTAGACCTATTAAGCATTTTGACCACACTGATGGACAGATTCCTAGCTGAGATGCCTCAGATAAGTAAACCGCTTGTGGGAGTTTCGGCCATGCTGGATCCAGACCTCGCTCTTCGGCAGCTGTGAGAACATGTTAGTCTCTTATCTCCCTCAAACAATTTCTCCACAGACTGATGCGCCACTCTTCCAAATAGCACTTACGTTGTGCAAGAGGCCCTTGAGCCAATATTATCTTAATATGTATCGAATTATTTTAATGCGTTTTCAGTCTGGCGTTCTCTCCTTTTAGCTAAGAGTGGTCTGACTCTTTCCCACGGCCTAGTCTTTGCGTCCCACTTGCCAAGCTAGGCTCTGCAACGCTCGTAATTTATACCGCCTATAAATTATTTAGCATATAAATAAGGGTAGAAAGAAGTGCGAAGAGGTTTGTGCCACCCACCTTTACCAAATATGAAAAGAGCATCATGGGATGTCTAGGGGGGAGTTCGCCATTTAGTGTGATTGAGAAGTTTTTCCTATTGAAGTTCAGTCCAGAATGTTTCTTTTATCAGGAAAGCAGGCTGTAAAAAGCATGTGGGAATGCTGGAATACGGTTCATCGCCCTCCTCACAATTTGTAAACCGGTTTGTGATATGAAGATTTCACGAGCACGGATGAAATCGTGATGAATGATTTGCCTCAGCTTGAGGGGTTTATAACAATTTTAAACGTTTAACATGGGAAATGAGTGCCGAGAGGGTTCGGTTGGACATCCACCAGAGATTAAATGAGATGAAAAGACCGGGGCAAGTGGAGCCAAGACTGAAACTCGCTTTGCTAATCTCACATTCTCTTCCAGGCTTATCACCTCTTCACCCTCACTGAACTTTTTTGCTCATTTTAACGTCTTTTTCCATTCCTCTGATTCATCATATTTCATTGGTTCGTTCTCGCACTCCCCTTCCAGCTTTTTCTTGAATGTGCATGATGTTTAACACTTCAGTCTCCCTGGGCTTGGTGATGATCTCAAGCTCTTGGCTGTCCCATACTGTGCCTGACTGAAATCAGACTCTAAACGCATTACCCGGGCCTTGATTAGCAAAATAGCATTTCCTGCACTCTGGCCCAGGGTCTACGGGCTCCTGGGACCCCTTGGTGGTGGGGAGTTTGGCCATGTTTGATGTAATAATGACAAGCGTATCCACAGCTGGCAGCTGTGCCGTGGAAAGCTCACGGCCTGTAGAGAACAGAACAGATTTTGGCCCTTTCAGAGTAATAGAAAGATATGAGTAATTTACATTTGTGTTTTTCTGTATTTTTTTTTTTTTGTGTGTGTGTGTTTGCTCTGGCTTAAGTCTTGAGTTTCCACTGGACTGTCAGGGAAACATGTGCAGAAATGTAGTAAAAGAGAAAGGAAGTGCAGGGCCATTGGGTTAGTAATGGTGACCATGTGTACATGTGCTCATCTTGTCATTGAAACTGTTAGCTGTATGTATTTGGAATGGCTGGCTGCTAATTCTGAAACCTCAGCTAAAACATCAGTTATAATATACAGGTAAGATACATTATGTATATTAGCAAGTGCAGTTTAGTAAATGCTAGTTTAGTAATTAGAGAAGTCAAATGGGGGTAAGTTTGGTTAGGTTAGTACTGTTAAATGTCAGTAAGTGAAGGGCGTTTAATCATTGAAGAAGTTATGCAATCACATATAGAGGAGTTAGATTAGTTCAGTTAGTAACTTATATTTGTATTTGGAGAAAGCCATGTTAAGCTATACTAGTTAAATAAGTTAGTTGGAGAAGTTACAAAGTCACATAAAGGTAAGTTAATTCAGTTATTTATATATGTTTGATATGTGAAGAAAGTTATGCTAGTTAAGTTAGACAAATGAAGAAGTCACACAGGTTTGTTCAGGTTTACATGCAGGTAAGTTAGTTGGGTTAGTTAATTTTGTTATATATGTTTTAGTAATTAGAGAAGTTATGAAAACACATCAAGATAGGTTAGTTCAGTTAGTTACATTAGTATGTAGAGGAAGTTATGTTAGCTAACTGTATTATACAAGTTAAATAAGTTAAAGACGTTATGACGTCACAAACAGGTGAGTTGGTTAGGTTAGTACTGTTGAATGTCAGCAAGTGAAGGGCGTTTAATCATTAAAGTAATGATGAAATCACATAGATGAGTTAGATTGGTTCAGTTAGTAACTTATATTTGAATCTGGAGAAAGTTATGTTATTAAAGTAAGCTATACTAGTTAAATAAGTTATAAAATCACATATAGGTAAGTTAGGTTAACCCTCTGGAGTCGAAGCGCCGAGGTCTGTCTCGTGAGACATGAAGTTATGCTAGTCACATTAGAAAAGTTATGAAGTCACATACAGGTAAGTTAGGTTAGTTCTGTTAGTTATGCATGTTAGTTAAGTGATGGAAGTTACGCAGGTTAAGTTAGACAAATAATAAAGTCATGCAGGTTAGTTCAGTTAGTTACATCAGTAAGTGGAGGAAGCTGTGCTAGTAAAATAATTAAGAGAAGTTATAAAGTCACATACAGGTAAGTTAGTTGGGATTGTTAATTTTGTTATATATGTTAGTAAGTGAAGGAAGCTATGGCAGTTTAGTAATTAGAGAAGTTATGTAAACATCTAGACAAGTTAGTTTAGGTTAGTTACATTAGAGGAAGTTATGTTAGCTAAATGTGTTATACAAGTTAAAGAAGTTATGAAGTCACGTATGGCTTAGTTCTGTTAGTTAAGTGTGTTAGTAAGTGAAGGAAGCTATGGTAGTTTAGTAGTTAGATAAGTTATGAACTCGCGTGTAGGTACTGTAAGCCAGGTTAGTTCAGTTAGTTTCTTACGTTAGTTATTGGAGGAAGTTACTCTAGTTGGAGTTGGCGACATGTATGAAGCCACATACAGGTAAGTTAGTTAGGTTAGTTCAGCTAGTAATATACAGTAGGTTAGTGAGTGAATGAAGCTTTGCTAGTTTAAGGATGTTAGTAGCTTTTGTTAATTTAGTAGTTCACCTCAGTTGGTTACATTATTACATAAGTTGAGGAAGTTAACGTGTTAGTTAAGGTAGTTACATAAGTCAAGTATTTTAGCCAAGCAAATGTTATGTATTTCCCTTTCTCTCTCTTTCAGTGATTCAGGGCAGGTGAAGCTGCACCCCAGTCTTTTCTTGTTGCTGTTGGTTTTGGGTCGTCTCTACCCATCTCCTATGGATGGTTCATCATCTCCTCTGGGATTAGCTCCCTTTATGCCCTTAATCATCAGGTAGGTATAGACATTTAGATTACCTTAAAGTGCAATGCTGACCAAAAGATGATCTGCACCGAATGTTTTAATTCAAAAATAATTTTGATTTGATTCAGCTGACCATTTTCAGCCCTCTCGTCTCACAGGCCACTCCCTTTGCATGTCTTTCTATCCGTCAACTCAGCGCATCCATTCCTGCAATAGATTTTTTTTTCCACTGCCTCCACATTTTGTTTTCTTTTCTTACAATTTGTAATGCTTGAGACGTGCAGCTACTGTTGCTGTTCCCATTTACACATTTTTTTCATTGTTTAGACAGAGTAGGAAAAATATTTTTGGAACACATTCTACAAGTCTACATTCTACCTGTAGAGGCATCCAAACATAGATGGGTCTTACACACACACACACACACACACACAGACAGAGTGAAGGATAGGTCATGGTTGTGGTCCCAGAGTCAGGAGTAATCCTTTCCACTCCCGTTTGTGTGTCACAGAACACTATGTTCCTCCAGCTGGGGAGCAATAGATCTATTCGGATGAAAGAAACAATAGCAGGATGGTGTTTGTTTTGGATGAGAATAAGGGTGGAGAAGTCTTGCTCCCACTGCTGCTTCTGATAACACAGCTCCTGACTTTGCATGCTACACGCGTGACTGACACCATTTGAAATCTCATTGTATGTTGAATACATTTTGCAATTTCATCAGTTTTCAGGTACAGCAATAAAATAACACGTAGGCTCTGTTGCAAAACCTCATGAGCTGCCTTCATAGGCGCATTCCCGGACATAAAGGGTTTTCTAAAAAGTTGACCCACACAATCTAATAATGACAAAGCAAAACAAACGCAAGGGCCTCTTTTTCCGTTTATGACTGTTTGGATTTCAGACTTTTTTTCAGAGTTTTTGGTTACTTTTTCTAAAAAGTAGGCAGTTTGTTTCTCTCATTTTCCTTCCAAGATGGCAGACGAGTCAAAAAGATTGCAGTTTATATAAATAGTTACAATTCCTTCAATAACAAGATTTGTTTAGAAAATAGTTCCTAGTTCCAGTCATAAAAATTGACTTTGTACCTAATTTGTGTTTTAAAGAAAATGAGTATTTTGCTGTTAGCTTAGTAACATGCTAATGCAATACTCTCTTTAAAACAATTGTGATTCAAGTCCCATGGGTTACTGCCTATAGTGTGTTCCAGTTAGGAACCTGCCTATGTAGACGGCAAGGCTAGTGTGGAATGGAGGGTTTTTCTTTTTCTTTTTTTAAATAAGAGCATGGCCTTCTATGTAGGCCTATGTAGGCAAGCTCCATTCTGAGTCTATTAATAAAAATTATGTTATACATAAATGGGTCATTCATTAATGGTCATGCATTAGCACATTAACTTGTGGTCGCCCATGTTTACAAATCAACACTCAACAGCTTGGTGGAGTTGTTGTTACTCTAATTCACTCTAATGCAAAATGTTTACCGTATCATAACACAGCTTCTTTCAGTACTTCCTGTCAAGAATGTTGACCACCAAGTGTGAATTCATGATTATCCTCACCATCTGCTGTTTAGATCGATGCGGTAGTAAAGTTGTTGTAAGCTTAGTCATGCTATTAACGGTTATGAAGAAGAACATCTCGTGTAAGAGAACTTCTGTTGAAACTGGTGATCCTGATAGTGACCCACTTCAGAGCAGAACGGTGAGCTCAGCACGTTAGATAAGTCACATGAGCATATTGAGTACAGGTGTGTGAATGTGCACAACTGTTGCTGCCTTTCGCTTTGGTGACCAAAAGCCTTGGACTCTCACCAGTTTCCCCTCTGTGACATTATTTTCACTAATGTTTATGCCAGGAATGTTCTGTCTGTGTGCTCTCGCTCACACACACACACACACACACACACACACACACTGAGGAAGGTGTTTGGGCTTCTGCAATAACTTTCTTTAGCCTTCTTTTTCTTTTAGCACGGTGTGTGTGTGTGTTTAGTCATCTGTATTTTTGTGGGTATATTTGAACTAGTGAGAAAGTATGTGCGTTAGTTAAAACGTGTTTGGTTTTTGCAGCTTCTGTGTGAATTAAGGTGTTGTGGCCTGTTTTCTAAATGGGAAATATTAGAGCTGTTATTAAATTCTTGGTTTAATGAATAGTGATTTTAAAGTGATCTTTATTCACTTATTTGTTTGTTTTTAGGTCCGTGATAAGGAATCAAAATAAGTGCAATTAATTGACATAGACGATGTGTATGTACATATATATATGGATGGATATATGCATAAAAATAGGTTTTATCTTATATAATTCCTTTCTGTAATAAATAAGTAACAATGTCCTCCAGATTTTATGGACTGTTATATAATTGAAGATATTTTAGAAAGATTTTTTCAGGTCACTGACATGTAAGATTATCAATAAACAAAAGCAAATCTTAAATGTGCAGTTTCATATGGTTAAAAAAAAAATGTTATTAATCAATGCCATTTTCAACCAAAATGGAATTTTATGTATGTAGTGTAAAAATGTAATGTGGGGTAACCTTCGGATAAAAAAAGCTAACATTTTTATTTTAATTTATGTTTTCCTTAGTTGTCAAAGTAAAAATAATTACAAATCTTGAAATGGTAATTCATAGATATCATAATTTTATTTTTATTTTTATTATTGTTTGTTTTTGTGGGGTCAGGATCATAAAATCAATTTCAAAAAATGAATTCATGGGTTAATCACATGACTGTTGATTGTACCACAAGACCTTGACTAAATAATAATAAAAAAAAGATATTTAACTGCTGTATCATTTTTGATAATGATAAAAGATTTAGCTAAACTGTTTCCTGTTTGTTTGTTTGTTTGTTTTTTTTTTGTCAAGAATTGTATCATTTTAATAAGATTTTATGATATCAGCAGGACACTTGCAACACCCAGATATTTATGACCTTATGGCTTTAACACTGTTAAACATATATTTAATTGCATTTTGAAAGCCCTGGATCATTGTTTGGGTGTCAGGGCCTGTATAGTATCATAATTGTGTTATGAGCCCATGTGTGTGCTACAGACATCTGGAGCGGAGCAGAGCAGAGGTGTGGAGGGGCTGGAGAAAGGATTCAAGGCCTCGGGTCTGGAACACAGATAACACCGAACAGAGAGAAACAGATCAAGCTCACGACTCTCATGCACTCGGAGTGATCAATGCCACCATAAAAAACAGACTCAAACCACATGGCCACATATCAGCAAACGTCTCAGCCCTTCTGAATCAAATGCAAGACCACCTGATCATCATCCCCCTCTTCAGTTAAACCATGTCACATTATGGGTGGATTTTCCTAATAGTCAAGGAATGACAGGAGAGTCAGACCTTCAGATTAACAGAAGAGTCCAAGTCAATAGAGTCCAGCCTTTCTCGGTGCAGGGGCGCAAGGGTTAAGAGATTGGAGGATTGGGGTCTGCCTGGTTCTTGTCAGTGGAGGTATGCAGGCCCATTCACCCAAATGAAGCCCACATGTAGAAGATGTTAAATATAGCTTGGTTTTGGCTTCCACGGCCCCCTCCTCTCCCCTAGGCGTGTATTTGTGAGTGTTTGGGTGTCCGGTGTTGATCAGGCCTCTCTACAACAACACAAGTTCTCAGCAAAGCACTCGAGGAATCCGAGTTGTTAATTATTGTGCTGGTTGACATACGAGACAACCCGTGATTAGTTACCTGAGCAGACTGTGATTTCAATCCACAATCAGTGTTTTAATTCTTCTTTCAGAGTTGTTTTCTTTAGATTATGCCCACAGTGTTATCTTCGTCGTTATAAATCCTAGAGATCTGATCTATTGCTGGTCACACTGTGAATTTGTATTGTGTGCCTAAGCCTTCAAAGCCTCGTCTTCGTGTCGGAGTAGATCTGTTAAGCTCCACTCTGTGAAATATTTGAGAAATCAGGCTTTGTTGGGCTTTAACGCAACAAACTTTTCTGTTATCCTGACTGTAAGAAAACATGGGTGCATTTGAATTGGGCTGAATCTTGCACTCGTGAAAATCCATTTGTTAACATTATCACACGCTAATCAAACATGGGTTTACACTATGTGCATGAGAGCCGTGACCGGAAACCCTGCTGCTAAAACCAGGTCATGACAGATTTAGGTGATCAAGCTGGTTTTTGTAATACGATAGGTGTGTTTTTTGTTGTTGTTGTTGTTGTTGTCGTCTAAGGTGCACAAGCTCTGATTAAAATGGTTGATGAACCATCTAGAATAGCTTAGATGGAAACCATTTAAAAGCCAGCAACACTTTAAAGTCATCATAAAATAGCATTTTCCGATTTAGTTTACTAATATTACATTTCCAAGTGAAAATGATGTTCAGTGAGGAAAAGGGCAGAGCAGGATTTTTATTTATTTTTTTCACCAGAAACTTATTAGATGCATAATGCATAATGATAAATTTACAAAATGAAAAGAAAAAGTGTCTAGCTAACATTATTTTTGCCACTTGGCCGAGAGCAACTGAAAAGCAGTGTTATTTTAGTATTATTTATATATACTTATTAATGTTTAATTTTTTAATTCATTTTATGTTCTTTTATTTATTTCTTATATGTCTAATTTAGGTTTAATTATTTTTTATTTCAGTTTTAGTAATATTAGTAGTAATAAACTTTATTTATTTTTTTCCCAGTGTTATTTCAATTGCCAAAAAAAATGTTTTTTTTTTTAATAGCTTTGGTTTTAGTTTCTCCAAACTTTTAGGCCAGATGAACATGTTAAGTGAGGGAAAACCTGAGGAGTTGATTGGGTTGTGAAAAGTAGGTATTTCGTATCAAATTGTAGTTGAATTTGAGTGGATATTTGTAATGGATTGAAGAAAGGATGAAATTTTCTCCCAAGAATCCATAATTTTTTGAGCGTCTACTTTCTGGAAACCAAGTTGACGGCTGAGAAATCTTGACGTATCCCAATTCTAACGCTTCTTTTTGTCCTTCTTTCAAATCTTTTTATTGACTTCACATAGCATATAATGATAAATCCATTTTGAAAACAAGACAAGTGCGTCTAGCTAGCATGACGGTAATCTTATTTCCATGCTGTAGCTTGAGGAAATGCCAAACAATTGTTGGGGTCTCCATCGGTGTTGAGGCCTACTTAAGTGTGTCAAATACCCTTGACCAAAGGTCTGTCAGCCACAGGCATGTCCAGAACATATGTAAGTGGTTGGTTTGAAAGTGCTTACATCTATAGTAAATTATGCCTGGGACATATGGATGAGGAATTTACCGGAGATCATCCAAGATGGAAATTCCTAGGTCGTGTTCCCAAGTAGGACATGGTGGATCTCCATTTACAGTTCTAATTAGGTTATAAATAAATGAGTTTTTTATGCTGTTGAGGTGACTGTTGGGTGAATTGTATTTACCGGGCTGAAAATGACAAGAACCTCATCCTAGTACAGATCAGGACCATTCATTTTGGTGGGGCCATTGATAAATCAAATGCAGGATCAAGATGTGTGCGAATGGAAATCTCTGTATGAACTAAGAGAGGTCACACCATTGGTTCAGCAAATGTCGAGTTGTTTGTGAGGCTCAAACAAACTAAGCACTGTTTCGAATAGCGTCACAGAGCCACAATGTTTACAGTTTAAGGTGGAATCAACCTACAAATGGCATAATCAACGTTGGTTGGCATATGATTCACAGGAAATGAATCCCTGTTTTTAAAGTCAACACTTTCCACACTAGAACAATGTACTATGTTAGCAATGGTGAAGTTGGTAATGGCCCTCAGCCTCGGTTTTATTTCTCAAATTCAAATTTGATCAATCAATCAACAAATAAATGTAATGAGCTGTCTTAAAGAAAAAAAATAAAATTATAGGTGAATATTTTGTAAGACTAGTCATAAATGCCACCTTGTCAGTCTCTGTCAGAGAAGATGTATCTTGGCTTGCAAGAAGAAACTGATGGGCGAGGCCTCGCTATTAATTCCAGTAGACCGATAATTCGGATGTTATTGTATCAAGTATAAGACACGAGGTCAGTGACTTTAGCAAACAGCTTAGCATTTCTATCAGTCAAAGAAGCACAGTGTGTTTCCAGTGCAAGCATGCGTTTATCAGCGTTGGATTCCTAGAAGCATATTTTTTTTTTTTTTTTTTTTTGATGTGTTTAAAAATCAATGTCTAAATGAGTATTTGGCTGCTGGTTAACATTAATTATATTAAATAAAGCAGTGTTGTTTTATTTAAATACTATCTTAATCTTACTATTTTAATATAGCCTCTATTTTTATATTTGCAGTTTAAATTTTAATTTTAGTAATTTTGTTATGTGCTTTTGTCATTTTTATTAGCTTTAGTTTTATTTAAATATTTTGGGTCACATTTTGTTTGGTGACCAGCTCTCATGATTAACTATGATGTTTGCCTATTAACTCTTAATTTGCTGCTTATTTATAGCTAGTTGTTAAATTAAGGTATAGGGTAGGATTAGGGATCTAAAATATAGTCATGCAGAAATATGAAGGTATTAATGTATGCTTTATCAGTACTAATAAACAGCCAATATGCTTGTAAATGTATTTTTATTTATTTAATTTTATGGTAATTTTTGTAACTGAAATAAGTTTTAAAATTTTGGTCTATCATCTGATATTAATATTTTATTTTATTCAATTACTGAAAACAATTTTGTTAACAATATGCATTATAAATGGTTATTACAGGCTATAATGCATTATAATTATTCATAATGTGCGTTGTAACACATTATATCTTGTCGTAAATACTAATAACCGAAATTAAAATGCATAGGGTAACAATGAATTTATAGTGAATTAACTGTGGTTACAGATATTCATGAGACTGTACAATGCATTATAAGGTGCATTACAAGGCATAATTCATGCATTAAAACTACTTTTATAATGCATTATACATAAAGGCTTTAAATAAAGTGTTTCCATGATTTTTAATGGTTTTAGTTTCTGAACATTTAGTGCAGATAAACGCCACCCCTTTTTTTACAATCAAACTTCCCGTCCTACTTTTTTTCCCTTCTTTTTTTCAATATACCATTTCAGTATTAATGTCACTACTTCTGTTACGTCACAACTTTGAAGAAAATGTTGTGATCTTTTGATTTCATGTGGTGGACTTCAAACTTGTTTTAGGCGGATAGTCCATCAACGTGCAGGTCATAAAAAAAAATCAAGTGTGTTTATACACTTGTGTGCTTTCTGGAGCGTGTGATGGAACTGCATGTACTCTTTCTCATTTCATTTCTCCAGTGCATCTCAAGAGCCAGACGAACTCGAATAAACAAGATGTGTTATGGCGCTCTCGCCAGGTGCTGTCCAACACAGTCTCGGCCTGTTGTTTTCCAGCCAGACTAAGATTAGGTTTGTTTGGTGCTTGCAGACTGCCGAGTCATACTCAAGGAAACTGTACCACCGTGCCTAATAAGAGCCAGATGGCCTTTGAGCCGTAATGGCGGGTCGAGACTAAGAAAGCCCCCTGGAGATGACTCGCCTCAGACTGCTGTGTTTCTAAAATTACACCCTTCCAAACTGTCATTTCCTCTCAAAAGACTTTTAATGGGACAAATTAGCACTGATAGTTAACATATGAGGCCAGAAAGGGGGAACAGAACAGACTTCATTAGATCGAAATATGTGTTTCTACCGATGTTTATGCATTTACTTTATTTACATTAAAGTAGTTCACCAAATCTGTATGACCTCTCTTTTCTGTGACACAAAAAAAAGAGAAGATTTTAATATTGCACTGGTCACAGGGTCTGTGCAAGTCGAAGTCAAATTTAAGGGCATAATAGCAGTCTCAAATATCTTGAAAAATGTCTTTATTATGATTTTAAGAGAGAGACAGAAAAGCAATGATCGCAATACGGCCAAATTTAATCATTACCATTAAAACGCGACAATATAAATAAATACATGTGAGCGTTGCACGTTAAAAGTCAAAACTATTGTGCCGCAGTTAATTATGACATTGCTTATTACTTTGTTGTTTTTATATTGTAGTTGGTTGTAAAAGTGCAATTTAAAAAAAAAAAAAAAAAATTTGTCTCCCTCAAAATAAGAGTCCTTGTGTTTCAAACTTGTTTGTAATTCCCACATTCCCTTTTTTCCTGGATATTATTTGTATTTTTTACACAGTAACATGATTTAAGACATCCAATATATACAGATTTAACTAGTGTTTGTATTATCGTTGTATCATCAAAATCCAGTGTATGCATCGTTCCAGTTTCAATACGTGTACATGGAAAGTATCATAAACGATACAACTTTATACACTATATTCTAAGTCTTTTGAAGCCATATAAGTCAATATTTCCTGTAAATCTTAACATCCACCCTAGATCTCCTTGGCATTTCAAGAGTAATGTCTGATTCCTGAACAAATCATTCTTTTCAGTCAGACCTTTACAGTGAACAAAACATGATTCATTCTCAAATTTGATCCATCCAGTTTTTGATTTCTCAATGATCCGGTAGCACTGACGGCTCACTGTAGTGGAAGATCATAACAACTTGGAATGACATAAGTTTGAGGTCATTTATTTTTGGGTGAACTATTACTTTACTGTGTAAAGGAAAAGGTGAACACAAAAGGTTAGGCTGGTTTTGTGTGTGCTGTGTATTTGCAGCCACAAACAGCTCTGCGTCATGTGACGGGTCACGTCTGTGGACTGTTGTCATGCTGTGACTGCTGAAGGCAACATGTATGCCATGTGGGTTAATGTGGATGTCTGTATGTTGGAGGAATTTAAACTCAGCAGGTGAAGGTTCACATGTCTGGCGCGCTGTTATTGGCGTCTCCTGCTTTCTTTCTTTTCCATTTAGAGAGTACAATCTGTACAGCACATATACCAGTGGTTGGTGACCGTTTACTTGTGTATGACCTGTCTCACCGTCTCTTTCTATATTATCATGTCCCTCTTGCTAACCAGTGCACTAAACGGGTTACATACAAGACATGCCCATGGGTCATGCCCATTTGTGGCTGTTTGTGTAATGCCCTGGCCTAAAATTAAAGTGATGAATAATTCAGCGAGAATTTGGCAAGTTACTTAAGGGATATTTCACCAAAAAAGGAAAATTCTGTCATTTTCTTGAACTGTGGGTAAAGAAATGATTACAAAACTTTCATTTTTGGGTGAACTATCCCATTACTCCTTGATGAGGTGAAATGGCACAGGTGTTTGTACTATGTAATTTTAATAACCCTTAATATTAACCCTGCCTACCATGACCTATTGCTGGCCCTTTGGCGGGACAGTGGGACACCGCTTTTTTTCCCCCCATGACTTAATTTGGTCACCTTCACTTTATAAAATATGTTATAATGAATCTCCAGTCGTCAAAATTTGTTTTTAGATGCATACTTTGACATTTTGAGGTCTGGCCACAACCCAAATTCTGTGCTTGGTTATTAAAAAAAAGTCAAAATGTCAGGTGTTATGTAGATGTCATTACAAAACAGACATTATGTAAATAGCTTTGTTATCTTAATTTAGTCATTGAGCCTGTCCCAATAACCACTCTTGCAGTCTAGGGAGCTTGAGAGCACATAGTCGCAACAGGAAGCGTGCAAGACAGTCCCAGGACTAAAAAACGCCAAAGCTCAAAGTCCATAAAGGGATAGTTCACCCAAAAATGAAAATTTGTTAAGTTGCAGAACAGTAAAGAAGCTTTTTAGCTGAAACCGTGGTCCTTGCTGATTCATAAAAAGTCAGTGGCTACCAGCACTTGAGAGTTTGAAAAAGCATATACAGGCAACACAAAATTAATACCCCTGGCTCCTGATGATGTATTGAGGTCTTATGAAGCGAAATGATCTGTCTGTGCAAGAAACTGAACATTTATTTATAATATTATTGCCTGCAATCCATTGACTATCTCTAATACCGTTTTCAAAGCAGTATTTGAGACTAAACGTATCCCATCATTCTTCATTGTGGGAATTCGAGGACAGCATTCAGGTGTAAGTTAAGCTATTATATATAATTTGATAGTAAAACATAAAGTGTTGGTGTAGAAAAAGGTGCTTGACTATTCAAGCTCCAGTCCTAAACACTAACTATGTGAAAGTTGTCAATAGAAGTGCATGATATCCCACTGTCAATGTTGTACATTGTTTCTTTCCCAGAAACAGTGGTTACATGTAACTTAATGTTTAATTTGTTATGACATGGGCTTAATTCGCCTCCGCAGAAGTTGTTATTGTACAGATTAACATGCCCCCTTTAGAATTCATATGACATTCATGGTTTGAGGTCAGCAGATCTCTGTTCTCTAACTGCGGTTAGGTTTGGTAAAGAATGCGAATGTTAACTCGAACTCATACCTCCATACTCGCTTCCATCTGCTGTCAGTAGATCCCAATCACAGCTTTGCAAGTCTAGCTATGGTTTATTTTTTTGTTTCTATCTGTTCATCTGTCGAACTTCCATTAATTTTTCTACAAACATGATGGCTACATCGTTTTTCTTTTTTCCAATTCCCTTCTTTTTGATGGATGCATATTCCCTATTTCATGTCTCTGGAGCTTCTTGGGGGAGTTTCCAGAACTTTGGAGAGGCTTCTTTGATTTAGTGCTTGTAAAGCAGACGTCTCAGTCATCAGGGGGCTGCTCTGAAAATGAAATCACCAAAACCCCATCCCCGAACCTACTACCAGTCCAAAAGAGTTCAGTGAACCTTCCAGGAATCTATAAAATTATGTTTGACACAAAATATAAATGTGTGTACATAAAATTATAGTACCAGTAAAAGTTTGAAGGCACTTGAATTAATTTGTTTCTCATGATCTTTAATTATTTTTATGTAAAGGCTTCTTTTGAAATGTTTGATATTAATTTTGTAGGCAGCTATAAATTTGCCCATGTATCCATTTCTTTCCAAAAAAATAAAATAAAATAAAATCAGTACATGTACACTACTGCTCAAAAGTTTGGGGTCAATAGGATTCTCTTTTTTGGAAAGAAATTAATACTTTGGTTCAGCAAGGACACGTTAAATTTATCAAAATGTCAGCAAAGACTTCAAGATTGTTACAAAAAATCTAGGCTATTTCAAATAAATGCTGTTCTTTTAAACTCTCTGTGCATCTTAAAATCCTGAAAGTATCATGGTTTCCACATAAATATTAAGCAGCACAACTGTTTTCAACTTTGATAATAATAAGAAATGTGTATTGAGCAGTAATAAATAACATTTTAAAATATATTCAAATATAAAACGATGGAAGCCCGTTTCCACCGCTAAATACAAAATAAAAAAAGGTATTTGCAACTTTTTATCTAACATTTCAGATTTTTTTTCTCAGAATTGCGAGTTTATATTTCACAATTCTGACTTAACTCAGTCAAGTCAGAATTGCGATATAAACGTGCAGTTATGAGAAAAAAGTCGCAATCGCGAGATATAAACTTGCAACTGCAAGAAATAGTCAGAATTTTCTAGATCGCAATTCTGACTTTTTTCTCACTTTCCAGTTTATCTCACAATTCTGACTTAACTTACAGTTGTGTGCTATAAAGGCAGAATTGCTATATAACTTGCAATTCTGAGAAAAAAAAGTCACAATCGTGAGATACAAATTCGCAACTGCAAGAAATCGTCAGAATTTCGCAATTCTGACTTTTTTTTTTCTCAGACTCGCCAGTTTATATCTCACAATTCTGACTTTATAGCCTGCAATTGCTAGTTTGTATCATGCAATTCTGAGGGGAAAAAAAATCAGAATTGCGAGTTTGTATCACGGAATTGTGAGTTTATATCCCGGAATTCCGAGTGTATATCACAATTCTGAATTGTGGGATAAAAAGTTGCAATTATCTTTTTCTATTTTTTATTCAGTGACGGAAACAGGCTTCCATAGAAATACTGTGAAATATTATTACAATTTGAAATAACTTTTTTTTTTTTTTTTTACTGTATAAAGTTTTTACTGTTTGCAATGCATGTAAACTCATGTGTTGTTTAAAAGTTTTCCAGGATGCACCTCATGAAGTTGGTTAAATGTGCACAGCTATAATCTCAAGAAGAGAGTTTAATTCCAAAAATACTTCTCCATGCAGTTACTCTTGAGTTGAAGAGATCATGAAGTGGCTGAATATACTTGTGAACCTGTTGTCCCTTGTCCTGTGGTTGTCTTGTAGGTGTGGTCGCTCTGCAGTGTACCGCACGCGTGAAATGGCAGCGAGAGCCCTGGTTCCATTTGTCCTGGTGACTCAAGTTCCCTCCACCATCCAGACTCTCCTGGAGGAGCTGCCTCAAGAACCTGGACCAGGACTTCAACAAAACCACATCCATGGCACACTGCTTCAGGTGTGTGAATCCCCCCTAGTCACATTATCTCTTCAGCAATCCATTAACTTAACGTGTTACATGACATATAAGGTGTGTACAATAGTGTAAAGTATTTGCAGAAACCTTTACACGTGTTATTCCATTGTGCTCTTCTCTGAAAGAAGCTGATACCTGAAGACTCATTCCTGTTTGAAAAAAAATTAAAAGTGTAAAAAACATGCAGGGTATGTTCAAATATATGTATCAGTGGTACACTGAGCAAGTTATTGGGGAAAGCAGATGGAACTGCGTTAAGGAATGTGACATGCACACATAATTGAACTCCAAAGGGAAATTCAAGAGCTCAACAAGCATCGATATAAAACCTAGAAGCTTAGATAATTGAAGATAGTGACAGAGAGATGTTGTCATTTTGACACTGAAGCAGGTTTCTGGACATGAAACTGGAATAGTTTGCTAGCATGTGGGGGTGTGAGACGGACATAACTGTAGAGTGCTGGGATGAAGATGTGCTCGGGTAAGGAAAGAGCTGGATTTGGTGTTCTTTCCTGTCATGGCAGTCATATATCTGCTCAAAGCTCCTGCAGATGTGGAGGGAATTAGACTGTGGTGGGGAATCACTGAGATCCACGTGAGGGATGTTGTGTGGGTGGTGCTCTGGTGACAAGTGGTGGCAGATAACGGTCTTATGCAGCATTTTATTTAGAAATGAGAGAAATTCTTCAAATCTTTATGTGAAATACCTGACTGTGAAATACCTGTGTCACAGTGGCTCTCTAGACTCTTTGAATATGGAAATTATGGATGTTTGTGTGTACAACCAGATTCGGAACAGATAACAGACTTATGATACATAATCTTGTGTGTGTATGTGTGTGTGGGGAGCTGATGGTGTGAAGTATGTTCCGATCAGCTGGAGATAACGTCATGCTGCTATCTGATGCGAATACCTGAGTTGCATGCAGGAGTGGTGTACGTGTGGATCGCAGCATCAGCTAAGAGATAAAGATGGCACTGCCAATGCATGGCTTTGTTTTTACATCTCTGTTCCAAAATTTTTAAAGAGACAGTTCCACCAAAAAAGGAAAATTCCATCATTATTTACTAAACCTTATGTCGTTCCAAACCCACAAGCATTAATGTTTATATTTTATGTTATAAACACAAGCAATTGTGTTTATATTTGAAACACAAATGAAGATCTTTTTAATGAAACCTGACCTCCAGTCACGAATTGAAGTACTATTTCTATAATGTTCTTAGTGGCTTCTAGGGTGTTTAGGATGTTTACCAGGTGGTTTCATATGGCTTAAGTCAAAAAACCCCATGCCCAGTTTTCTATTCATATTCTAGTCTCTAGATATTCATAGATTCATCTCGCCTGTACTGCCTGATAAAGCAGTGTTTGTGAGCGCAGTGCTGCTTTGTGTACAGCGTTACCGGGAAACTGCTATTTTACCACTTCAAAAGCGGCACCTAGTGGCAAAGAATGAATTTGCATTTTCATTCAGACCAATGCGAAAAGACCAACAAGTGGGCGGCAATATGCTAATGTTTCATGTTGACGTCAACATGAAACGGCTTGGGATTCATTTTAAAAACGACTCGTTTCAATGATTCAGAGTCTACTCTTTCTTTTGAGAGACAATAACTTTATACACAGTGCACTTTCAAATTTAAAACTTTGCAGGCTGTTTTCATTCACTCAGAGCTGTGTTACACACTGCATGAAAGGTAATTTTCAAAAATCCATAATAGGGGCACTTTAAATTCCAAGAATCAATTAGTCTAGCCTGTTTTCAGTTAAAGAACGGAACATTCCAATAATGAACTCTATTGAACTCTAATCGCAAAAAGCTTTGTTACTTTTGATATGAAACAAAGTCTCAGATTTCAAATTCGTTCTGTTTTATTACAATATTCAAACAATATATGCCGTTTTGGTCTGTTTAATGTGGAGTGACAGATCGCTGTGGCAATTCAGTTCAAGAGAAGCGGCAGTGTGAAGCGAACGTGAACTGATCATCTACTCCGTTTTAATACCAGTTTCAGCACGAAATAAACATCCTAAGGTATGTTAATTCATATTCTGTCTCATGTAATCAGTGTTCAATCAGTGTTTCAACCATGTAAAGATGTCAATATAACAGCTTGTAAACAATGTCACGTAACATCACATTTACCTCAGAAACAAGCATATTCGATGACCATTAACTCGTTAGTCCATTGTTATGACAGCCACCATTTAAATGTTTATATTTAAAAAAATGAATTGGAGTAGAAATATTATGATGTAATTGTAACTTTATTATTATAAGAATTTCATTGTGTGAAATTTAAGTGTTTGTATACAAATCAGTTAATTTTAACCTTCAATATTATAGTAATGTAGTACCAGCTGACTCTCATGTATATTTTACAGCATTAATTGAGAGATTTTTTTCCTTAAGAAAATGTACTGTACCTGATATATAGCCAAAATAATCGATATTGAATCGAATCGTGAATGAGAATCGAATGAAATCATGAAATTTGTGTCAAAACCCAGCCCCACTAGATATGTCTCTGGATTTCATCTGCCAAAAAATGTTCAATCACTTAGAAAAAAAACATAATTTAAGGTGTTAATCATCTCTGTAGTGCAAACAGTCATCTCTGTAGTGCACAATTTATCATTCTTACATTCCTTTGGACATTACTGACCTTAAGCAAATGATACAGTGTGTTTTTGTTTAAGCAGATATGGCAAGAGAAAGCAAAATCCGAAAAACAGAAAAAGCGGGGGTGGAAGGAAAACAGGTTGCAGATGTTGTTGTATCAGGCCTGAATTAAAGCCTTTTTGTTCTTTGTTTGAATCGGAGATCTATAAAAATAGCTTTACTGTATGTACACCTTCCTTAACACAACACCCACAACCCTCGATTTGCATTACAGAGTTCTGATACCAGGATGAGATGAAGTAGTGTGTCAGCACAGCGTTTCAGAGTGCCATTTTGATTACAAAACCAGCTTTGCTGAGTAAAACGCTTGAACCCTGCTGAGTTCACCTAAAAATCCCTGTTGACACAACTCACTGGTTCCCTTTAGGAGCCGGCTAACGAGGGAAACAGATTGAGCAGCACTAACCTAACCTGATGCCTCGGCCTCTGCTCCGAGCACTCTCCACCACTGCTGCTTACCCACAATGCAACAGCTTCTTTTTAAAAGTCCTGGGTAACATCCAGGTCCCAGAGGGAAATTAATCCACTGTGTGTTTTGAAAACAGTAAATCAGATCAGCAGACATACTCCACTCAGTGGGGATCTTGCACACGCGCACTAGTGCACACACCTTTGAGGTAACGTAGTGTGTGATGCTTCAACTTATGACTGTGTGAATGTATTTTCTGTTTGTTTTGTGTTTTATTTTATTTATTTATTTAAGTGAGAGCAGTCCTTTGTTTATTTAAGGAAAGGTCTTTTAAGATCAACTTTATTTTACTTTAGTTTTTTGTTTTGTGTGTATGTTTGTTTTGTTTTGTAAATGGAGAACAGACAGATTGTTTATTTTCTATTCCTGTTTTTGTTTTTTTTCTGTCTGCATTTGTTTTTATTTGTTTCATTTTACAAATGGGGAACAGACAGATTTTTTTTTTTTTAACTTTAATCCAGTTTTTTTTTGCCGTTGTTGGTTTGTTTGTTTTTCTCTGTTTATTTATTTTTTTGTTTTGTTTTTTGTAAATGGAGAACAGATTTATTTATTTTTTTTAATTCTGTAATTGACAACAGCCAGATTAAGTGTTCATGAATATAGACACAAGACAGGGTGTTTGTGTAATGGTGCTTTTTTTCTTGTCTTAGTATCAAGAAAGAATGTATTTCTCTGACTACATCATAGTGGACATATCCGCAAATTATTATATTAAATGGGTCATATGACGTTGCTAAAAAGGACATTTATTTTGGTTATTTGGTGTAGTGCAATGTGTTTATGCGGTTTAAGATAAAAAAAAAAAAACACATTATTTTCCACATACTGTACGTTATTGTTGCTCCTCTATGCCCCGCCTTTCTGAAATGTGCCGATTTTTACAAAGCTCATCGTTCTGAGAAGTGAGGTATGCTCTGATTGGCTGGCTATCCAGTGCGTTGTGATTGGCCGAATACCTCAAGTGTGAGACAGAAATGTTACGCCCCTTACCGTATTGTGATGCCGTGTCCCGGCACGACGACACAAAAACAATAAAACCCATTACAAACGAGGCATTTGTTGCATCCAGTGGGGACAAAATTACTGATTATAATGACTTATACTGTCTTTTTTACGCGTCGCGTTGCATCGTGCCGCGTAAACATTACCATGTCTGCATTTGTGATCTGAGAAACGACAAACAACAAGCGCTACTCTAAACTGCTCAAAACTCGTGTTTGAATCGTCAGTGGCAAATTCTTTAAATATGAAAACATACTTACAGTCTGTGAGTCAGAAGCGCCAGACTGTCCTTGTGAAGTTGGAATTGCCCCACTTTATAGAAACAGTCTTTGAGCACAGCTGGCAGCTACTCCCAGGTTCAGGAAATAGTCCTCCGTAAAATGCGCTGCACACATCTGAATATTTGGGTTGAACTGTTCTGGAACAGTGTAGTAAATACAGCTTAACCACTGATTTCTAGTTGTGTCCTCTTTTGGAGGCCCAAACAAGGTAGTTTCGCTTTCACAACGAAACACAGCGTCTCCACGACATGGCGCCGGCGGCAGCAACAACACAACAGCGAGAATAAAAGTCCTGCCCTCTTTCATTGCGTATACGTTTGGGTGGTGATTTGCAAATCTCCCCACACCGTGACGTAGATGTGGGGGCGTGTTTGAGCCGTTTTAGGAGGGCATGGTCGAGTCTTAACTTTTATAAAGAATATATCTTTGGTTTTGAGACTTTAGTCTTTGCAACTTCAGGGATCTTATCTGTGCACAAACAGCTTGTAACACTCCAAAGAGAAAGGAAAACTTGAAATCACATCATATGACCCCTTTAATTTTCCTTACTTTTTTTTTTTTTGTGCCGGATAGCTCAACCCACAGTGATATTTAATTGGTCTAAAATCCCACTTCATATAACTGCATAGTATACATTTTAAATATGTACTAATTTGTATTACTTGCCTGATCTTTGTTTTCACTATTAAGCAAACTCTTTGTCACAAGAAACTTGTCTCATAATGGCTGGTTAGGACGTGTTGTAATTGTTTCTTTTGTTTTGTTTTTTTGTGCCTTTCCTCTTTGTTGTGCATTGCTGCCAAGCCTTGAAACACCCACTCATACAAGCTTTGTTTCTGCTTTAAGGAAAAGCCTGTAGAAAAAAAAAAAAGTCAAACTGATGAGACAAATGAGCTTAATTGGATTCAGATTGTGTCCAGACTTTCCAAATCTACTCATAAAAGCATCCACCCACAGGTTGACTTTTAAAACATTTCCTAGCAGGCTTATTTAATGGCCAATCCAAAAGTCTTAGTGTGTCAAAGGTCAGCATCTAGCACTGTATTCAGGCCGTGTTCTGGTGTTTGTTTGTGCGTGTTCTATGTGTGTGCTAAATGTGTGCACGGCTCTCTGTACACTCTGCTGAATTATGGACCTCTGCGGAGTGTTTATTTTTGCCTTTAGCCACTGCCATTGGTTTGTGGTCAGTCACAAGTTGTGTAGCTCGTCACTATAAATACACGCACTTTCCTCCGAGGGAGCAGAAGAGGCCGGCCCTCATGGGCCTTCCCACCCGACGGCGGGAGCAGGCCTGGGCTAGATGTGTGGGATACAGGGTGTGGGCCGCTAGTGTCGGGGGTGTCCGCAGCTGGAAGACCAGGCCTAGTATTTCATGGTCAAACTTGTTTTGCCCTGTGCCTCTCCTGCCTGAGGCATAATGAGTGGCTTCCACATTGCGGCTATAACCCAGTAAAGAGACTATTTCAGCCTGTTAGACAACTCTATGCATGGCAAGGTTAAAGAGTGTACATTATCCATTTATTTCATTTTATTTCTCTCTATAGACTGTTATATGTAAGGATATGTAAAATAAGCTTAAGACACTGATTTCTCTGCCTGATCTCTAATTTCTCACTCTTTTTGATTAAGAAAGATGAACTAATGAAGCATCTGATCCGTCTTTCTAATTTCTCTGTCTGGTGTCTTTCCGACTGCTGTGTCTGATCTCTGTCTGATCCCTCGCTTTAATTTTTCTGTCTGATCTGATTTCTCTCTTTAATGTCTCTATCTGATCCCTCTTCAATTTATCTGATCTCTGATTTGTATCTGATATCTCTCTTTGATATCAATCTGATGTCTCTGTCTGATCTCTCTACGAGTTATCTGAGTTTTTGTGATTTATGTCTTTGATTTCTCTCTTTGATCTTTATATGATGTCTGATCTCTCTCTCTGATTTGTCTATCTGATCTGATTTCTGTTTTTAAAATCTATATCTGATCCCTCTCTTATTTATTTTTTTCTAGTATCTTTGATAGATCAGATGGATATATCAGATTGATATCTCGGAGTTATCTGTCTGATCTCTGTTATTTATCTGTCTGATTTCTTTCTTTGATCTCGACTCTATGATCTATGTCTTGAATTCTCTCTTTGATCTTTGTCTGATGTCTGATCTCTCTTTGATTTATCTGATTTCTATATTTAATGTCTCTATCTGATGCCTCTATTATTTATTTGTCCGATCTCTGATTTATGCATCTGATATCTCTCTATGATATCTGATGTCTCTGTCTGATCTCTATCTGATTTATCTATTTGGTCTGATCTCTGTTATTTATCCTTATTTCTCTCTTTAATGTCTCTGTGATCCCTCTCTTGTTTATCTGACTTATCTCTGATTTATGTATAATCTCTAAATGTTGATCTCTTTCTGTTTTCTCTGATATCTCTGATTTAAATCGGATCACTTAATTTCTGATCTATGATCACAATTAAAGGGAAAAAAAACTAAATAACAGAGTACTTTGCACTCATCACAATTTTGGTATTATTCTTGCAAAGACTTTGTTTTCTGTCTCTGATCTGTCGAAAACCTTTCTGTCTAATCTTGATTGTTTTAGTATTAGCAGTGTGATTGCACTGATCTCTCTGTATACTTCTATGTACTTTTTCTTTATAATCTCTCTCTGTGATATCAATCTCTGATCTCTCTATTTCTTTCTCTCCAGCTTATTCTCATAGTAAAGGTGTGTCGTCTACTTCACAGGTGCTGTCGCTGTTACGTTCCTACCTGGCGGACACACACAGACCCCAGTCAGCAAATGAGCAGGACTGTGACACCTCCAGTGCACTTTTTCCACGGCTGTGGCTCGCCACAAGGTAGATACTGTCATTCTGACACACTAACCACTGCTGTCATTATTTGCATATATATCAGCAAATATAGTGTGCATACCAGCGATATTTTGGTTAGGCATTTGCAAATATTATTATTTTACTAAATAAGATGGCTGCTGTTCACACACCAGCTTACTGGTTTGTAAAGTGAGCTCTCTTGTGTTCTGAGCTCCTGTTTCAAAGGCTGCTCTCTGCTCAGTGACCCAGCACACAGACAGCAGCGCTGCAGTGACACGGCTGCGTGCCCTTTGACCACTCTCACTCATCCATACTGATGCTTTTTAACAAATGCCCTAATGAGAGAGAGAGACAGAGAGGGAGATTTGGGAAAGTTTATGAAGATGGAACATGCCAGTGCAGAATATTCGGAATAGAATATTATGCATGCTGAGCAAGATATAGTGTATTCTGCCAACTAGAAAAGTATACGAAACCGCATGCAATGATAAATGTTTCAAACAATTGTATGCTACATTGTCCCATGACAGTGCTATATTGCATATTTCATTCATTAAGTGGTGTCCCAGTCAGGGTTTTATAGTTACCAAAAACTAAAACCATAAAGTACATAGAGTAAATGCTAACTGTACATACATACATACATACATACATACATACGTACATTAAATAAATAAATATAAAATACAAATAAAAATGAATGAAAAAAATGATATATGCATAAAAAAAGTTGCAAAAATAAATGTCAAAAACACACGACCAAATTGCAACTTTAACTAAAATTTAAAAATGAAAACGGAAAATGAAAACTTAATCCAAATGTGTATATATATATAAAAACTTGTATCTCAATCATAATTAAATAACACTGCTCCTAAATAATTAATGGTAGTTATTTGACTGAAACGACTGACTATATTACTGGAAAGTGAATGTCAAGTTGAGTGCTTTGCATTTTGGGATACTGTGGTCTTTTTGTATATTGCGCAATTTGGCAATTGTAATAGGTAATTTAAGTATTACGTGCATAGAGATAATGTTCACACTGTGCATAGTATACATACTGCATACTGTAGTATGTCATTCCAAATATATACAATGAAGAGATTTTGGGAAGATTTAGAAAGATGGAAAAATTCCAGAGGAATGAAAGAAGATCTAAAGGTGGAAGAATAAAGATGAAATGACAGAGTTACCAAACATCTGACCAAATTTCCCCATAATCCTCAACTTTTGTAATTTGTTGAACTCTGAGTAATATTATGTGTTTAAAGAGCAACAGAGTGACACAAAAAGATGAAGCCAGACATTCAAAGAGAGGGAGAGCATTTGTGTTATTAATATGTCAGTGATGAAATACTGACGTCAGCCCTGAACACTGGCCCTCTTGTTCTCGCCCATGTCCATGAGCGTTTGCTGCGCTGTGGTCACACACACACACACACACACACACACACACACACACACACACACACACACACACACACACACACACACACACACACACACACACACACACACACACACACACACACACACACACACACACACACACACACATACATACACATATACACACATACACACACACAAACAAACATAATTGATTTACTCTTCCACATACCCACTCCTGTCTCTATCCACACACATCCACCCTCTCCCACAAATGTTACCCCTGCAGTTGGTCTGAGATACAGGGCCCAGAATTGTCTTTGTGCCCATGGGCAGCACATGTGATGCTTTATCCTCAGCATCCACAATCACTGTGGACTCTGTTTACTGTTCTTAACTGCAGAATAAAAATCAGTTACTCTGACTTATAAAACAGTGACCCAAAAAGTGTTTTGACACAGATACTAAATAAATAAATAATTATTTTCTGTAATTTTGCAGAAGTAAAAAAGCACAAAGCTCTTTGCTGTTATTGGATGAGATGCTTGCTACATATGTTTGATGAAGAAATAAAATTGTGGACCTGGCAACCTGTCTTTTGACAGAGTTATTCATAGGAACAAATAGAACCTGTGTTAAATGCACTATTTGTTTTGTTTTTAATTGAGATTGCATTCATTTGTTATTGCATTAACTTTGACAGCCAATTACTGGTGCATCTCTAATAATTTTATATAAATTGCGCTGTATTTCTACATTGTTTGTTTATTTCTTTCCATTCAAATTTCAATCAGATATCCCCCCCTCAGTTTTTTTTCTCACACTTTGCGTTTGCCACACTTGAAAAATAAAATGTGTACTTTCTATACAACTCATTGAGTAAATGCAATGAAATACTATGACGTATAGTTATCATTAACCTGATATCTCTGTCTCTCTCTCTCTCTCTCTCTCTCTCTCACACACACAAATTGACAGGCAGAATCCATGTCTGGTAACTCGTGGTGCATTTCTAGACCTGCTGGGCTGTCTATGTGGTTGTCTTCCTGTTCCTGTATCAGGTAAGAACTCAAAACACCATCTGTAGTGAAATAAACACCAGTATTATTTGCTTGTTTCAGAATCTCTAACTTCCAGTCTAGTTTTTTATTCCAAGGAAATATGGTGTCTGCTTTGAGTGCGTGTTATTTTGAGTGTGTTGGAGGCCTGTGGGTCTTTTGATATTAGAAAAACTGTCTCTGACAGATGGTACAATTGTGCCCGTGTGACCCAGTTAAATGAGGAGGCCCCTGCATGTTTGCGGGCCCCATGTGTCGCACACATGTGGGCATGGTGGCGGTGTTTATCACTTTAAAACAAGCATATTCTTACAGTCCCACCCGCCTGCCATCACTTACATAACAAACGGTGGCCACGCACACACACACACCCACGCACACACACACACACACACACATTTGTGCTGTTCAGAGATTTATTTATACACTCTGCCCTGTACTCTCAGTCTTAACACCCTCTTAATCTCTGTCTACCTTTCCTTTCATTTCTCTTAACATAAATTTCACTTGCTCTATCTCAGTATTTCACACTCTGTCTGGCTTTTTGCAGTGTTTTCCTCCCTCAGTTTAAGGAATCACCCTAAATTAAAATTGCCAGCAAACTTTGTTAAAGTGTGTCAAAGTTGTATGGCTTACTTTCTGCTGGGTAACACAAAGAGAGATGTTAGGCCAAATGTTCACACTTTGTCATACAGTGAAAGGATATGATAAAAAGGGGTTGTCAAGTTAAAAATGACAGAGAATAAACTATAAAATATTATATTTATACAATATTATATTTCTGTTTCTATATTCCAAGTTTTCTGAAGTCATATGATGTACAAGAACCAATGCTGTTTGCTTTATTGACATCAGACCAAATGTAGGACTTCAGAAGACTTGAAATATAGCACACAAGCATATGGACAATTTTATGGTGCTTTTTTTCTCCTTTTGCAGCGTGACTGACCCTGGTCAATGTTTGCTTTCATTGCATGGGAACATATTTCTGTGCAACATCTCCTTTTGTGTTACATAAAAGAAAGTAAGTCATATGGTTCTGGAGTAACATGAGGGTGAGTGAGTTATGGTTATGGAATATTTTATGTATTTATTGTCTGATTGATTGGAACCTTTCTTTTGAAAACAATCCTTTTCATGTCATAAAATCTGAACATGTCCAGGTCACATTTTACACCAGAAAGAAAAATGAAAGGATATAATATTTTGCATTAAGAAAATAAAATTATTTCTTTAGAATAAGACAGAGATTTTGTGTATTTTGACATTATTTTAATGTCAGGTAAGCAACGTAATGCAAAAAAAGTCATTTTAACTACTGTAAGGCAAAGAAATGTTTAGATAAAAAAAAAAGAAGAATAAATTAATAAACAAACTTAAAAAAATATTACTCTAAGAGAATCATCATTGAAAATAATGGGAGGTACAAAAAAGTTTTACTAAACATAAGTAAAATAAAATAATCAAATAAAAAAATGTTAAATTATGTTTAAAAAAAAAAAAAAATGAAGTAACACCAATCGTAATGGCTCTAAAATGATCTTCATTTTCGTTAAGCAAAATATTTTGGTAATACTTTTAAAAAATATTTTACAGTACCCTTGTTTACGTTACATGTAATTGCGCATAATTTACTGTTGTTACATTTATACTAATTATAAGCAACCAGCCCTAAAGCAAACCATAATTCTAACAATTGTTAAAGTAAATGTTACTTTAAAAAGTACTTTTACTCAATGGCCTAGGACCTAAATACATTGCAGATATGCTCACTGAATATAAACCTAACAGACCACTCAGATCATTAGGATCGAGTCAGTTAGAAATACCAAGGGTTCACACGAAACAAGGGGAATCTGCTTTTAGCTCTTATGCCACCCGCAGTTGGAACCAGCTTCCAGAAGATATCAGATGTGCTAAAACATTAGCCATATTTAAATCCAGACTCAAAACTCATCTGTTTAGCTGTGCATTTGTTGAATGAGCACTGTGCTATGTCCGAACTGATTGCACTTTTATTTTATGTATAATCAATTTCTACTCTTAAATGTTTAAAATTAATTTTAAATCAATTTTTGTATCATTTTAAAAGGTTAAACAGAAGGCTAAAGTAAGTGCTGTTATGGTAAAGAGAATGTGGGCAAAGAACGAAAAGTGTGTTGGTTAATCAGCTGAAAGTAGGACCCCTGAGTTCTATTTGTTTGGTTTATGATGGTCAAAGTAATTAGGGATGAAGTAGTGGAATAGTTAGGTGTTTTGGAAGGTTTTTTTCACTTAGTGCGGAAGAGTTTGAACAAAGCTTGAGAATGTTTGTTTTTAAAATTCCTTGTTTGTATTGTTGTGATTATTTTTTGTAATGACTATTTTACTTCCTTTTATGTAAAGCACTTTAAATCACCTTATTGATTTATGAAATGTGCTACGTAAATAAACTTGCCTTGCCTAAATGTTGTTAATTAATAATATCACTCAGTAATTATACACTAACTAGGACACTGCAAAATAAAGTGTAACCAATATTTCATTTTTTCCACCTGTTCTTATTTTAGGATAATATGTGTGATTCATCCTTCCATACGTTTTATTTCTTTTTCTGTCTGTTTATATCTCTCTCACTCAGCCAGTCACTCTCTCTTTCCTAAAGCACACTCTTCACAGGTGTTGGTAACCTCAGTGAAGAAATGAACATTTTAATTTGTCAGTAACACTTGAAGCTGGTCAGAAGGACCTTAACAATCTGCTTTTTCATTCGTCTTGGAACTATTAAGTAGGAGTTGAAATTTTCTGGGCAGTTCTTGCATGTATTCCCATTCTGATGTACTCCTCACTGGAACAGGACAAGTGTGTGTGTGTGTGTGTGGGGGTGGGTGTGAGGCCGAGAGCTCTAAGTAGTTTGGCTCTGAGATTCTGAGCAGAGTTTGTGATGGTGTTTTTACTGGCGATGCTTTAGCTGGGCATGAGACGTATGGGTTTATGAGCCTGTGTGGATCAAACACTGTACCGCCTGAGAAATGCTCCCTTAACATACACCACCACACACATTCTCTCACTTTCTCTCTCTGATGGCCATTCAAACCATCATTTTGGCACAAGCGGTACTGTATTCCCCATATTTCTCTCTCTCAGGTGAATAAATCGTGGATACCGCGCATACACACTCGGCAGTAGGTGGTTGGCAGCGTAGGGGTCGCCCACTGTGGGAACGCGTTTGCATGCTCACATCTGCTCTGCACGTTCCTCCCTCGTCTGGGTTTTGTTTTTCACAGTTTGGGTAATGATGGCAGGGCATGATGTAAAATCCATGTGTTCGTGCACGTTGCCGCATGTGTGTATCGGTGTGTGTTTACTACTGTAGTGAGTACAGACGGCCCACTGTTTCCCTGCACCATAAACTCTAGCTGAACACTTAGAAACAAAAAGATCGCACATGTACTTTAACTGCTAGCGTGTCGTAAAGGTGCTTGGGCCGGAATACTGTATTTCACAGAATTATTGAGTGTTCCATCTTATATAAAGTGAGAAAGTGTTATGAATAAATAAAGGGAGTCAAAATTACTTCATCGTTTACTAGGGGTGTGTGTGTGGCAAATATCAGTTAGTTGACTTTAATTAATGTACATTTTAGATAAACTGATATGGGTTTGTAAATGTAAAAATAAATATTTTAGCCTATTCTGTGTGGAAAAGCAATGAAAAGCATTTTAGAATAAACTCAGCTTTCAAATTTTGGCAAAAATTCTAATTAAAATTTTAACATTTTGTCAAAATTCCAAAAATATTTGTGGTTTTGATGCTCGTTAATGTGGTGTTACAAATATTGTAGCACCCTCAGTTTCAGTAGCAGCGATCATCTCTTGCTTTTTTACTACTATTTTTTTCATAAAATAAACAAGAATGAACATCAGAAGGTGTGTTGAAAGAAACATTGTTTATTGCAATGTGTTATGCGCAACTCAATCAGTGTTTCAACTGTGACGTCAGTAAAACAGCTTCTATACCATGTCACATATCATAACATTTACCTCAGGAAAGACATTCAGTGTTTATTGCTTGTCAACTAGAATAAAATAACTTTAGAGAGTAGCATTTTGCTAAATATGTTACGTATTTACTATATTTTTACTAGAGCGCTCAAACGATTAATCGCATCCAAAATAAAAGTTTTGTTTACATAATATGTGTGTGTACTGTGTATTTATATATACATAATAAATATACACGTACAGTAAATATTTTGAAAATATTTGCATGTATATATTTATAATTTACATAATACATAAATTTATATAATTTATTTATATATATATATATATATATATATATATATATATATATATATATATATATAATATACACATAACATATTTTTCTTAAATATATATACATGCATGTGTGTATTTAAATATACACAGTACACACACATATATTATGTACTCAAAAATGTTTATTTTGGATGCAATTAATTGCGATTAATCGTTTGACAACACGCTGATTTTGAGTTACTTTGTTGTTGAACAAAGTTTGTTGAAATGTTCACATCTCAGCAAAGACAAAAAATATATAAAAACAAAATATTGTGAAAGTGGTCCATGTGTAAGTCTTTTGAAGCCATACAATATGTACTATATCAGTGTGTACTATGTGTACTCTGAAAAGTGTTATGCAAATGAATTTGAGTTTGTATGATAAGCCGAAATTTACATGAATATTCTTCAAAACATCTAAGGGAAGATGTTAAAACAGTGTTTGGAACAGTGTGAGGGTGATGTAATGACAGTTGACATTTTTGGGTGAAATATCCCTTTAAACTTCTCTCTTTGCTGTTTTCATTTCTCCTTTTTATTATTTTTTTTTTTGCTGAGAGGTTCAAAAGAAAACTGCCTCTCCAGGTTGTGAGTGTTTTGCCAGTGTTTGATTTCACTGCCCTGGGCTTTATTTTCTATTGCCAGTCACTGTAATATTGCTATTTTTATGAGAGAGCAAAGTTTGGTCATTGAGACTTGGTGGTCGTGGCATTGATGAAACCACAGCTTTCTCCGAGTCAAGCTGGGATGACGGCTGTGTTTGTGTGTAACGCTTTGAATGTCTCACTGGACTGTTTAGGTTTTCATAAAGATTCCAGCACATCCCCAGAACTACTGTCTCTAAACTCACACACATATTGTCTGCCACGGTCTGTCCTGCTGAGAAATGCCTTTCATTTCCGAGATTAATCGTTACCGTGCTCCTCCATCTCAGAGGGCCAAATATATTAATAAATGCCATAGCGAATCATTCTTTCTCTCCCCCGCACTCCCTGTTTACTCTCATTTCCTCTTTCTTTCCCTCTTCTGTGTTTCTGCCTCTTTGTATGTTGGAGGAAAAAAGAGAGAGAGAGAGTTTAAAAGAGAAATAAATCAGAATAGTTAACCGAAGTCTGTCTCATGACTGACTAGTTCTCATCTCCCTCCCTCTGTTAATGATGTTTTTCTCCCAGTGTGTTGTTTTGTGGTAATGAGTACTTGGCTTGAGTTTAAAGACTTGAGAATGGTTACCATCACTCCTCTTATGACCCACTACAGTTTCGTTTTTACTTCATTTCACTTTTCTCTTGCTCTGAGTAACTGTGGCATTCTTGGTTTATTTATTGGAACCTGTAGGAGAGCTGTTCTGTGAAACTGTTCTTTCTATATTGAGGGAAAGGGTTTGTTAAAGTACTTTTTTTTCTGTATGGTTTTAAACATCTAGCAGGCATCTATAATACTTGTTCTATTGTGAATGGGGGGAAAAAAAAAATTATTTATTTATTTATGGGAATGCTATTTTGAATGGGTATATTTATAATTAATTGTTTTTAATGAATACATTTAAGTTTTCAAAACTGTGTTCAAAAGTTTGGTATCAGTAATTTTTTTATATTTTTTTATTTAATTTTTTAGGATGCAGTAAATTCACAGATATTTATAATGCTATAAAAGATTTCTATTTGAAAATAATTTCTGTTCCAATATAATTTTTTTTTACAAAAAAAAAGTAGTGCTGTCAATCGCATCCAAAATAAAGGTTTTTGTTTACGTTATATATATATATAATATGTGTGTGTATATATGTGTATGTATGTGCGTACTGTTTATATTTATTATGTGTATATATATATACACACACATGCACATATACAGTCATGGCCAAAAATATCGGCACCCTTGCAATTCTCTCAGAAAATTGTTGCAGTAGCAAATGTTTTGGTACTCACATGTTTGTTTGTTTGTTTGTTTATTTATTTATTTTTTGCATTGGAACAACACAAAAAAAAAAAACAGAGAAGAAAAGTAAAATCTGATACAATTCCACACAGAACCCAAAAAATGCACTGGACAAAATTATTGGCACCCACAGGTGTTCTATGGGATTCAGATCTGGACTCATTGCTGGCCATTTCAGAACTCTCCAGCGCTTTGTTTGTAACCATTTATGAGTGCTTTTTGAAGTGTGTTTCGGGTCATTGTCCTGCTGGAAAACCCATGACCTCTGGTGGAGACGCAGCTTTCTGACACTGGCCACTACATTGCGCCCCAAAATTCTTTGGTAATCATCAGATTTCATGATACCGTTCACACAGTCAAGGCATCCAGTGCCAGAAGCAGCAAAGCAACCCCAAAACATCTTTGAACCTCCACCAGGTTTGACTCTAGGGACTGTGTTCTTTTCTTTGAAGGCCTCATTTCTATTTCTGTAAACAGTGCCATGATGTCCTTTTCCAAAAAGCTCTACTTTTGTCTCATCTGTCCACAGTACGTTCTCCCAGAAGTATTGTGGTTTTGTCACATAAGTTTTGGAAAACTCCGATCTTGGTTTTTTTATGCCTTTGTGTCAGCAGTGGTGTCCTCCTGGGTCCCTTTTCATTCAGATGGCGACGGATAGTGCGAGCTGACACTGTTGTACCCTGATTAGCTTGAATTTGTTTGGAAGTTAATCGGGGTTCTTTATCCACCATTAATCCTTCATTGTAATTTTCATTAATTTTGCTCTTCCGTCCACGTCCAGGGAGGTTAGCTACAGTGCCATGGGCTGTAAACCTCTTGATGATATTGCACACAGTGGACACAGGAACATTAAGATCTCTGGAGATGGACTTGTAACCTTGAAATCCACAATTTTTCTCTCAAATCCACAGACAACTATTTACACTTCTTTCTTTTCTCCATGCTCAGTGTGACACACAACACAAAGGTTGAGTCAACTTTTCCCCATTTTAACTGGTTGCAAGTGTGATCACTATATTGTCCACACCTGTTACTTGCCACAGGTGTGTCTAAATACAAATTACAGGAGCAACACATGCTTGAAAAGCAATTATTTCTTAAAGTTTTGACAAGGTGCCAATAATTTTGTCCAGTTTATTTTTGAGTTCTGTGTGAAATTTGATCAAGTTTGACTTTTCTTCTCTGTTTTTTTTGTGTTGTTGCAGTGCAAACAAAAACAATAAGCACGTGAATACCAAAACATTTTCAATTGGAACAATTTTCTGAGAGAAGCGTTGCATTTTCTGACAGAATTGCAAGGGTGCCAATATTTTTGGACATGACTGTATATTTAAGAGAAATATGTTATGTTTATATATTAAATATTTATATATAATATAAATTATATGAATATACATATATACATGTAAATACAAGTAAATATTTTCATAATATATACTGTATATGTGTGTATTTATATATACATAATAAATATACACAGTACACACACATATATTATGTAAACGACAAACTTTTATTTTGGATGCGATTAATCGTTTGACAGCACTAAAAAAGTATCACTTTCTACAAAATATGAAGCAGCACAACTATTTTAAAAATTGATAATAACATGAAATGCTTCTTGAGCAGCAAATCAGCATATTACATTGATTTCTGAAGGATCATGTGACACTGAAGACTGGAGTAATGATGCTGTCAATTCAGCTTTGCATCACAGGAATAAATTATATTTTAAATATATTAAAATACAAAACAGCTATTTTAAATTGTAATTATTTTTGCAACATTACATTGTTGATCAAAAATAATAGCAGCCTTGGTGAGTATAAGACAAATATATGTGTATATGTAAGACTTTTAATGGAATGTTTAAGCAACTCTGCAGATGTTTGTGCCTGTGTCTTGAGTGTAGCAAGAAAACATGAACAAAAGCATGTGGAAGTGATCTGTATTTATGATAAATGACTCTTTAAATAGCTCGCTGTCTGTTTCTTGGGTTGACGTTGTGTTGGCGATGTCTGTGTCAGGGTTCTGGTGAAGAGGTATTTTCCACATTAGATTAGATATTCCAGTTCTCATCACTACAAATGTTTGTCAACCTCTCCACCCTGATTTTAAACATGCCTTCCCATCACCCCCATCTTATAATAACGGTCAGGGTCTGTGTGAACATGTCAACAATTCACATTGAAACAGGTGTTGAGCAATGTCCGTGCCCTAAAGAGACATGCAAGTACACACACATTCAGAATCCCCTCTCACGCTTGGCTAAATTAGAGTGCGGCGCACGCTTGCTGCTTTAGGTCAATCTGAGCGTGCTCAGAGAAGCATACGAGAGCTCTTTTGATGCTCGGGTGTCAGGGTAACCGGGCCCGTCTCTTGAGGAATGCAGCATGGCCCCGCCCTCTGGTCCACTCCTTGTTGAATCGCATGCTGGGCTGGATTGAGTTGCATTGTGGGAGTTTGAATGGGTCCTTGATTGGAGAAGTGGGCTTTATTTTAGCTTTCAGAAGAATATTGTCTTTAAAATAACTCAATAAGGAAAAAAGGAGGCTCTGAAGCTCTTGTAATTCCCAGGATGCTTTTCAGCAGTGATGTCATAGTGAAGCTGAATCAATATTTAGTAGCAAAAGTTCAAAGCGTGATCATCTTTCACTAATATACACCGATTAAAGTAGTTCTCTCATTGCTTTGTACACTTTGATATGTCACCTAATATCAATTGTGCTTTCATTTTAGAATTTTTTTGTCACTTGGGGTGCATTTGTTGTTTTCTGCTCTAGAGTCACAGCTGAAGAAACTGCGCGAGGAAACTCTGCAGATTCTTATGGCCTCTGAACTTGTGGCTCCTCAGGGGCCCCATGACATGAACCTCTTAGTCCCTGGAGCCACACAGTATCTGCAGAGTCTGGCTCGCATAGCCGTCAGCGTCTGTGTGGAATCACCTCACCTGTGGGATTGTCCAGAGTCTGCTGGGTTACAGAGAGACCTTCTGGAGCGACTGCTGCGGTGCCCGTACTATGAAGTTCGGCTGTTTGCTCTGGATCAGCTCCTCGGGAGACTTCAGAAGACCAAGGAAGAGTCTCAGCGTCGTGCTCAGGGACCCTTGCCCTTTGACCTCAGTGTGTCCAGCCTAACCTCCCTGGCCCTTCGTGAGACTTACCCTGGGTGTCAAGCCAAGGTGAGGAAATCACGCTTTTTGCTTCGGAATACTGTACACAACTTTATAAAGCACTGCAAAAACTGAAAAAAAAAATAAAAATACAACACAAAAACAACTTAACAAAACTTGCAAAAGCTGCAACTTTAAAGAACTTTAAACGCTTTACAAAAACAAAACCTCAATAACAACTTCACAAAATGACTTGCATTACTTCAACTTTAAATACTCTTCTAAGCCTTACAAAACATAAAACGCCAAAAAATTTACATAAATTCACAAAATGACAAACTTTACAAAATATCACTCTGAAAAACTCTACAAAAAACTATTTAACATAACTTTAAAAAATGCAACTTTACAAAATTTAAAACACTCTACAAAAGCAAAAGCACACTACAAAAAGTTTAACAACGTCAAAAAAAATGGTTACAACTTCAAACACTTTACAAATAACTGTGAAAACTTGACACAACTTCACAAAATGCAGTGCAAAAGTTTACAAAACTTTAAACTTGACACAAATGCTCCACAAAACCCCAGAAGCCTTACAACAAACACTATGAATATTTATACAAAAAAAAATTGTGACCTTTCAAAATCTAGAAAACCTTGACAAAACTTCAAAAAATGATTTGCATCACAATTTCAGACACTCAGCTAAGCTTTACAAAAACAAAAACAAAAGCTTCAGAAAACTTGACACAGCTTCACATATGCAGTGCAGTTACAAAATGTCAAACGTTGAAAAACTTAAACTATATAAAAACATATAAATTAAATAAATTAAACACACAAACAACACAAAGAACTATTTAACAAAACTTGAAACAAAATTGCAACTTTACAAAACTTTAAACACTCTACAAAACTGTTTACAAAACATCACAAAAAAGATTTAAAAGATATCATTTAAAGCTTAACAAAACAATACAAAAGCAATCACTTGGAAAACTTCACACAATGCAGTGAAAAACTTTACATAATATCAAACACTGAAAAAAACTCTACAATCCCCCACCCCCCAAACCTTACAACACAAACTACAGAAAAAAAATTGTCATAAAAATAAAAAAATTACAAAAATAGAAATGTGAAGCAATGAAATTACTTTGGACTATATGAGTACAAGGAGAAATAATTTTTGCAGGTCTCTTAATGCAGGTTAGCAGTCAAAATCCTTGGATTTCACCAGGTTGAAATTCACCGTAATCCTGATCACAGATCCGGTCCTGAGATTAGTAAATTCAGTCGTCTAAATGACACATGCCTTCATAAGGGGATTCTCTCTGATTAGCTGAATAAACATCTACACTGTAAAACCCTGCTGGACAAGAGCTACTCACAACTGTGTCTCTGAATGAAACCGGCTGAATGTCATTTAATTTCCATTCACAGACTCAATACACACAAACGCAGTTTCAGCTCAGAGCTTAAGCCCTGCAAAGTGAAATGGCAGGCGATTTCCTGTTTAGAAAAAGGGGTCGCGTTTCAATTCCTCATAAACACTCAACCAACCATCAATTACCCTGCTGTTTTGCCGTTTCAATCATTAAGCAACGTTCAAGCTGACGGGAACCGGCTTTTCTGGAAGGACGTGTGTGTTTGTGTCTGGAGATGCGTGTTTTTCTATGTGTCTGTTGCAGTGATTTTGGCTGACTGGGAGTGTGCGTTCTTAAAAGCTGTTTTATTGGCCAACTGTTAATGTTTAAAGTGCTGCTGTTAGGCTCTAGACTCTCGATATGGCCTGGTTTCCATGGCAAGTCTACTGTTCCACCAAAGCATTCTGGGAAGTGACGAGGAAAGTTAGGTTAATTTCCTCTGTGGGCTCAAATGGCAAAATATGCATCGAACTGCAATTGCACTAAAGCCTAGTGCCTAAATCCATTCTGAAAATATTCATTTTAGTCTTAAAACTAAATCCACATCGGTTTCGTCATGTGCTTGAATATAATATAATGCACTGTAGTATAAAAGACTGAAATGGCTATTAAAAAGATGATTTAAATGCCCTTATTTAAGGCTCTTGTGCACTCCAAGAAATAAAAATCAACCAAACAAGCCTAAATAATGTCAACAAACCATTGTAAGGTACCTGGCCTGTCACGGGAAAGGAAAGGAAAGACGGTGGGGGTCTGAGGAGAAGGAAAAACAAGTCTTCCGTTAACTCCCTCGCTCTGCTGAGGGGAAACCCGAGGGCCAGAGCTGAACCAGATGTGTTTTATGTGCAGGGGGATGGAGGGATAGATGGATGGATGGGGAGGGAGGAATGTTACTGACAGACGGGAGGGTGGAATAAGGGAATGTTCATATGGATGAAAGGAATATGGGTTGAGAGGTGTGGCTGGCAAATGAAAGCATTGAAAATATTCACAAAACTTCCTGGACAGACTTCAGCAGATTTTCTGTCTCGTGCTCCTTGTGTATGATTAGTCAGGGTAGATGCCATATTTATTTTGACGTGAATGAAAACAAGGATAGATGTACTGTTGGAAACCCTTTGATCGCTCACACGATGCGACACTGAAAATATGACTTATTTTATGAAAATACGGCATCTAGCCTGAATAAAATCTCTCTTTGTTTTGGTGTTTCACAGGTTTTACAGGTTCTCGCTGTCCTCCCGCTTGCTTCCCTGCTGCCCTGGAGAGATGGGATGACGTCTTTGAGCTGTCTGGAGGTTCTTGAGCATCTCCTCACACTGCTGGAAACCTCTACACACAGGTAAGCTATACAGATGAAACTATATGAGTTTTGTGACCAACAAAAGTTTCTGATTCTTTCATGATTTGTTTTGTCATGATAATCTTCATAAATGAACACAACTTATGAATTTTGAAGCATAAATACAATCGGCAAAAGTAAAAAGCTGTACACTATAAACAAACTACACCACGGTTGCACGAGTTCAATGTCACCACCAATAAGCTTCCAGAAACATTCTTGTATATATTACCTTTATTTAACCAGGAAAAAGACTCACTGAGATTAAAAATCTCTTTTGCAGGAGTATCCTGGCCAAGATAGGCAGCCGAGTTTGCGAATACAAATAAACAACAAAGTTACAACATACAATACTAAAGCCATCATACAAAGATTATACTTTGACTGAGAACGTAACGAGTAATTGCCAGACAAAGTCCTTTTAATGAAACAAAAGAGATAAAGAAAATGGCAAATAGTCCAATATGTGACCCTGGACCACAAAACCAGTCATAAGGCAAAATTTTTTGAAATTGAGATTTATACATCAACTGAAAGCTGAATAAATAAGCTTCCCATTGATGTATAGTTAGGCTGAAATGCAACTATTTGAAAATCTGCAATCTGAGGGTGCAAAAATCGAAAATTGCCTTTAAAGTTGTTTTATTTTTTATTTATCTCAATATAACAACTTTGTATATCAATAGATACCAATGCATTTTTCTCTGAATTTTTCTTCTTAATACTTATTTAAAATCTACAAATGGAAAAGTCAGAGTTAAAATAGAATAGTTCCCAAAACCGCAATTTATAAACATGAAGCTGTGAAGGAGGACAAGTTGAGTAGATGAGTTTTACAGTTTGCCATGATAATATTTACTGTCCCAAACAACCTCTATAGTCCCAAGACACGTTGTAAAACCCATTCCAAAAAACATTGACTTTGGGACGTCGAAACCAGAAGTGGGTGAACTATCAAAAGTTACGCGAGGTCCTAGGCCTGTCCTGTTCCAAGGATAATGATGGAAATCTAAACAAGACCAAATCTCAAATAATATTTTAGAAATAGAGTTTACCATATGTCTACCATAATTTACTGTATCTATTGTATGTATATCTCATTTGCTGTTATTAAGCTGTATTATGTTGCCTTTATATCAGCATTGTATTAGCCGTCCTACTCCTCACATATCAGTAACAACAATGGACACTGACATTTGACCATTAGTCCAAACAATGGCAGACGGGGAACCTTCACATTAGACAAATTTTGGTGAAATTTCACCGGCTAAAGAAAAGATAGTCAGTAGTGCAGATACGGAAAGCACAGCTTACACAGAAGTCACTTTCAAATCAAGCAGCTTTCTGTTTGACAACGTGGCGAATCCGTGTGACCAGCTTGAACCCGTTACAAAATCTGCATGGATAAATCTTTCAAAATTCCCAGTAGCTTGATTTCCCCAATTGAAAAGAACTGGATTTCGCCCTTGAAAATTCACCAGACATGATGAACGTTTATTTTCCATTCGCATCCAGTTGTGCACACCAGATTTAAAAGATTAATATCGCATACTAGATTGCACCAGCACCCTAAAAACACAGCATGTTCTCAGCAGCTGTGAACCCCAACAAACCTCATTGTTGAGGCAGCGGTTTGAGGTGGTGGAGATCCCTCTGGGGAGGCGAGAGGTACTCTGTTGAGCAGCTAGCGCTGTTAGCGAGAAGCGTAATGACTTCAGATGTGGGCTCCGACTACAAAAGAAACCACACATACCTGTGGTCGCCAGCCGGCCCGTGTACATCAATCACCCTTTCATACCTACGGCAGAGCGGGAGGGAGATTGATTTACACATTAAAGGGTCACGGCTACCTGTGCTTTCAATTGAGAGAGTGTTCGTATACCTTTACATAGGGTTATTCCCTATAATTTGTGGGTATGTACATGCTAGGAGGTTGTGTGCATGTCTTAATGTGTGTTTATGTGGCAGCAGGTGCAGTTGGACTGTTGTTTTTGGCTCTTGGGTGCCTGTAGGGGCCTCAGAACAACAGACACCTTCACATCCCAGTGTGCAGCGAACACAGGCCGTCGGTATTGCATTACAAAGACTCCCGCTCCCTGCGACGCTCATACGCTTTCAATCTCTCCTCTTAAGTTCAGTGTTGTGAAACGCTTTGCGGCGTATTGCTATTTGTACAGTGTGACATGATACGTGTCTTTTGTTGCAGTCGCCCTGTGATTAAGCAACACCGTAGTACTTACGGTTAGCTGTGTATGTCTGCGATTGTGTAACACGCCTGGACACTTGCTGTGTTGTGTAATGGCACATTTGCTGAGTGTATTTTGGTAGCCGTGTTCTGTTGGACAACACATGCTGGATTACACCTGTTCTGAGACACCCCTCTGGACTCGGCCTGGGGGTCGTTTTCAAGTGCGTGTCAGTGTGTCGTCAGTTCATGATCGGACAGCGTTTATGATCAGGGTCCAGATTGTTGCGGGAAAAATCTGGAAATTCTAAAATGGTTATTTACAGAACTGCAAAGTTCAGGGGTGAAAGTTCTGGATAGCTTTAAATAATAATAATAATAATAAAATCCTGGAAATTTCCATAGTAAATATGATTTTTGTGAATAATTAATTGGCTTAAAAATGCTACTAAAATGCTAATACATTTCAGTTAATTAAAAAGAAATTTGCAAGTGACACATTGAATTAAATTAATTAAAAACACACAAACAAAAAATCTGAAAAAGACAGAAATAGTATGTACTTGCTCCAAACGTGCTCCAATTATCTTTGTAATAATTTTAATGATTTTTACAGTGTCGAGAAAATAATAATCAGTATAATTGTTTAAATCTGTTAATATGTAATATAAATATATATATTAATAATATAATTGTAAGGACCTTATAATGCAAGATTAGACTTTATTTGCTAATTTATTTATTCATTCATTCATTTCCTTATTCTGTGATTTTTTTTTTTTTTTTAATTTTTTTTTTTTTATTCATTTTATCCATGTTTTCTAGGTGGGTTTTGTGTCACTCGTGTCATAACTGTAGATATTTTATATTAACATTAAATGTTATTTTTTTCCCCTCGATTTAAACCTCACTTGCAAAAACAAATCTGTATGTATACATTGCCGTGCAAAAGTTTGGGATTTTGAATGTTTTTTAAAGAAGTCTCTTCTGCTCACCAAGAGTGCATTTATTTGATCAAAAAACGTAATATTGTGAAATATTATTGCAATTTAAAATAACAGTTTTCTATTTTAATATACTCTAAAATATAATTTATTCCTGTGATGTAAAGCTGAATTTTCAGCATCGTTACTCCAGTCTTCAGAGTCACAGGATCCTTAAGAAATGTTCTAATATGCTGATTTATTATCAATGGTGGAAACAGTTGCACTGCTTCATATTTTTTGGAACCTGTGATTCTTTTTTTTTCAGGGTTTTTGATGAATAAAAAGCTAAAAAGGACAGAATTTATTCAAAATATAAATCTTTTCTAACAATATAACTCTTTGCTATCACTTTGTCAATTTAACACATCCTCGCTGAATAAAAGTTTTAAAAAAAAAATAATAATTCTGACCCCAAACTTTTGATCAGTAGTGTATATTGTTACAAAAGATTTTGCAAGAAAATGTGTTGTTAGCCAGTCAATGAATTTACATGACAACCCTGTTAAAATAAAACATTAAAAAATATAGTTATTGTCATCCTGTCTTCTGTTGAATTACTTTGGAAAAATCAGTTCATGTGGAAAACCATCTTGAGCTATCAACATGACTTATGACAATATGTGATGTATTTTTGTTGCATCACCCTCACTTTCCCAGTTTTTGGTAATAAACTGAAGTATGCAGATGCTCTTGTGTGTGTTTCAGTGTGGAGCTCTACTGTGCCGCTCTCTCCCTAACATCATCGCTGGTGCTACACCTGGCCGAGTCAACGCCGCAGGTAAGGAAGAAGAAAAGAAACAAGAGACCGAGGAAGGGAAAGAGTGAAGCATTGTGTTGGAAGTTTCCAGACAGACTTAAGCAAGTTAAACTGCACACTCTATCACTCTCTATCTAGACTGGAGCAGATTACAGATACTTAACCTCGTAGAGGCTTAACATTCCGCCACATCTCACTACAAATATGAAAATCCCTGGGGGAAAAAAGAGCATATGTGCTTTAGCTTAACCACTGGCTCCGGAAAGATTAACCTGTTTGATTTCACGCAAGTTTTTAAGAGTTGTTAACATTGTTTGTAGTTCACTGAAATGGTTGTGAATGGTCGTTAGGCGATTAGCCGTTAGGTGTGATGAGGGGGAGGGGGAATGAGCTTTATTGCTTCCAAGATCATTTCTTAGTTAACAATGTGATTTCAATGACTATGGTGCAAAGATTCTTTCATTTCAGGTGTCAGTATAGATACATTGTTACAAAAAAATCTTATTTTATTTTAATGTTAAATAAACGCTGTTCTTAACTTTATATTCATCAAAGACTCCTGAAAAGAAAAAGAAAAATCACATTTTCTACAACAATATTACCCAGCACTCTTTTCAACACTGATGATAATAAGACATTTTTTGAGCATGAAATCAGCTTATTAGAATGATTTCTGATGTGACACTGAAGACTGGAGTAATGATGCTGAAAATTCAGCTTTGTATCACAGGAGTAAAATACATTTTATACAAAATAAAAATTTAATTGTAGTAATATTTCATAATATTAATGCATGTTTTAGTTTATTTTTGCTTTTGAACAGTAGTGTTTTGTTAATACACAATTATTACAATAATATATTTTTAGTTTTATTATAAAGTTATTTTTGCTGGAAATTCAATAAAATATGGTTTATGTTTTAAATGTGGTAACATTTGGATAATAATGTGAGCTAAATGATTTAATTCAAAGAGAAATTGTCTTTCATTTAATTTTCTACTATTAATTTGGAACTTGATGGATGCAAACCAATACTTTGCATTACATGAACAACAAATTAATTAATAAGCAAGTGAATGACAAGTTTGGCATCAATGCAACAAAAAAAAAGACTCAAAACAGTAAAACTCAAATATTTGTAAAAATGTTTTACAAAATGGATTGTGCCAGTTATGATTAGATTAATCACATTCTGAATCACAAGCTGTTGTACAATAACAATAATAACATACATTGAAGTATCTAATAATAGTCATAATATAATATAATACAAACATACAGCACTATCTATATATCAACTTTCCAAGGCATTACTATCTTATGCATCACTGTACCATGGTATCAACACAGTATTTTTTTCCCTAAGGGGCTGATGTTCTTTCAGTAATATGTGTGTGTGTGTCTTACAGCAGGATCTCAGTGAGGCTGCAGTGGTCTCTCTGAGCAGATGGGGGGCGCTGGTCATGCAGGGCTGCGCTGAGGATCAACCTGCAGAAGTCAAACTCAAGTCAGCAGAGGTGTTAGTGAAGGCCGCCCCCACCTTACTGACAGCTCCAGCCCTGCCTCTGGGTGAGTGGACGTCTGTGGACAAGAACACGTATGCAGGAATCTGAACTAAAGCTTACACTGTGTGTATGTGTGTGTGTGTGTGTGTGTGTGTGTGTGTGTGTGTGTGTGTTTTCCAGGTATCACACACACTGTGGCACTATGGAAGAGCCTGTTTACATTATTACAGGATGAAGATCAGGATGTCAGAGACAGAGCAGCTGACTTCACCTGCTACATTCCAGCCCATTTACACAACACAGGTACACACACATGCTCACACACACATTAAAAGAACACTCTGGGTTCAGTGCAAGTGAAGCTCTGTTGACAGCCTTTGTGCCGTAGCGTTGAATACCATAGACTAGGGATTCCCAATTATCTATTTTTTTTTTTTTTTTTTTTTTTGTCAGCCAAACCCTTTTGACCTAAAATATTTCCTTGAAGTAAATAATAGTATATTTTAAGTTAATATTTCACAAAACATTTGCTTGTTTACATTTGTCTGGTGTTGGTTAATGGTCACATGACATGCAGGTAAACAAATAAAATATTAATATTATAAAATAAACTTTTTCTAGTATTTTAAGTATTTATCTGTGGTTTTTTGTTTAAAATGTATTAATTTATTTATGTATTTGCAAACAAACATTTTATGTGTGTTAAGCTGAAACCAGTATGCTAAAATCACTTGCAAAACTTTGTTGTGTGCAAAGTAATATTCAAAAAAAAAAAAATATGTATGTGTGTGTGTGTGTGTGTGTGTGTGTGTATATGTATATGTATATATATGTGTGTGTGTATATATATATATATATATATATATATATATATATATATACTATTGTGTGTATATGGTAGCGTGGTAAAGTCACTTGCTAACCTGTCTGTGCAAAGAAATATTCAATATTTCAGTGTTATGGCCATGTAAAACCAAGAATACTAGAAAGGGACAGTTTACACGAGTGCAAGCTCACTCATTTACAGGACTGACATCTGTAACACACACCAAAAGTTCCTCAAAGTAGTTTCACCACATCAAGAATGATTTAGTCACCTTTTACAGCTCTAACAAAACAGATTTTGCAAGTTCGAATCAATAGGAGTACTTCAAAGAAAATGCAAGCTGCATATTTTTAAACACTTCCATTGTGAATGCATTAGAAAAATTTGTAGGTGTAATTTCTGTGCTTGTATAGAACCCAGAACATTGATTTAAATCAATGGAGACATGGCCTACACAGGACAGATACACCGAACAACACTCACTCAGGAGATCAGATGAAGATTGCTGGAAGGGGAGGTGTTTTAAAGAGTGTTTCTGAGGGATGGGGGGAGGTCAGGTCAGTGTTGTTTACGAGCTCGCCTGACTGAGCGACAGAGGAGAGGTGTGGAGGAGAGGCGGTGAACGGCAGCCCTGCGCCTTTGAAATGGAGGTGTGTGGGTCAGCGATGCAGAGAGGAGCAGCACCTCTGTCCCATAAATCAGTCACATCAAAACCACATCATTACCACATTCTCTGACACGCTGATAATCCTGCTTCACATGGGCAAGAAAAACAAGAGCAGGGTGGGGGAAGAGTCTGAGAAAGTCTTGTCCCTTTGTGCCTTCTCTTGTCACCAACCCACAATTACTGGTTACTGGTTTTGAGTAGCTGACATGTAGCTGAGTAGCTGAGTTTCAAGCAGTGACAGCTGCTGCAATGAGATGTAAAATTGTTATGCATGCAGTTTTTATGATCTCATATACATGGATGGCTGGAATACTTGACTCTGATTGGTCAATCACTGCATTCTGAAAATGTTTTTGTATAATTATTACATTAGGTGGTAATTATTGTCTCTCAACTTTCATCGGCTAGTCATTATCACAAAATATTGGGTTTATTTTGTGTTTAGTGAATGGCTAGCTGCAAATGATCCCAAACGACAATGGCATATTTGTATTTTAAAAATTTATTTGTCACTCCGCACAAGTGTATAACTTTGTGTATAATTTTATATATTATATTTAGGCCTGTTGATTTAACATGTTAATTTGGTGCAATTAGTTTTAAGGGCACTTTAATTGATCAGACGTGACAGTATAAACTCTTACATTGTTGCAGAAGTTTTCCAAAACCCCAATATTTTCAATATTGATAATGGGAAATGTTTGCAAATATATGCAAATCAGCAAATTAGAATAATTTCTGTCATATGATGCTGAAAATTCAGCTTTGCATCACAGGAATAAATTACATTTTAAAATATTTTCAAATAGAAAAAAAAGTTATTTTCAATTGTAATATCATCTCACAATATTATGAATTTTACTGTATTTTTGATCAAATAAATGCAGCCTTGGTGAACATGGACTATTTTCAAAAACATTTAATTAAAATCTTTCCAGCCCCAAACGTTTGAACTGTAATGTATATGTAAATTTTATCCTAAAATGTCGATGGTGAAAAAATAGTTTAATGGGATGTTATTTTTCAACAGACTTCTAGTTTTAGAAAGAAACTTGAATCTGAGAAAGATGAAGCAGTTCAGATATATATGAAGTAACCCTAACATGATCTCCCATGCACTGTAATCACATTTCTGGCTTTGTACTTGGCCCTCTTTCTTTTCGCCGTGACAGTGAAGTCTTTGTGCAGTACACGAAACCGAATTCAATTAGACACTTTTATTCTTCCGCTATCTCAATACAAATTAGGTTGGAAATCAGAACCTCTGGCATCACTTGACAAGGCTTTTAGGAGGGTGAGAGGTACATCTGATAACAGCATTAAGATGGAATAGGACCGTATTCTCACGGGGGGAACTCGGGAGTGTTCAAGCATTTCAAATGTAATTACTGTCCCCGAAATACTCAGCGCTTTTCACTTGTGTTTGCCAGAGTTTTTTTCGGGACTGGTTTGCTTCGGTTACAGAGACGTAGCCTTGAACAAGTGTATATATTTGGCGATGAGTAGTTGCAGAGGTGTTGCTTACTGGCCCAAGTCAAAAAAACAACAACAAAAAACTCTGTAACATGCAGGTCTACAGCATTAAAGGGACTTTTTTTTTGCCCGTTTTTTCCTCTGCCAGGCAAAAATCACATTCTGATCGCTTAGAAATAACCTCTAGTCATCAAAACGCGTTATTTGAGGCATTACTCATGTCAGAAGTTCAAACGATGTGGGACACATAGTTTATTGCTTAGGGTTAAAGGGTTGTTCGAATCCCTAAACTAAGAACCATTAATTATGTTGCCTTGGTGTATTATTGTTGTCGTCATAATGTGAATCACCATAATAATGCTCCTTTTTGTTCCACTACCGAATTGTGTTTTTACTTGCCATATTTAAATATAAAGCATTATTACTGTTATTACATGTAAATTGCAAAGCTTTTTCCCCCATGTTATGTCCAAGTACAACATCAATTCAACCCTTTTGAAAAACCTTAAACATTTGTTGCTCACATTACTCTGGTTGGTATTGTTCTTGGCACGTCTGGTTTCATTTTGAGGATGTTCTCACCAGTCAGCTAATGTCCAACTCTAGTGTTGTGCGTGTAATGTCTTTAGCAGTAGATGCCCTGTAGTCATTCATGTAATGGATTACAAGACGAGGTCTGAACTGATCCGTGGATCATCCATCCGTTAAACCCATAGTGTAGCTCAAAGGTGCTCAATCATTAAAGCAGAGCTCTTTGGCACTAATAGTTTAGGCATATTGGCCCTGTCATTCATTTTAGCTTAAATATGTTCTGGAACTAAAATCCTGTTTTCTCCATGAAGAAACTGATTTTTAATCATATCAGTCGGGATAAAGGATCTAGAACTTAGTCATGCAGAATAAGGCATTAATACATGTCTAATAAGCACTGATACACAGCCTATATGCTAGTAATATGCATGCTAATAAGCAACTAGTTAATTGGACCTTAAAATAAAGTGTCACCAAGTTTATAAAGCTGTAATACAGCTCAGAGCTTTTTGGCCTTTACTGAATTTCATAAATCCCAAGAAAGAAAAATTAATAGGATAAATGCTTCCTGAACCAAGGCCTCTGAAAAAATGGGCAGCCACTGTCTATTGACACAGGAAGAATTCTAAGGATTCTGAGGTACCACATACGTTACAGAGTCTTTTTCCCATCAGTCTTAGGGTCATGTGACCGTGTGCCAGGCCTTTTAACCAGCAGACACCTGGGTGATACTGTAACACTCCCGTTAGACAGGTTAGGCTGATGTAAGGGACACTAAAGAACTCTAGCAGACGTCTTAGTTTTGGCATAAATGTGTCAGATGATATCCGACTCCAGCGTTTCACCTGATTCTGCTGGCCTGCTGAATATCCAGGGCCATGATCATAAAAGTAAGCTGCACTGAAAATCAAATCTAGGTTTAAGGCATGCAGTTAATGGTCTCTTGCTCTCCCGATAGGAGCTGACAGAGATTGAGGTTTTTTGTCAGCCGATATCAGTTTTAGCCTCTGCTTTTGACAAAAAAAGGCATTACACTGCAACAGTATAATTCAAAATAATCGATCACAAAAATCGCACGAATATAATGGTACAATAATATCATTTTTGTGTAATTTTGTAAAAATGTTCTATTACATAAATTAAATTAAACTACATTTTTGTCATTCAATTTTTAAAAATAATAGAATAAATATTACGAAAGAAGTTGATATTTATATTCATGGGATTGTCAGTCTGTCTGTAGTTTATGGGATTGTCGGTCTATCTAGTTTGTGCGTGTGAGAATGCTTGCGTGTGTACGAGTGTTTGTGTTTGGGTTTGAGTCTCCTCTAGTTCCTTGGTTCTCATAGATCTCTGAAGGAAGTTAAAGCTGTAAAAGTGTGTGTGTTTTTGCACCTTGATACCACTCTCACCCACACCAACACTTCCTGCCCGCACACTTCTTGCACCTTGTTCTGGGTGTGTGTCCAAATGTGCATGCATATATGTATGTGAGAGAGCGTGCAATGATGCACATGTGGTCATTCCCACATGCGCTGAAATCTGTCGCCACATGCAAGCTCTGTGCCTTCGATTTAACATTTGATTTACCTTGATAAGTAAGACTGTGTGTGTATACAGAATTTAAATTTCTGTATGTATTTCCTTCCAAACCTGTATGACTTTCTTCTGTGGAACACAAAAGGTTATCATAGGGCCTCTGAAGACTTGCCGTCATGTGAATACTTTTGTGGTGCTTTTTTGTTCTTCTGGAGCTAGACAGAACCCATCCCCTTTCACTTTCATTATACTAAGAAAAGCAGCCAAGATATTCTTCAGAAAGTATTATTTTGTATCCCACTGAAGAAAGTATGTTGTACAGGTTTGGAACAACATGAGAGTGAGTAAGTGATGACGGAATGTCCATTTTTAGGTCTGTTTAGTCGTCTAGCTTATTGGGATAAAGTGGTCAAACCCGCTATGAGACCCCTGTTGCATCATGATAAATAAGGATTTGGACAGGTCGTCTCATTCATCCAGCCCATCTTCCTGCTCTCCCGCCACCCCTCCCTCCCTCACGCCCGACACCCGACACTCGCCCAGCTGCGCTCGCTCACATCCCAGATTTGCCACACACTAAAGCTCTTCTTGCGCTCATTATTCAGAAAGTTTTTTAATTAGTTCCAGTCCCACAACTCCCACAGATCGATTACGGGAATGAAACTGCCCTCCTCTTCCTTCTGGAATCTCTGCACAACTGTGTGCGCCTAGACACAAACCGGCTGGGCAAAGTGCCCCAAAACACCTCACAAACATTTCTACTGTCACATCTACAGCCAAGATCTAGAAGCTTCTTCACTTTAACTTAAAGGGGATAGTTGAGCCAAAATTCTGTTATCACATACTCGTTCCAAACCTGTGTGACTTTTTGTTCTTCTGTGGGACATAAAAGAATACATTTTGAGGAATGTCTTGGTAGCTATGTTTCCATCACCCTGTTTTTATGCGCATTTTGAAGTATCTCATAAGAAACAAGTGATGGAAACGCCAAATTTCCAATTAAAATCCCTTAATTCGCTAAAACGTTTTTACGCTCGCTTGAGGTGGTTTTTGACTGCGAAAAAGGGTTAATGCGAATTATGGGAGATGGAAACTTTATGCCGAATAAATTCCTCCATGCGCACCAAAAAGTTATGTGACTTTGCGCTATGGGACGGCAAAACCTGACTAACCAGCGGACCGATCTCGTTCCACAGCATCTGAAATGTTCTGTCCGTCATCAAAGAATTTCTGTATAATTGCCTCGCAGAACTGTCTTAAACGACAGCGTTCTCAAACAGCAGAATCCACCTCCGTAAGCAATGACTGCATTTTTTTTATTTCGTCTGCTAAAGTAATTTATCACATATAAAAATAATTATATTCAGTGGCTTCTCCTACTTTTCTTAGTGATATATATATATATAGTGTGCCAGTTTATTAGGAAGTGGCGATTTTATTCTTTTTGACTCGTTGGATGGAAACGAGATGTGATTATTCGCAAATGTTTTATGCGATATTCCAATTTTGCGCAAAATTTTTTGGATGGAAACCCAGCTAGTGTGTTTATGTCCATTATAATAGAAGCCACTGGTCACCAAAACAGTTTCTTTTTCAAAATATCCACAGAAGAAAAAACATCAAACAGGTTTGAAGAACATGAGGGTGAGTCAATGGTGATAGAATTTTAGTTTTTGGGTAAACTATCGTGTTAAGAGCAGAAAGGCCTTGAACACACTGCTGCATACACCGTTAGGAACATAATGAAAATACAGAAGTGGTAAAAGGACAACTTTGTACCTTATCTACCCATAAAAGTACCCATAATAGTACCTTAGAGTAGCAATATGATCGTTTTATGCATAAAAAGGTACAAAGTTGTCTTTTTAAGGGTACTGCACAAGTGACAAGCTGTTGTACCCCCAAAAGTACAATTGTTTTAATGAAAGCGTACATTTTCAGCCTTTAAATTTGGAGTTTATACAGATGCGATATGTTATATGAATGTTCTGAAACACATCAAAGTGTCCTCTTAAAAATAACACCAAAAACACTCGCTCTCGCAGATGCAAACAGAACATCCTGTTGAGTAAGCACTGAAGAGATTGAGAAATCCTGTTATTGAAGTGCTAAACCACAAAAAAAGGGAATGGAAAGAGCTTGAGTTTCCTATTATTTCTTAATGTCTGGGTGCCGGTTATTTGTTCGGCCTTGGATGGCGTCCAGCACCAAAGCCCATAGGGATGAAAAGCACCTCTGACATCAGACTCCGGTAAAGCAAGAGATGGGGCGTCCCAACACATCACACAGAGAAAGGACCGTGTCACCATCTGAGTCTACACAATTGACATCTTTCCACGTTCTTCTAGTGTCTGCCTGTGGCCTTCTACTTAAGTTTGCCTCAGAAAGCCGATCTGTGTAGAGGTTGCTTTCCCAGAGTTCCTTTTGGGGGAGGGGTGAATGGGTGGGCAGCCTTTAAGGTGTTGCTTTGCTCTTGTTCTCTCTCTTTTGGTTTTGACTGGCAAGTCCTGGTGACTTTTGAAGTCGCCTTAGTAATTTGCATGTCAGATTCTGCTTAGGAAGGGGGGTGATGGAGGGAAAACGGAGTTCAAAACAAACTGCACCAGATCTCTCACGTTACTGCTTTGATGCATGAACAACAAGGGTCGTTAAAGCCAAAGGGAGGTCCTGAATGGGCATCAGTGTTGTTGTGTCTTCTTACGCGTACTTGGATCTTTTCTCACTTCCCTTATCTCGCGTCTAAATCTATTCTTAGACCCAACTTCCCAACCGTTTAGTCAAAAACGACCCGTCTCGAATGCCTGCACGCGTGCATATGGCACGCTGTGGTTTCCATTGTGCGCGTTTTGCTTCTGAGTTATAGTTTTGTTTCTCTCAAATGGGTTCCATGCCAGGCGAAGATGGAAACATGCTGTCTAGAGAACAAAAAGAGAGCGAGGCATCAATCTCAGGCTGTTGCTTTACATCCAACGCTCTGGCAAGTCTCAGATTGGGAGCAGATTGCATTGTGGCAAAGCACCACCTCCATTGCCTGAACCCAGTAATGCCTTGGAGACAAAAGAAACCAGACTAAGATTGACGTGGCTCATTAAATTGATCTTTTTAAACTTTCCATACGTGTGTTCCAGAATCAGAATTCGTTTTGCTGAATTCTGTTACATCAGGGAATATGTGTCAGACTTCTCTGTGTTCTGCTTCATTTCTAGGTGTTTCCACGGGTGCCGTCTCTCCTCCGGTTGCCCTGGAGATGGGGGTGGGTCTTTTGTGCCAGCTGCTCCAGATGTGGGGCCAGGTGGCTGCTGGAATGGTGAACCTGATACAATGGCTCCTGGGAGATGAACAATTGGATACAAGGAGTGAAGAGTCACTAGACTTGGTAAGGAGCACTTTTGCTTTTTTCTTGTGTAATTTTTTTTTAATGCATCACTGATTTTGCTCATGTTTGGGAGCTTTTTAAACTTTGGCACTAAATGCGTCCCTTGTTAGTTCTACAGCCACAAATGACATCAGAATCATGACAAAAACTTGGCAACTTATTGTGGAGAGGTGTGCTATTACTTTTCAAAACTGTGAAATGTTTGTTTCACATAGCGGGTGATAAAATTGACTTGCATTGATGGACCTATATTGTTCAGCAGCCTTGATTCTGGAAATATTTTCCCCATTCATTTTTCCCGTAGGAATTTAAAAAAAAAAAAAAAAGTATTTGTTGAAGAGTTGTAAGCTATGAACCAAACCAACCAGTTACAAGGTGAATCACAACATTACAAACTTTGATTTGAAGCTAAAAAAATTTATTGAAAAATTGGATTCTTAACAGGTTCAACAAGGAAAGGACTACAATCACATAAAGCACTGAGAATGACATAATATAAACAATATATTTTGTTTATTTTAAACTATGCTTTAATATACAAATATTGAAGTAGTCTGAGAGCATATGGAGACTGACTCAAGTATGTCATAATGGATGCTAAAGTATTCTTTTGTGACTTGCTTGCTGCAATTCTCTGATTGGTGGAGATTTTTCTGCAGAATCATGGGTAATGTACTTTTTCCACCAGGACTTCCTCTATTCAATATGATTATTTTAAAAATAAGCTGAAATAAGAGACCGACGGCTTCAACAAAAGCATTACAACCTCACTGCTGAAAGTGATTCTGTCTTTAAAGGTGAATGTTACAGTTTAAAATCTATAAATTGGATTTTTAGTTCCAGAACCCAACTGTTGCACTTTATATGACCTGTCTATTAATATAGGCCACTAAGTATTCACTTATTAACACCCTAGAAATCCCCCAGAACACCCTACTGCATATCAAAGAACTAAAAAATCACACAAAACACTGCATAGCAATTCCCTGGAAGCACCCGTTGTCTCCATTGTCAGTGCCCTGCTCACTTTATCTTCAGAAAATCTAGTTTAAATATGTAGGTTCTTCTTTTTCCAGGATGAGGAGTTCCTCTTTGAGAAGGGAGATCTTAACCTGTGGGCAGAGCCTTTGTTATGGGCACGGATGTTGCACGGACATCTCTCTGCCCTCCTAAGAGTGACATATTCACCTGATGTGAGCGCCGCAGAACTGGACCGACCATCAGCCATCGCAAAGAGCAATGCCCTGGCGGCTCAGATTTCGATGAAAGCCCTCCCTGCACTGCCCCAGTTTTCAGCCACCATCGAGTATGCCAAGATATCGCTGCTGAAAGAGAGAACGTCACTCGCTCAGAATCTTCTAGATACACTTAGATCTTCTTAGATGACTGAAAGAGAGAAAGTGAAAGGGGTCATGCATTACAAACCTATTTTAATCTCACAGTGGTTTTCCTGTTTAAGACCTGAATTGCATGCAGGCGTGACCACATGCTTTTTTAATTCAAATAAATTTTATTACGTTCATTTAACTGTGGGATTACTTTTGTACAGTAATGTGTGTTTGCGATACTGGGAATGTGAGAGGTTTTATTCTCCTCAGCTGTGTTTTCAATATCACACCTTGTGGTATTTGAGCAAGCTGTTGTATTTTTAATGCATAGCTTAAGTGTTTTTAGTTAAAGAAATTGTTTGATTGCTCCTCCTGTGTATGTTATGCAATCTGAGCAAAACAGTCTGGTGTCCGTTTGCTAAGTAGACAGCTGGGCTGCCTTCAGGGGCTGTAGTAGCAATGTTCCCCTTTTACTGTAAAATGATGTAATGTTTTGGAATGTCAGCAGCCTGTTCCACACACACACACACACACACACTCACAGGGTGGGTAAAATAATACATACTGTTCTCCTCACCAGGATCAGGAGTTTTGTTTTTTTTGGTGTTTTTTTTTCATGTATTAATGTGCTTCACTGAAACCATAAAAAAGGAACTGTAATACAAGAGTACTGCTGAGATATGCAATGGGAACTGTAAGAGGAAAAAAGAGGGAATGTGAAGTGAAATATATTTTCGGCCTTTCAATATTTTTTGCCTGTAGGTGGCGCTCAAGCCTTTTTTTCGACGATAGACGATAGACCGTTAGGGGGCAGTATTGTATCGTTTTTATTAGAGTTTGAGTTGCTTGCAGGATTTGATTTTTACTTTGTTGCAGCTTGTTGAAACGTTTAGGTTTCGTATGTCTGTATTTTCTAAATTAATGCAAAAAATAATAAATAATGAAATGTTTTTTTATTAAAAAAAAAAAAACATTTCCAGGCTAAAATGCACTTTATTTGTACAGAGAAAGATAGGCAGAGGAAAACGTAACATGCAGATAAGTGTCAAAGTTTCTCACTCTGTGTATCAGATCTGGCACAACTTCAAAGTTTGGCCTCTCGGTCTCGATTATGCAATCGCACTCACCCACTAAACTTTTCCTGATATCAGAGCGACCAGCCTCGAGCCGCATGAATCTCGTGCACGCCAAGCGTCAATACCGTGCGTGTCTGCATGATATAGCTTATGATTTATATTTATATATATAAATATAATATATTATATCTATTATATAGCGCGCGCGCGCTAGTCAGTGGATCAACACCTTTGATCGAAGTTGTCCTGAAACCTAAATGCGTGAAAATATAATGTATTGGTATTTCTATATTATTTTGAAGTATTTATTGACTTTTCTTGTTTTAGAAGTATATGTTGATTGCACTGAGTTCATCTTGTAAGTTGTTCAGTGTTGGAGAGGTGCCGTGAGTGAGTGTGCGCGCCGCAGGAGGGGTGCAGAAAGCGACCAATCAGATCCACAGTCCCGGCGACACTTGAAAAGCAGGGCGTAACTTTGAGGCAACTTTCGCAGTAAGTTCCTCCTCCTCCTCTTTACGCGCTGTCCTCAAGCTTATATGTGCGGGAGAGTAAAGCAGACTCTTTACTGTTCTGGCTCGGCACTGCGCGGTGGGAGAAGACTGACAACACAAGCACGCAACGAGGAACTCAGCCTTCCTTCTCCGAGTTTCAGAGCACATCTGAGACTAGCCTTTTTTGTTCCGTATCTTTTGCACAAACTCTAAGCCAGTGGCAAACTAAACGCCTTCGCATCCAAAGGCTCCAGGTCGGTTCTCAAATGAGAGATCATCTGCGACTGTCTTCTTCTGAAGAAACAGAAATGTCTGCGACCATCCTGTCCGCTTTCTACGACATCGACATGCTGTACAAGGTACTTTGCTGGTTTAACAAACAAGCGTGCTGCTTTTCTTTGCTGGAACTTTACAAAGTTAATGCATGGCCGAAAAGAGTGCATAAATAGTTTTGCAACTAACGTTACTTTGCATTGATTGTAACTGTTTCTCCTCTTTCCTCCTCTCTGCATAGCAGGAGAAGAGCCTCAACATGAACGCCATTCACATTAACAGCATGCTGGATAAGAAAGCAGTCGGGGCCCCGGTAACAACCTCCAGCAGCAGCACCAACAACTGCAACTCGTACGCGTCAGGATTCTTCCGTCGAAACTCCACCAGCAACATGGAGTCCATGACAAACGGCAACAAGTACCCCGCCAGCTCCTACAGCAGCAGCATGAAGGAGAATGCCATCATGAACAAGGAGAACAAGTTCCGCGACCGCGCCTACAGCGAGAGCGCCCAGCAGCTGCAGCAGAAGCCGGGCTCGCAGATCAACTCCACCCGCTACAAGACGGAGCTCTGCAGGCCCTTCGAGGAAAACGGCGCTTGCAAGTACGGCGAGAAGTGCCAGTTTGCGCACGGCTACCACGAGCTGAGAAGCCTGTCTCGCCACCCCAAGTACAAAACCGAGCCCTGTCGCACTTTCCACACCATCGGCTTCTGCCCATACGGTCCGCGGTGCCACTTCATCCACAACGCCGACGAGCGCAGACCGGCGCCGAGCAACGCCAACAGCGTGCAGGGAGAGTCCGCCAAGCCCGCTCGATGCGAGCCGGTGAGCGGCTACGGACAGCAACAGCAGCAGCAGCACCAGCACCGACCGAAACTCCACCACAGCCTCAGCTTCTCGGGTTTCTCCAGCCACCACCACCACCACGGACTCGACTCGCCCCTCCTCGAGAGCCCCACGTCGCGCACTCCGCCTCCCTCCAGCGGCTCCTCCTGCGCCGCGAGCTTCTACGAAGACGCTAGGTGCCTCGGAAACAGTGCCTTCTCTTTCACCGGCCAAGACCTCAAAGCCCTGCTCGCGCCGCTGGCCGTGCACACGCACAACGGTTATTACGCAAACCTTCAGGTCAACATGGGCGACGGCCTCGGCCACTTGCAGTCCCTCCAGCGCCTGTCAGAGTCGCCGGTGTTCGACTCGCCCCCCAGCCCGCCTGACAGCATCTCTGACCGGGAGAGCTACGCCAGCGGCTCCCTCAGCTCCTCCGGAAGTCTCAGCGGCTCCGAGTCTCCCAGTCTGGACGGCGGAAGGCGTTTGCCAATCTTCAGCAGGCTGTCGATTTCCGATGATTAATCCGCTTTTTGTTGTTGTTGTAGTGGACTCGATAGCGGAGGAGTCTCCCGTTAGAGATATGTAGTTGAGCAATAGACTTTTTAATATCGAGGGAGATGGATTTGTTTTTGTCAGACGCTCGACATGGCATTAGTCTGTTTGAACTGCTTTGAAGGCATTCCACCGGTGCAGTTTGTTGCATTCTCTTGGTCTTTTTGGACCAACTACTTTCCAGATTTTTGTACAAAAGACTTGTGAACGTGAAAGACAGAGCGGTTTCAGATTTTCCTTCATCCTTGCCAAGAATATGCCTTGACGAAAAAGTATACTAGTTTTCAAAGTATGTACATCCATTCCAAAAGTTTATCCAGTTTCGCGGCGCCACCCAGTGGTTTGGTTGGTTTGTGCAGTTTGAAGCTCTCTCGTTTGGCTTGTTGGGAAATCACTGCTGATGGTTAAATATATCTTTTTTTTTTTTTTTTTTTTAGCTGATACGAGTGATTACATAGCGGTGCTTAACTGGCTATGAACTATTTAACTTATTTATTTTATCTTGTGAAAAGTATAGGCTACATTGTTAATTGTGTCCATACTGTATTTATCAAGTATGATGAAGCAATAGATCTATATTCTTTTATTATGTTTAAATTATGATCGCCATTATTAATCTACATAAAGTGGAGTGTATGTTCTTTTCACAGTAATATATATTTTTGTTTGGTCTCTTTTTGTAACTTCACTTTATTTTATTGTAAATGAGTAAAAAAAAAAAAAATCTTAATTTAAGAGATTGTATGTGATATTTATTTCATTAATTTTGTTTCCTTGTTTACGTTCATTAAAAAAACAGTTTGTGTGATTTGCTGTTTGTTGGGATGTTACTTTTCAGAAGGGTTTTTTGTTTGTTTTTTGTCATTTTGGAGAATCGTCAGACGCGTCCCTTTAGGTTTGTCTGTAGAATGTATAAACTGTGGTTGGCAGAGGACCGTCCGAACATGTACTAGCCTTAAATTTTCATAGAAATCAGATTTCAAAGATCCCAAGTAAATCGATTAACCAAAAAGTATTTTTTATTTTATTTTTTTTATACGTATATATCTATACAATGCACGGCAGCCACGTGCGTGAGAATGTAGCAGACCAGAGCCCCAGTATTACTGCCTAGTGCCTGTGGGGATTCACCATCTTACATTGCCTTATGATTAACCAAATAAAGTATTTTCATACATGTTATTGTTTTACAACAAAAGGAAATGAATGTAGTTTGTAATTTAAACTTCTTGGAAGGTTGTTACCACTTATCAAAGGAGAGAAATAGAGACTTAGAGCAACAATCTGAGTTGTGTTTTTTTTTTCTATTACTCCCTATTCCTTGCATTGTTTTGCCTTTTTGTTTGTTCTCTTGCTTTCCTATGATATGGTAATGGTCTGAATCTTCCAAACTTGCTGGACGGGGAAGAGTTTGAACACATTTAGTTTGTACATAGTAGGTACAGGGGATTCGCACTATGTACCTTTTTTGACTACTTTATCAGAAGTAAAGCTTTTTGAATGTAATAAAAAAGACAAAAAGAACAGGATTTGTAACATTGTTTTTCGGGGAGTCAGTTCACTACAAATTGCGTGTGAGACTGTTAACTTTGTACTGTACATTTTTGTAGTTCTCCCAATAAAATAATTTTGGAAAAAAACAAACAAACGTTGGAATGTAGTCCATGTGGTTTTTATTGAAAAAAAAAAAAAAACCTGGAGCTGTTTTGCAACATACTTATGCATTAGATCTTAAAGTCACACACACAAGCCACCTTTTCTATTCTTGTAGTTTTTCCCTGAAAACAATCTCTCTCTCTCTCGACTCCCATGAACTCTGACGGCTTCTGCATGCTGAGGTTGAGTCTGACCGCAGTGGTCTGCATTCTGTCTGCATGCTTAGCTGCCTGTGAAAGGCGTTATAGGGGTTGCCCCAACCTGGTAGTTTTGTTTTCTATGGCTGACTAAGACTGAACTCATCTGTATGCAGTATCAAAGCTTGCTCGGTGCATATAAATGCATATTTCAAACAATACATGATTCATGACAGTTCGCTTGCTTTGGTTATTTGATAGCACTTGCATAACACAGCGTTCCCTAAAATAAACAGAAGAAAATGAGCGTTCACTCAAGAAAGGATGAGAACGTTTAGCACGCTGCCATTCACATATTGCTCACCATTCATAAATGACCATGATTCACATGTGGCTCAGACTTGTGCCTGTTGTACACAACTGATACTGCAGGGCATTCAGGCAACCTTGACTCGGTTTAGTCATTCAAAGCTGTTTGTTTTTGCCAGCGTTTTAAAGCACTGCAGTGACTATTTGATAAAAGCTATCACCACCATTGAAGTCATATATAAAATAAGGAAGAATGATAACAGCGGGCAAATATTTATATAGCCCCACTCTATTTATGATTATTTTATTTATCAAGACCCACGGCGAGCAGATCAGTGCCAAATGGGCCGTGGTGCATTTCTTTTGTGCGGTAACATTTGTCCGTCAAGATCAGGAATGTGTTGTAAATCTGTATGCCGTGTCTTATATGTGTGAATGCAAACACTTGAGTGTGCATGTTTGTGTGTCAGCGTGGTAAATGGCCCTGAGCTCCTACAATGACAGGAAATGCTCTGACTTCTGATTATGGCAGGAAAGACCCGGTTCCTCGCCGCCTCCCATTTCCAGCCTCTCTCCTGCTGGTTTTGTCATCTTTATTGGTATCGTCAGTCAAGCCTTCTGAAAGTTTCTATTTGTACTGCACTGTGTTTAACAGGAATTGTTGCGGAAGGAGGGGGTGCCAGATTCATGAAACACTGCTGTCATGTCCAGTAAATAAAGGGGCTTACGTATATTCTATTTAAAGTTTTAGTGTTATCTATCCATCCATACATACAGTGCTGAGTAGATTACTTACAAATTATAATCCATTACTCATTCCAAATGACATGACAAAAATTCTAGTCAGTAACATAATCCATTACATTATGGATTGTAGGCAATATAATCGGACTACTTTTTGATGACTTTTTAGATTACTAACCTGTTTATCACATTGATTTAAATAGGATAATCTGTCTATCTATCTGTTTGCAGTAGGTAGGAAGATAGATAGATAGATAGATAGGTAGGTAGATAGATAGGTAGATATAGAAAACTACAAGTGGATTTAAAATATGTGCGATTGCACAGTAATCATGCACAAGCTTTACAGTTAATTTCATGTTTTAGTTGAGTCATTGGTTTTGAGATGTAAATCAGTGTCCAGAAAATCCCCTTATGAAGAAAAAAGACTTCAAAGAAATCCTGCTGGCTCTGCATGAGAGATGCAGCTTGGCCCTAACTCTTAACTATTTCACTAAATTGCAAATATTTACTCATGATGTGCGGGAGGTCGCTGTTTACAGGCCGACAGACGGTGGTCCGGCGATGACAATATCCATAAAGGGCAGGATAAGTCCAGTAGTGTGTGTTTGACCCTGCTTGAGTCAGTCACTGCTCAGTTTCCTGATTCTGGAAGATAAGAGAAACAGGTTGATCTGCACATCTGAGTTGTGTTTACATGTTACTGTTGCTAATGATGGGTGATGAGGATAAGTGTATGTGTGATTCAGGTATACTGTACATTATGGGGACAAAATGTCCTCACAAAGATGGCACTGTGCAAAATTCTTGTCCTTGTGGGGACATTTTTTTGATCCCCATGAGCTTATAAATCATACAGAATTAATTTTTCTGAGGGGTAAATAGATAGAAAAAACAGTTTGTACAGAATAATAACTTTTATGTAGTGTGTGTGTGTGTGTGTGTGTGTGTGTGTGCTCGCCTGCTCCTTTGTACTGGATAATTATTCAGATTGCTCCCTGAACTGTGATTAAATCATGGGTGTAGCTTTATCAGTTATGTTTCTCACCTTAAGAATGGACTGATCTAAATAAGCCTGAGATCACGGGAGGAAGAAGAACTAGGTTATTCATGCCAAAAACGTATAGAAAACTCAGTAACACTTTATTTTAGGGTCTCTTAACTAGTTGCTTATTAGCATGCATATTACTAGAATATTAGCCATTTATTAGTAGTAATTAAGCACATATTAATGCCTTATTCTACATCCCTAATCCTACTCAATACCTAAACTTAACAACTACCGCACTAACTATTAATAAGCAGCAAATTAGGAATTTATTGAGGGAAAAGTCGTAGTTAATAGTGAATAAGTGTTCCCTATTCTAAAGTGTTACCGAAAACTCATATAGAGACATCAAAGTGAGTTTGGATACTGAAGCCACAATAAAAAATGTATAAATGTACACTATTGGTTAAAAATAATTACATTTTCTTTTTTTTAATGCTTTTGAAAGTAGTCTCTTTTGCTCACCAAAGCTGTATTTATTTGAACAGTATTTTTGCAAAATATTATTACAATTAATTTATATATTTTAAAACGTAATTTATTCCTGTGATGAAAGCTGAATTTTTCGGCATCATTACTCCAGACTTCAGTATCTTCAGAAATCATTCTAATATGATTTGATTTTGATTTTTTATTTATTTTATTTTTTTTTCATTGAGGAATATAAAGTTCAAAAGAACAGCTTTTGTTTGGAAATAGAAATCTTTTTGTAATACTTTTTTTTTGTAAATCGTTTTGTCACTTTTTAGCAATTTAATGCGTCCATGCTGAATAAAATTCTTAATAATGTTAATAAATGCAGTGTATTACGGGTTTCAAAACAATATAATGCAGCACAACTTTTTTTTTCAACATTGATAATAATCAGAAATGTTTCTTGAGCAGCAAATCATCATATTAGAATGATTTCTGAAGGATCATGTGACACTGAAGACTTCAGTTATGATGCTGAAAATTCAGCTTTGTCATCACAGGAATAAATTGCATTTTCAAATAGAGAAGTTGTACTAATATTTTACAATATTGCTGTTTTTACTGTTTTTGATCATGAATGAATGAATGAACGATGATTTTAAATGACAAAAAAAAAAAACATTTTGTATAAAATACACGTTCTATGAAACTTTGGGGTTATTAAACATTAGTAGATCAGGTTGATGGTTAATGCAATTCTCTACACCTGTGGTTATTCTGCTGGACACCTGTGTGAACTTGGAGGAGAAGCGACTTTATACATCGGCTAAAAATCATCAAAACCCCAGCTGATGAAAAGTCATCTGTATTTGTTTGCTCTTGCCACTTGCTTTGATATTTAATTCAGTGGCATTTACTGAATTTACTTACAATACTGAATTTACAAATACGTTTTGGGACACTGTTTCTAAAGCATTGTGATGACTTAAAATCACATTTACTCCAAAAAAACATCCACTTGAGCTTGATCCAGTAATTCCCCTCTAAACCGGATATCTCCCTTGTTGTTTGGCCAGGCTTCCCCATGACTCCTCATTGTCTTTGTCATTGTCTTGAGTTTACATTTGCCGGTCAAGATGTTCCTGCTGAGGTCGAGACAAACAAACCCTGGACAAATGTGAATGTAGCTCCAAAATAGACCAAATACGCAGTTCTGATTTTTTGTTTTGAGGCAATGCTCCTTGTGCTCCAAGACTACATGGAACTTTTATTTGTGCTTCAAATGAACAGTACGAAAGATATGAGTATTTACTTAACTTATAGTACTTTATTCTCACACAGAAACGAATAGGTTGGACCTGCTTTGCCCTATGGACCATGTGCGGTGGCTGTGAAGTATTACAATGTACGTATTGTATAGTTGTTTTGTTAGACTAGGTGGAGCTCAGCTTTGTGATAAGGAAGTACTCAAGCTGTAATAAAAGATGTGACAAATGTGTGTTGTGATCCTGAGAAACACATTCATGTATGAATCACAGGCCATATGAATCATTTAGGTGTTAGCATAGTCACAGTTATATTGTTACAATTTCCTTATTAATGTGTTGTTTTCAAATACTAAATTTATGATTTGAAATTGGAACATTTGTCATGCACAAAGTTTTCACATATCCCTGGCAAGATTGTTAGTTAAATATCAAGAATTTACACTTGTGGAAAAAAAGTGTGCATAGTCATCTTGAATGTGCGCTTGTAGTATATTTCAAATCTTAAAAGTACATAAAAACTGTACTTGGCAAATAATTTTTTTTTGTTCTTTAGTAGAACACAGAAGAAGAACTTTTGACTCATGCAATTTCATGTCTTCTGAAGCCATCCAATAGTTTGTGTGATGAACAAACTGAAACTTAAGAAATTACTAAATTAAAGTTGGCAGTTAATGAGAGAAGCAGAGCTCTCTGATTTGTGAACAAATTGATATTTTGAGCTAGGAATTTAGGTGGTCCCAGTTTATTTTAGGTGTCCTTACCTACTATGTACTTACATTTAAATACTTATATTTTTAAAAATACCTGCATTATACTGTTGACCCATCTCTTAAACCTGACCTTACCTGTATCCCACCTCAATAGCAGCAAAAGTATTTTGCAATACAGTATGAACACAATAAGTTATAACAATATATTTCAAATCTTAAAAGTACATAAAAACTGTACTTGCAGATAATATAAGTGTATTTTTAGTTCATTAATATTATGTGTACTTAACGAGAGTAGACTTTCAAAACTATGTTTCTTAACACACTTAAAGGGATAGTTCCCTCAAATGATTTACTCGACTGCATGTCCTTCCAAAACTGTATGTGCTTCTTTCTTTTGTTTAGCACAAAAGAAGATATTTTGAAGAATGTTGGTACCCAAACAGTTAACAGTAGCCATTGACTTACATAGTAATTTTCCATACTATGCAAGTCAATGGCTGCCGTCAACTGCTACCAACATCTAAAACTATCTTCTTTTGTGTTTAGCAGAGGAAAAAAAAAAAAGTAAATCATGACAGAATTTTCATTTTGGGGTGAACTATCCCTTTAAATACAGTTTTAAGAAGTAATTTTCAATGCACTTAATTGCAATTTAATCATTATAGATGTGATGTTACAAATATATTTAAATACATGACATACAAGATTCAATAGAAATTATATTAAGGTATATTATAGTTTAGCATAAATGCTTGACAATATGCTTTAACCATATTTCAAAGTGATTATGAAATTAGATATAAAGATCTATTTAAGCCTTTAAACTATAATACATTTTCATTTAATTGCAATTAACATGCATTTAAGTGTCTGAAAACATTACATTCAGTTTGCACTTAAGTATATATTTTTAGTATATTATTTCTATAATAAGTACTTTTAAAAGTATGCTAACGTGTACTTTTCACAAGGATAGTACTCTCAGCTAAGCACATTTTACACTGTTTAAAAGATAACATGTCCATTCCAGAGAATCCAGTAGATAAAAAAAAAAAGATTAAGATTCTGTACAGCCAGGTGATCAGTGCAAATCTGAATTGAGTAACATTCACTTATGTAAACTGTTTACAATATCAAAACAGTGAATTGCATGGGCAGAAATGTGGAAAACATGCTTCAGTGTGGTGGTCTAATAGTTTGCAAGTAAACACACACTCCCACTCTTTGCTCTGTACATACACAAATTCAGTGGATCGTAAAATCAGGCAGCTTACACTTGTAAGTGGAAGCCTTATTTGAAGACGTTTCATTGGCACACACACTCCAGCAATTTCTTGGCAGTGTGACGTGGATAACTGTACTCATTTGCGTTATTACTGAGTAAACATTTTGTTCGGCTCCCCAACAGAAACCCTTGAGATCTGCTGGTTTATGACGGAAGAGCATCTATGTGTGTATGAATTTACATTTACATTTACATTTATGCATTTAGCAGACGTTTTTATCCAAAGCGACTTACATTGCATTCAAGTTACAGTTTTTACATTTTATCAGCTCTTGCTTTCCCTGGGAATCGAACCCATGATCTTGGCGTTGCTAGCGCCATGCTCTACTATTTGAGCTACAGGAAAGCCTGAATATGTGTTTATGGACCACAAAATAATTGCACGTAATCATCCAAAAATGTTTATACTGTACCGATACTGTAGCTACGCTGAAAGCCATGTGAGCTTGGTCGTTATCTGCTGTGTTACTGGTGACATTGGTTTGCAGCTGGCAAAAGCGCAACTCTGGAACATTTGTGAGAAAGAAGGACAAGGTCTTCAGGTTTCAATGTGTATATGTGGGAAGTTAAAGAGGTCAGAGGTGAGCTCTTTACGGATATTAGGTGAAGTTGATTCTGAGGGGAAAGTAGGGTGGAGGACACCGAAGCGGAAGGTGCTGTGAAGGTGGTGTGCTTGGTCATGTTGAGATTTCATATCGACCGCTTTTCAGACAAAGGCCGCGTTGATAAGGTCTCTGAGGGAAATGAGTGCTGGAAATGAGTGTTTGTGCACATCAGGATGTTTATTATCCCTCTCTTTTTCCTTTTTTCTCTCTTTCTTTCCCCACACAGCTATTTCAAAGTCTTCTAATATCTTATTTGTTTTTGAGATTGATGCTTAAAAATCATTGGCCACTTTATTTTAAGGCCCTTTTCTCACTATTAACTATTAGCAATGCCTTTTGCCTCAGTAAATTCCTAATTACTGCTTATTAATAGTTATTAAGGTAGTTGTCAAAGGGTTAGTTCACCCAAAAATGAAAATTAGCCTGTTATTTACTCACCCTCAAGCCATAGGTGTATATGACTTTCGGTAACACTTTAGAATAGGGAACACTTATTCACTATTAACTACGACTTTTTCCTCAATAAACTCCTAATTTGCTGCTTATTAATAGTTAGTGCGGTAGTTGTTAAGTTTAGGTATTGGGTAGGATTAGAGATGTAGAATAAGGCCTTAATATGTGCTTAATTACTACTAATAAATGGCTAATATTCTAGTAATATACATGCTAATAAGCAACTAGTTAAGAGAAGCTAAAATAAAGTGTTACCGAAAGTCATATACACCTAGGATGGCTCGAGGGTGAGTAAAACACAGGCTAATTTTCATTTTTGGGTGAACTAACCCTTTAAATTTAGATATTGGGTAGGATTAGAGATGTAGAATATGGTCATGCAGAATATGTGCTTTATAAGTACCTTATATGCTAGTAATATGCATGTCAATAAGCAGCTATGTAATAGTGAGAATTGGTCTCTATACTGAAGTGTTACCAAATCATTTTCTTACCTTTATGTTGTTCCAACCTGAATGACTTTTGTTCTTTAGTAGAACACAGAAGAAGAACTTTTGACTCATGCAATTTCATGTCTTCTGAAGCCATCCAATAGTTTGTGTGATGAACAAACTGAAACTTAAGAAATTACTAAATTAAAGTTGGCAGTTAATGAGAGAAGCAGAGCTCTCTGATTTGTGAACAAATTGATATTTTGAGTTAGGAATTTAGGTGGTCCCAGTTTATTTTAGGTGTCTTACCTACTATGTACTTACATTTAAATACTTATATTTTTAAAAATACCTGCATTATACTGTTGACCCATCTCTTAAACCTGACCTTACCTGTATCCCACCTCAATAGCAGCAAAAGTGTTTTGCAATACAGTATGAACACAATAAGTACATTGTACTTTTTTGATGTAAGTACAAAGTAGTTAAGGCACCTAATATTAAGTGGGACATTTAGGTAATACTTTAGATTAGGGAACACTATTGACAAGTTGTTATTAAGTAGCATGCATATTGGCTGTTTATTAGTACTTATAAAACACATATTAATGCCTTATTCTGCATTACCATATTCTAGATCCCTTAACCCTACCCCATACCTAAACATAACTACTACAACAGCTGTTTTACTAAATATCAATAAGCAGCAAATTAAGAGTTTACTGAAGGAGTATTGTTCCCTAATCTACAGTATTACTGGTATTTTCAATTAATCAGTTAATCCAGTTCACAAAACAGGTCTTAAGTGTTCTATCGCTCTGACTCAACGATCCAGTCGTAGCAGTTAATAGGTCATTTTAGATTATCAGTGAATAATCAAATTTTCAAGCTGCTCCTCACAGAAAGCTATCATATGACTTTAGAAGCCTTTAAATATTGCGCATGGATCATGATAATTCTGATTGTGTCTTTTTGTTTCAGAGCTTCAGGTCTCAGTCCCAAAATTGTATGGAAAACAGCAATTGGTGCTTTATTCGGAAGCAAGATGGTTCCTTGATGGTTCATGTGCATACTGTACATCTACAAGTACATCTACAAGTACATCTACAAGTTGTTGTGCAATGACTGTTCAGTTCTAAAAAAAATGCCCGATGCTTTTGAAGGCCCTCTGCCCGATATTGCCCTTGAGAGCCAAGATCGCACCCTTAAACAGACCCTGAGCCAAAGAGAGTTACACCACGAAAGGGATCCTATTGGAAGAATGTCTTTAAATAAACCATGTCCTATCTCCATGCACACTACACGCTCATGCTCACGCCTACTCAAACACGCCACAAATAAACTTCTATCTGCCAGTCCGCACACACACCTCATGTACTGACACAGAAACTGCCTGTAACTAATCCGGCTATCGTACACATGCCCTCGGACACACATGGAAAGCACACACAGTCACTGTCAGCCTTATATCTGTGCTATTTGGATTTATTAAACATGCAGCCATAGCATAACAGGTCCATATCTTAATACGGCATAAACAGAACATAGCGATTTTATACTGTAAACAGTATGCATTCATTACCGTGTTTAAAAATAGCTCAAGTAAACATGTACTGGTACTAACACTTATGTTTTGGTTATATGCAGTCGGTTCATTGCATTAAGTAATTGAGGTTAAAGGCCTGTTCACATCAACGCAAATGCTTGGCCCAAAAATTCATTCAAGTTTGTCTGTTAAGAAAAATGGGAAAAAATGACAGATTCACTTTCTGATACTAGGTGGTGAAGCAGAAATACAACTTTTTTTGTGTGTTTGTGATGGTGTTTATCAAATAACAAGAAATACAACAGGATAGAGACAAGAGAGATGGTACTACATTTGAATACGAAGAAGTTACTTTGCGTCTGTTAAAAGACTATGTTCTATATAGTTTGGAATGTGTGTTGTACGAATGAAATCCAGACAAACAGCCAATCTGCCATGTTGGCCTTGCGATGTGACAATTGCGTCACTTCACTGTCATTCACAGATCCTCTCCTGTGGCCTCATGACGTAGTAAAGTCTCCATTGGATGTGCACTTCTCAACTTTTAGCCTACTGTTTTATGCATACTGTGAATTTAGGACTCTTTTTCACTCACAGTTTTTTGCCTTGTATATAACGGGAAAGAAGGCATATTTTAACTTAGAACAAATAATCTGTCACACTGACAGCATGCAAATGTTTGTGTTCATCTCAAGAGATGCATTAACATCCGTTCATTCAAGTTTAAATGGTTTTCAAATATTCGTCTTGGTGTGAACAGGCCTTAACCATCAGCAGACTTTAAGAGAGGATCCAAAGTAAGGGTAACAAACATACTAGATAGTCTCTAAAAAAAATGCTGCCAAGAATGTTTTGTATGCATATCTTGTATACAAAAAAAAAAAAAAAAAAAAATAAACATATATATATATATATATATATATATATATATATATAGGGTGGGGTTTAAGTGAACTAAATAATTATAGCATACGTCACCAGAGAGACATTTGTTGTTTCCACCAGAAGTTAGCACATATAAAAAAAATTAAAATATAAAAAGATATATGGAACATTTAAATATGAAACATAAACATGAATGTATATTTCACAATAAGATAAGTAATAGCGTACCTCACTGTAAAAAAAAAAAAAAAAAGTTGAGCCAGCTTAAAATTTTAAGGCAACCAGCTTCAGCAGATTTTTGAGTTTTCTCAACTTATCGTTTTAAGTTTATACAACAAAAATGTGAGAATCTCCCACAAAAATAAGTTGAGCAAACTCAAAAATCTGGTTGCCTTAAAATTTTTACAGTGCTGTTTACAGATTGTATACTGTCACATATACAGGCGTGTCATCTCAGTACACCAATTTGATTGATATCTGTCAGATAACGGGACATTTCTTGCATGCTGTTCCACAAAATACCATACAACGCCTTCAGGAAAGCATATACAGGCAGGGATGTGGGTCACCTAAAAATTGACAGTGTGGGTGTGCGCAGAGCTATGCTATGCTAACTATGTCTAGTGTTGATTTATCACTGTTATGTGTGGCGTAGCGTCCAAGTAACCCACTTTTAAATAGCAGTGGCTGTTCATTTCCCTCCATGGTTTTCCCCTGGTACTGTAGCTCATGCCATTGAGCAGAGCTCTATCCTGTAGCACTGTCATCAATGACTCCTTCACAGGTCACGTGACCCGGCAGGCCAGGCGATCTGTCTCATAGATCGTCTTTATGTGGAGACTGAGGCAGGTCATTCATGGAGAGGGACTGAGGGAGCTCTCTGCCATGTGTGTGTGTTTGTAAGCATCCTCCTCACTCCTCAGGCCGAGCAAAGAGATCCTTCTACGTCTGCCAACAGTGCACACACACTAAAACACACAAACGTCTGTTTCTCTCGCTCACTTACTAGAAAGTAAATAAGTAAACAATGATTATACATATCTGTGCCCAATCACTTTTTTAAAAGGGCCAGTGATAGAGTCCAAATAGTGTGTGGTACACAGAAAAGAGGATCGAAACACTCACCTGACCTTGACAGGCTTTTTTAGAACGCAGCTCCTTTGTTTAACCAATAAACTCCACACAAAACCAGAAAATAAAGTTTAATCGTTAACTAGAATTAGTCACTTACACAACAAGCGTTTAAGCAACATGACTGCCGCACTTGTGCCGTGTCTATTTTCAATTGTGAGGTTAGGAAGCCCACTGACCTGAGTCCACAGATCTGGAAGTCATGCAAATATCACGGTCAGTTAGGTTTTAACCTAATAAGGGGACTTGCGTAAGATCCTAAATCCCTTTTCAGATAACCTAATTAAAAAGCCTGCAGCCCTTAATGAGGCAAAATGTTGCAACAAGCTGTTACTCGCCAGTGTATTTGGTTTTAGGGGAATCTGTAATCACGGTGTTTTATGCTTTTAGAGCTGGTTAAAGTCTTCTCAAGAGCAGATACTGAGATCGGGCTGTTTGTTTGTGGCTGTAAAACTGAGACAGGTGATAAGGACAGTTCACCTGGAAAGTCTTATAGCCTACATGTTAAAAAAAATGTATGAATTAAAAAAATAAAAAAAAACTCCATCTTCTTAAAGAGACAGTTCACTCAAAAAGAAAATTTTCTTGAAAGTGATATGTCTTAAATGTGTTTAAAAAAATTATATATATATATATATATATATATATATATACATACATACATCTTAAAGAGACAGTTCACTCAAAAGTCAAAAATATCGTCATTTTCCTCACACTCATGTTGTTCCAAATTCGATGTAACACAAAAGCAGAACTTTTGAAGAATGTTCATGCTGTAGCCATGTAAAGATTTTGAAGGCCTGGTTAGTCTGAAGTTGCATGGATACAGAAAATGCTATTGTGAAATTCTAAATTTTACAAATGAAAAATTTAAATTTGTGCTAGTCCACAGACGGCTGTATTGGCGTTTCTAATATTTCGGTTAAAACAATAGCTGAGGGGAAGATTGGTCATTTATTACGTTTTGATCTCTTTCTCACACAAAGCTATTGTATGTCTTTAGAAGCTTGAAATATATCACATGAGTCTAATAAACTAGTTTTATGGTGCTTCAGCAGGGTTGGCATTGTTAACTAGCGCTATACAAATGAACTTGAATTGAATTAACTGTAACTATTAAAATTTGATAACACTTTAGTGTCCAATTCTCACTATTAACTATATGCTTATTAGCATGCATTTTATTAGGATATTATTAACGCTTATAAAGCACACATTAATATCTTATTCTGCATGACCATACAGCAACTACCTATTAATAAGCAGCAAATTAGGAGTTAATTGAGGCAAAATACATAGTTAATAGTGGAAATTTGTCCCAAACTAAAGTGTGACCAAAATGTTAGTTAATTGAAAAATAATGACTGAAATAAAATTAAATATTAAGATTAGATGAAAAATGTAAACATAAAAGATAATTAAACATGAATTAGCTACTAAATGAAACAGAAAAGTTGAAGTTGAAGTGAATCACAAAATAAAAATAAATAATAGAAATGACAAAAGCATAAATGACTAAAACCCTAAAAACATAAATATAAAAGATAATTCAAAACATTAATAAAACTATAGTACTATTTAAATATTGCTAAAATAACACTGTACTTCAGTGGTGCTTTTTGGCCTTTTTGGAGATTGTTCAGCTAAACGAGATCCTACAGGTTTGGAAGGATGTTTGGAGCATGAGTAACACAATTTAAACTTGAATCACATATCTAGAGCACTGTATGAAGTAATAATACTTGAAACCCACCTCACCTAAAGCCTCTGTTCTCCTGCAGTGGTTTAGTTCAGAGTGAAACCAGAGCGCTCAGCGGAAATGAAATGTGGAGATTTCTCCCCCCGTACAGACCCCTTCAGCCTGGCGATAACTGTTTTCATAACTGTTTATTACTCGGTGACCCTGGGCCAAGCACAGGGCTGCTGCCGTGTCTCAGATGACTTCCATTTTAAGGCTTTACCTTCTCGTTCCTGTCTGCTTTTATTGCAAATGTGGTGTTTATGAGTGAGGTGCTGGATAAACTGTTTATGAAAATGCCTCCGGTTTCATTTCAGGAAAAAATATATGGGGTATTTCTCGACTGGCAGAGTGTTTTTGCGAGACTCTCTGGACTTGAATTCCTGTCACATAGCAGAGATAGAAAGTCATATTCATAAAGCTGATATTCATAAAGAATCTGAGGCACCATGTGTGACATGGGAAAAATGTCAACTCTTACTTATATACTGCTTATAGCTCTGCTTAGCAGAAGAATTGGCGCGTTCAAGTAATGTCAGAAAGATCACATTTCCGAGTTGAACGCACATGAATACCATTGTAATGTCATAATTATGAGTGGGAAACCCAGAAGTTTCTTTGAGCCCGAGTTTCTGAGGGTTTTCCGATAGCTGACAATACCTGTCGTGTGAGTTGTTGCTTGCCCACCTCCTTCAACCTATTTTCTGTAATTTCCTCCTGTCAATATTTGTGTCAGTGGTGCTGAGCTGTCATCGCACACTGACCTACATTCTATATGTGGACAGCTGGGGTGGATGAGACAGATGTTTCTAGGCTACTTACATTAACAGGAAGCATAACACATATTGCACAATAAGCATGAATTGTACTCGTAAATGATGCAGGCTTTTATATGCTTTCATTCTCTGAATAAGTGGTTTTGAATAGTTTTCGATAGTCATGCAGTAAAAATGCTTTGTAACCAATCTGCTTTCACATTTGCTTCTTTATTTATTTTTTATAAATATAAATTATTTTAAAATGAATTTGTTTTTAGGCCTTTTCTTATAATTGAATAGCTTGGTTATTTATTTATTTATTCATTTTAAGTAAATAAAAAACTAATTTTACATTAACTTATGCTGATTTTAATTTTTTTTTTAATTTTTTTTTGTTTGCCTAGCTGTCATAAAAGTGTTTAAATGTATAATATAATACAATACAATACAATATAATATAATACCATTCAAAAGTTTGGGGTCAGTGGGATTTATTTATTTATTTTTTTTAATTAAAAGTCATTTTTTTATTGAAATTTTTAGTCATCAAAGGAAGAAAATGTATCATGATTTCCACAATAAATAAATAAATTAATTAATTAATTAAAAAAAAATTAAACAGCACAATTGTTTTCAACATGTTTCTTGAGTGGCAAATCATTATATTAGAATGATTTCTGAAGGATCATGTGACAGAAGACTGGATTAATGACTGCTAATTATTACAGTATTATAGTTTTTACTGTATTTTGATCAAATAAATTCAGCTTGGAGAGCATAAGAGACTCCACCGACCTTTTGAACGGTAGTGTATTTTGCATTTTAACATTATTTTCTTTATGCGAAATGTAGTGATTTTAAAGCGAGCTATGACTGGGACATATTCTTAAACAATGTTCTCTGAGGTTTATCCTGATGAAGTGTGAATTGAGAGCGACACTGAGGTACACAGGAATGCTAGCGAGGCTATTGGCACTTTTGTTCTGTGTGAAATCGATGGATGAACCCATTAACCAGACCGTGTTTGTCCACATCCTGACGGTGGAGCCAGCATTTGACTTACCAAATAGTGTACATTCCTCACTATGATAAACACACAGTCTCATATGCACAGACTGGACTTGGAAATGCACTTGGAAGCTGGATGGAGTGCAGGATTGCTGTGCATTCCAGCACATGTTGTTCTGAACGACGAGTCTAATTTTTCTATAAATGGGAAGAGTTATGAACATTTCCTCTGCTATAAAATGCATTGAAATGCCACGTTCTGTTATTCCTGTGCCATATCTGCTATTTAAGAATAATTCCACTGTTAATACACACACTGACATGGTCAGTTCAGACACCAGATTTCCAGAGTCTGGAAACTTGCCAACACATCTAACGAGTGTAAATCATTCAGACACCATTAGTCTCTCACCTCAGTCTAGATTGAACCGTTTCTCTGTTGTTTACATTCTTCAGTTCCCACTCCATTCCTTTTTTGTCAACTTACATTGTTTATCTACCAGTGAGTGGAAAATTAGTACAGTTTGTTATATTATAGGACATACATCTTTAAAAGGCAACAGGTTTGACATTTTTACAGGTTCATTTAACATTATTAGCCTTGTGCTTGTAAAACCAGAAAATACTTAGAGAACTTAATGTTGGTAATTCATGAAATATTATACAAATATTTTAATAATCCATAATGCTAGCTTAAATCTAAAAACACACTATCGCTCAACACTGTGGGGCCAGTTAGATTTTTTAATGTTTTTGAAATAGGTCTCTTATAGTCGCCAAGGCTATATTTATTTGGTCAATGCAGTTAAAATATTCTTATTGTGATTTTATTATCTTATTATAATTTTTGGAATAGCTCTATCTATTTTAATATATTTTAAAATTTAGTTTATTCCAGTGATGAAAAAGCTGAATTTTCAGCATTATTACTCAAGTTTTGTGCCACGTGATCCTTCAGAAATCATTTAATTATGCTGGTAGCATATATCATATTATATTATATTATATGTGACCCTGGAGCACAAAACCAGTCTTAAGTCGCTGGGGTATATTTGTAGCAATAGCTAAAAATACATTGTATGGGTCAAAATTATCCATTTTTCTTTTATGCCAAAAATCATTAGGATATAGAAAGATCATGTTCCATGAAGATATTTTGTACATTTCTTACAGTAAATATGCCAAAACTTTTCTGATTAGTAATGTGCATTGCTAAGAACTTCATTTGGACAAATTTAAAGGCGATTTTCTCAATATTTTTTTTTTTTTGCACCCTCAGATTCCAGATTTTCAAATAGTTGTATCTCAGCCAAATATTGTCCGATCCTAACAAACAATACATCAATGGAAAACTTATTTATTCAGCTTTCAGATGATGTATAAATCTAAAAAAATTTACACTTAGGTCTGGTTTTGTGGTCCAGGGTCACATATTATAATTCTAGACAGTAAGCATTTATTTGAAATAGGAATCTTTTCTCCTCTCTTATTTTTGATCAATTTAATTTGTCCTAGCTGAATAAAATCCATTATTGGTATTAATTTCTTTGAACAGCAGCGTATCTCAAACATTTTATTTTCTATATAATCAGATTACATTAAAATGTCCATATTTGCTTAGAGAAAATAGAGCTGGGGGGAGGCAAAAACCTTCATCCTCGTGATAAATGACAAAGAAATTAAATAATATTAATAATAATAATAAAGTTACTGGGTTTCTGTTGATTCAAAGCTTTGGCCTTCTCAATTCATCCGATTTGATCCTCATTTTCCATGTTGTCTCAGAAAGTAAGGGGTTAAAATGAGCACCATTGTCATGCAGAGGATGTTGCAAAACATGGACAATTTGAATCCCGCTGTTCTGTTCCTGTACCACGAGCATCGGAGAACAGCTTGTGTGTAACTCCTCATCACACAATGTTCAATGGAGGGATGTAAACAACAGCTGAACTCGAACCTGCTGCTGGAGTGTGTCGTCACACACGTTGAGGGCTCCCAGTCCTGATGGGAGACCTTCCCCGAATGCACGTGTCCAGATCCCGACGATGCATGGCAAATCAAACCCTTCTCTGGACACAGGCACCAACTGGGGCCAACAATTGTTCTTGGGTCTTATTTTGGTCGCTGTGAGCTTCGTGCAGGAAGTATGTAGTATAGGGCCAGAAAGAAGAGACCTTGGCTGTAGTCCTGCATGTATTCATCCTGTTTATGCACAAAGACAAGTCTTACTGGCTCTATTCCAACACCTAGCGAGCAGCCTATATAGGCAACATCTGGACTCAAATGGACCCTTAAAAGTAAACAATTTAACACATTTAATTTTAACACGTCCAATTTTCTTGTTGTGATAATAGTGTTATTTAAAGGTCACAAAAATTCTTACAGCATTCTACTAACTTTATTTTCACCCAATATAGAACAATATTTAAATAGTTATTTTTACTATTCTAATATTGTTAAAAGTCCAGTTTTCTTGTCATGATTAGAACATTATTTAAAGGTTAGCATTTTTTAGAACGTTCATCAAGGACACAAGGAAATTCAAAGAATGTTGATCTCTTCAAATTATGAGAACGTACAGTCAAACCAAGATCTATTCAGACACCTTCAACATTTCTCACATTATCACAGTTTATTCGCTGTGTTTAAAAGAAAATGGTATAAAATATGACAATAACTGTATCAGAACAAATTCATCTTGATAATGTCAGATTACTTTGACAGAAATGTATGTAATGGATTACAATCAACCAAAAATTATTCATCTGTTAAATTTAAGTACATAATATCAAGCTGTAATAATTTCTTCAAATCTTTCAGCAACTGTTCAGTTAAATTATTCTCCGGTATTAACGAAAATTAGTAATGATTTAAAACGTTGGAACACTTTGCCTCTTTCTTTAATAGGGCGAATAGTAACTGTCAAAATGAAAATCCTCCCTTAGATTAATTATTTATTTTCCATGATTCCATTTGAGCCTTCTTTTAAATGGTTCCAATCTATAATTCAGTTATATCTGGTATTTATTGGAAAAATAAGAAAGTTAGAATTAGTTTGTCAACTTTACAAAAAAAAAAAAAAAAAATCACAGGGGGGTTTAGATGCTCCAATTTTTTTAATGTATTATATTGCAAATCAGTTATAATTTCTTATTAAGTGGATACATATTAATTCAGATAATGAGGCTTGGGTGAACAATATGATTGCAAGGATATTAAATTAGGTGACCTACTTTTTATTGGAACATTTGAGTAATTTCTTCAACTCAAAAAAATTGGTGGAAAGTAAAAAATATAACTAATTCTTCAATGGACCCATGTATACATTCTCCTATTTGGTATAATCCCGTTTTACCATGGCAAGCACCACTCACATTTTCTTCAGGAAATGTAGATATCTATTTCCACATGCGCTGCGTGATATCACTGCGCCTACTGCGGCCATGTTACGGCAGCAAACTTCCTTGATTATTACGCCGGAATGGGAGTATAGTTCCTAATCATATCGGCCTAGAAAATCACAACTTTTCATTTTCCGCCGGTCTTAGTACACGATAGAACTACAGAAGAGACAAGTTTTTGGTCATTTTTGAACGCGATGCTACTGGTCTAATCAGATTCAATGATCTATGCTAAGCTATGCTAAAAGTGCTATCGCCAGACCCGGAGATCGGCTGAATAGATTCCAAAACGGTAAAACTCAACTTATTAACTCTGGGGGAGTTGGAGAATGAGCCTATTTCCAAAAAAAGTGGAGTGTTCCTTTAAGCAAAACGTGGTCAGGTCAAAGTGTCTGAATAAATTTTGGTCCCAAATTTGTAATCAATTTTACAGGTAGTCCACTGTATGAAGAATTTTTGGGTAATGTATATGTCAGGGTGCACTTTATTTTGCTATCCTCACTTACATAAATGAACTATAGTGTTCTGCACCCACTAGTAAAAAAAATAACAAAAATTATATCTAGCGTCTGAATAATTTTTTGTTTGACTGTATATCAAATATTAATATTAATAGCGCTCCTCATGTGTAATGAATGAATGAATGAATGAAGCATTTATATAGCGCTTTTTTATTGTGTATTGCTATACACCCAAAGCGCTTTACAATCATGTGGGGTGTCTCTCCTCAACCACCACCAGTGTGCAGCATCCACAGGACAACGGCACCAGTGCGCTCACCACACACCAGCTACAGGTGGAGAGGAGAGAGAGATAGAGCCAATCAAGTGGATGGGGATTATTAGGAGGCCATGATTGACAAGGGCCAGTGGCGGGAATTTGGCCAGGACACCGGGGTTACACCCCTACTCTTTACGATGAGTGTCATGGGATTTTTAATGACCACAGAGAGTCAGGACCTCGGTTTAATGTCTCATCCGAAAGACAGTGCACTTTTGACAGTATAGTGTCCCCATCACTATACTGGGGCGTTAGGACCCACACAGACCACAGGGTGAGCACCCCCTGCTGGCCTCACTAACACCTCTACCAACAGCTACCTAGTTTTTCCAGGAGGTCTCCCATCCAGGTACTGACCAGGCTCAGCCCTGCTTAGCTTCCATGGGCAACCGGTCTTGGGCTGCAGGGTGATATGGCTGTGCATGTAATGCATGGGAGACTAGACTCATTTGATTTCGATACAATTTGGCATTAGCTATGCCAAAGCTGCGATACTCGAGAGAGTGTAAAAATACATTGAACACAAATACTGAGTAAAGTAGTCCTTTGGATTTAGTTTGAACTAATTCAGCTTTTTTTTTTACTTTTCTGTCTTGAATGAATTAAAGCTCAAGGCATACTTCAGTTTTGAAGCTAATGCTTAGCGTATGCTTACAGTTGAAGCACAGCTTTTCAAAGTACTCCACTTGATAGTGTGCATGAACAAAGGTGCTTGACACATTCGCACTAGAAAGTTTTATCTTTGTTCAGTGTCTGTGCTGTTTCTCTCCAGAAGCTATAAGTGATAAAATGTATTCAAACTTGTTTAAATAGAGTTGCATGTTTGGATGCATATTTAAGCTTGTCGCAATGCATTATGGGGATTTCTTTAATGCAAAGGATGTTACCTTAAAATTGTCCAAAAGATAAGCACAACAATGCTCCCTACTTTTTGGAATAGTCTTCACATTGAGAATGCACCTATGATACCTATGATGCTGCTTACGTAGGTAGCACACTCTGTTTTGATATATCATTCTCTCTTTCTCTCCACATCTTTTGTTTTCCCCATTGCTTTTCATTATTCACTCTCTTATTCCTCAATAGTGTTTGGTTTTGCTGGGTTATTTTCCTTGTTTGTTTCTTCATTGTGAGCGTTTTGGTGTTTTGGGTCATGTTTCCTCCATGGGTTTCCTCCTTTCAGGCCTGGAACAGACTGTACCTAACATCTGACACCTCAGTATGTGAGAGTAGACCTTTTACAATCATCTACTGTCTATATACACATACTGAACCAAAACCCCTCGCGTATCATGCACTAAGGATATTGGACATTAGGAAGGACTTGGAATGTTCCCAGGTCATGTGTCTTGTATCTCAGAAGGTCTTTTATTGTCCTATTTAGTGGCATGATAGTATAAGAGACTATAAAAGCCTTTACTTCATTGGGAATCGTGAATCATTTAGGACAGAGGTCGGCCTTAATTGACTTATTTGTCTGGGCATTACCCTTGGAAATGCCCTTGGATGAGACGCACACACACACATCCTGTCTTTAAATGCTGGTAAATGTTTTGCTTTGGCAAATATCACAGCACCAGAATAAAATGCCGCATTATTCCCTAAATGAAGGTGCATTTTGAATGTGAAAGTGAACACTGGAAAGGAAAGGACGTGGACTGTAATGAGTATAAAATGGGGGAAAAAGTTTAGTCATTGAGATGATTGTCTTACGTCAGACAGCGTGTGTTGATCTGATGTATGGAGCTCATCAGAGTAAGATATGAGGCTTGTTCTCAGCTGTTTTCATAGTTAATCATTAGCCTCCAGAATTATTGTATGTCTGTGAGCTGTAATAAACTATCCCACACATATGCCAGTAAAACGCTGAATCACCCTTACAGACTCAATGGCACAGTTACAGCAGGGTTCGGTGTGGAGGAAATTATTTTCAATCACAGTTTTATAAAACACCTACTCATTCTTTATTTAACATTCTCTCAAAAAACGTCATGAGGTTCAAGCGAGATTTTTTTTAAATAGTATTGAAAAACTTCACATTTGTGCTGAACACTTGTCGGCTGCTTTTCCTTTACAAACTTATCTATTAAAAAATGAAAAAGAGAGAGCAAATAATATAATATATAGAGTGCTGCAGTGATGTTATATTTTTGTAGGCCAACCTGGAATTTAACATTACCTTGGTTTCCTCCAAATAATTTTCCCATTGGCATTATTGAAGAAAATATGCTCTGTGAACAGCAAAATTTATGATTCTTACATGGTTTGTCCATCAAGATCTTAACAAATAAACATAACTTTTATGAATTTTATAGCCTGATTACAGTTGGCATAATAAAAAGCTAAACAGAGCTCATAAACAAACCACACCACAATTGCATGACATCAATGTCATCAACATTAAGAACTCTTGATCACACTTTAGTTTAGGAAACAATTTTCACTATTAACTACATGTTTTGCCACAATAAACTCCCAATTTGCTGCTTATTAATAGTTAGTAATGTAGTCATTAGGTTTAGGTATGGTGTAGGGTTAAGGGGTCTAAAATATGGTCATGCAGAATAAGGTGTTAATATGTGCTTTATAAGTGCTAATAAACAGTCAATATGCTAGTAATAAGCATGCTAATAAACAATTAGTTAATGGTGATAATTGGTCCCTTAATGTTTTCCCTGAAATAACATAATTTGATGGCTATAATAGATTAAACCTTTGAAGTTCAAAACTAAAAAAAGTAAATTTAAGAATAAATCCTCTAATCCTTTCCGTACTAGTAATTATCTTCCGTCATCACTCCACCACCCCAACTCCACCTTCATATGGAGAAATAATCAGGTCTGGGCTGTCGGGGATGTGGCGTAGTGGTTAATGCATGTGTTCTGACACACCGAGAGCTCATACGGGAGGCTCAGGTCCCTCCTTCAATGTAACTGTATGGAATCTTCATTGTTTTATCATCTATAAAGCAGGAATCACTCATCTGAACACCCATAAAAGTAATAGAACACCTCATCATGGCTGTAACACAAACAATGTGTAATGTTGAGTACTTAGGGGTTTGTGCAAGCATTTCAGATTAGGCAACACTATTCACTATTAACTAGCTGCTTATTAGCATGCATATTCCTAGCATATTGGCTGTTCATTAGTAGTTGTAAAGCACATATTAATTTCTTATTCTATATCCCTTAACCCTACCCAATACCTAAACATAAATAGTTTATTGAGGGAAAATTGTTAGTTAACAATGAATATGTGTTCCCTAATCTAAAGGGTTACCAGGTTTGTTTGAAGGGGCGAGATCGTGGTTAGAAAGCTTGGTCGAGTGCATCAGACAAGACGACGATGAAGAAGAAAAAGAAAAAAACAATAATGTTACCACTCCAATATGTCTTGCAATATCCGTGCGTGCAAAGGTTCTGCGCGATCCTCTTGTTCAATATTCTTGGGGTCTGAATCCAGCTCAAATTGATATGGCAATATTGACCCCATCCTTAACTATACCGGAGCAGATGGAACTTGCTGCTTTGGCAAGGGGCGGGGCAGTACTGAAACGCCATCTAAACTGTTCGCCAATCACAACGGACTGGGACAGCTAACCAATCACAACACATTTCGTTTTTCGTAAGGCAGGCCTTCATCAAACCCGGAACTAATCGAGCCGTTTGTGCCAGGCTGGGGAGAAAGGTATTGTAATAATGTAAATTATGTGAAAAATAATGCGTTTTTTGAACCACCAAGCATGAGAGCATGTTCTACACCCCCAAAACAAAAACAAAACTTTGTAAAAGAGCATAATAGGACCCCTTTAATAATCAAAAGACACTAGTCACAGTGAATTCAGCAGAGGATGGACAAAACAACCGGATTTTGACCTTGTTTCCGAGTATTCATCACAATCATACAATTCAAAGAAAGAAAAAGGGCAAAAAAATATGTGTTCTGTCACACTGAGGAGAGGGATGATGTATCATCCTCCGGTCACAGGAATTTGATAATGATTAAAGCACTGCTGCTCATCAGAAATGAAAAGTTCATCGTGAAAGAGGTTTCACTCTGTAACTCTGTTATCTCTTGAAGTTTTATGTAGGCTGTCAAGTCACCAAGTGACTTGATTATCTTTGTGAAGTTAGTGGGTTCCTTTGTGCTTTTGTGTGTGTTGAGGCAGTTTGTCTTGTCCACTTTGGAATTCTTCACACATCAATTAGCGCAGATACACACACCACACCTTCACATACACACAGTACGCTCTATCTTCTACAACTGTGGAGGACTCAAGACACAAACAGCATGAGACAACAAACTGCAGAGCACAAACAGTGAGAGAGGCCTGTCTCAAGTGATTTATAGCTGACTGTAGAGGTGTGTTTATGGCTGTTTTATGTCTAATTGGGGCAAGTCTCTTCTCTTGTTTGTGTATTTTTTTGACGTCACTTAAGTGACTCACTTAAGTGACAGATGTCCATAATTCCAAGTTTATGATTAGGAAAATGTTGTATGACAGCACACCCTTTTAAGCATTTAAGCAGTAGACAACACAGAAAATAAAAAGAGAGATAAGAGACAGGGAAATGACAGAAAAAAACTACAAGGTAAACATACGGTAACCATAAAATATAATAATAAAATGTAGCTTGAAGTAAAATACAATGGGAATGGGTTTACAAATGGATTTATAGAGTATGGTTTATACGAAGTAGTAAATTACTCATCACAATAATATTTGTCATTGTTGGTATGCCCGCTGACCCACTGCTGTTGAGCATGCCCACTATTCCTGTTGATCTGTCTAACTGTACTCCTCTAAACTGAACAGCCCAGAGGTGAGCTGAGCTCCAGGGAAACAATTCTTTTATTGGTTTTTCTATGCAAACATAACCTACATAGATACATTTGATGGCTGTATCACGTCTTTCCTTTTTTAACAAATTAAGAGTGCATCATGAGACCCTATATTTCCATTTTGCTGTGACATGTATAGTGTTTTACTGTTGCCGGGAAACTTGATGTAGCATGTTTTTTTGGTTTGTTTCCAAACACTGTTCATTTAATCAGAATTTAAGGTGCAATCACAGTAGTGAAATATTACAGGCAAAATTTACACTGTCTATTGTCATTACAGTAGTAATGTTGGTCAACGTGGCAAATTTGTGTGACCAACATGAACCCAGTGCTGAATCTGCATGTGGAAATATTTTGTCCTTACGAGAAATTTCCAGTTGTGTGGATACCTATTTAAATGGCTGGGTTTTGCCTGCAACGATAAATGTGACCGTACCTTTGAACAGCCAGTTTAAACTAAACAGGTTTTTGAGCAAAGATAATCTGGGGTTACGCACAGTGTGAAAAGCCACATTCATTTTCACATTCATGTTTCAAAGGACATATGTCCCACAACATGGCATTACTATGGTAAATGTTTAAACTAAATGACTTATCATTCTCAAAATAGCATATGATAATACAATATTTTTGGGGTCTTTTTTTTTGTCATTGCTAGCTGACAGTAATGTGGTATATAGGACTAAAAGTTACATTTCTAGACTGTCAGACTGATCTGTTTGCTGTTTACTTAATAATCCAGTTGAAAGTCAAGTCAAGTCAAGTCACCTTTATTTATATAGCGCTTTTAACAATACAGATTATGTCAAAGCACTTAACAGTATCAAATTGGAGGATAGAGTGTCAGTAATGTATAATGATAAGATTAAACACTCAATTTTCATTTTCAGTTAAAGGCATTTCATTATTGAATTCAGAGATGTCATTGTCTAGCTCAGTTTAGTTTAAATAGTATCTGTGCAATCAAATCGACGATAATCGCTAGAAATTAAGTGTCCCCAACTGAGCAAGCCAGAGGCGACAGCGGCAAGGAACCAAAACTCCCTCTGTGACAGAATGGAGAAAAAAAAAACCTTGGGAGAAACCAGGCTCAGTCGGGGGGCCAGTTCTCCTCTGACCAGACGAAACCCGCAGTTCAAAAGATTATATTTCTATTTGAATTTTGTTGCAATTGCTAACAATAGTAGTATTATGTAGTTAGGTATTTTATTATATTTTTAGTTATTTTGTTATTTTTTTTAGTTTTTATTGTATTTTAATCTAGGTTTTCACTGGGGATATGTCTCTGGGGGTCATCTGGGTGTCCTGGTCTCCGCTGATGATCAGGGCCGTAGACATCATCTCTTGGTGCTGATCCACCATCTGATCGGATACGGACTGAGAAACAGAATAGGAAAGAAACAGACAAATATTAGCATAGATGCCATTCTACTTACGATGTAACGAGTACATCGTGTGTTATGGGGAGTGTTCCCGGGTCCGGTTGATCTAATTAATGCAGCCTAACAATCCTTTAACGGATTTGAATAATAGAAGCGTATTAGTGTGTTATGTGTAAGCCAGGCTAAAGAGATGGGTCTTTAATCTAGATTTAAACTGACAGAGTGTGTCTGCCTCCCGAACAGTGTTAGGTAGATTGTTCCAGAGTTTGGGTGCTAAATAGGAAAAGGATCTGCCGCCCGCAGTCGATTTTGATATTCTAGGTATTCAAACGGCCAGAGTTTTGAGAACGCAGTGGACGTGGAGGACTATATTTTGATAAGAGCTCGCTCAAGTACTGAGGAGCTAAACCATTCAGGGCTTTATAAGTAATTAACAAGATTTTAAAATCTATCCAATGTTTGATAGGGAGCCAGTGCAGTGTTGACAGAACCGGGCTAATATGGTCATATTTCCTGGTTCTAGTAAGGACTCTAGCTGCTGCATTTTGGACCAACTGTAGTTTGTTGATCAAGCGTGCAGAACAACCACCCAATAAAGCATTGCAATAGTCTAACCTTGAGGTCATAAACGCATGAATTAACATTTCTGCATTTGATGTTGAGAGCATAGGTCGCAATTTAGATATGCTTTTGAGATGAAAAAACACAGTTTTACAGATGCTAGAAACATGGCTTTCAAATGAAAGATTGCTATCGAACAGCACACCTAGGTTCCTGACTGATGAAGAAGAATTGACAGAGCAGCCATCAAGTGTTAGACAGTGTTCTAAGTTATTACATGTGGGGTTTTTAGGTCCGATAATTAACACCTCTGTTTTTTCAGAATTTAGCAGTAAAAAAATTACTCGTCATCCAGTTTTTTATATCGACTATGCATTCCGTTAGTTTCTCAATTTGGTGTGTTTCACCGGGCCGCGAAGAAATATAGAGCTGAGTATCATCAGCATAACAGTGAAAGCTAACACCTGATAATATCTCCCAAGGGTAACATGTAAAGCGTGAAAAGTAACGGCCCTAGTACTGAGCCTTGAGGTACTCCATACTGCACTTGTGATCGATATGATACCTCTTCATTCACTGCTACGAACTGATGGCAGTCAGATAAGTACGATTTGAACCATGCTAAGGCGCTTCCACTAATGCCAACAAAGTTTTCTAGTCTATTCAAAAGAATGTTGTGGTCGATAGTATCGAATGCAGCGCTAAGATCCAGCAGAACTAATAAAGAGATACAACCACGATCAGATGATAGAAGCAGGTCATTTGTAACTCTAATGAGAGCAGTTTCAGTACCATGATACGATCTAAATCCTGACTGGAATTCCTCACAGATATCATTTTTCTCTAGGAAGGAATATAATTGTGAGGATACTACCTTTTCTAGTATCTTTGACAGAAAAGGGAGATTTGAGATTGGTCTGTAATTAACTAGATCTTTGGGGTCAAGTTGTGGTTTTTTAATGAGAGGCTTAATAACAGCCAATTTGAAGGTTTTGGGGACATATCCTAATGACAATGATGAATTAATAATAGCCAAAAGAGGATCTATGACTTCTGGAAGCAGCTCTTTTAGAAGTTTAGATGGAATCGGGTCTAACATACATGTTGTTGGTTTAGATGATTTAACAAGTTTATACAATTCTTCCTCTCCTACAGTAGAGAATGAGTGGAATTGTTCCTCAGGGGATCTATAGTGCGCTATCTGATGCGATACTGTAGCTGACGGCTGCAAGGATACAATTTTATCTCTGATGGTATCGATCTTGGAAGTGAAGTAGTTCATAAAGTCATTACTGCTATGCTCTTGGGAAATGCCAACACCTGTTGATGCTTTATTTTTCGTTAATTTAGTCACTGTATTGAATAAATACCAAGGGTTATGTTTGTTTTCTTCTAAAAGAGACGAAAAGTAATCAGATCTAGCAGTTTTTAATGCTTTTCTGTAGGATAGGGTACTTTCCCGCCAAGCTAAACGAAATACCTCTAATTTAGTTTTCCTCTAGCTGCGCTCCATTTTCCGGGCTGCTCTCTTTAGGGTGCGAGTGTGCTCATTATACCACGGTGTTGGACTCTTATCCTTAATCTTCCTTAAGCGTAAAGGAGCAACCGCATCTAAAGTGCTAGAAAAGAGAGAGTCCATAGTTCCTGTTACATCATCAAGTTGTTCTGAGCTATTGGATATGCTGAGGAACTGAGATAAGTCAGGAAGATTATTTATAAAGCATTTTTATTTATAAATACATTTATAAAGTATTTTGCACGTTGTGTATACATATTCACCGGTATTCAGTTCACATAGCAAACAATTGTGCAATAGCAGAGCTTCAGGGTAAGCAGCCACACAAGCTAAACATGAAAATGAAAATTACTATGCATGTCAACAATATGATGTAAAAGTGGAACACGTAACACTTTCTGTAAGACTGCTTAACCCATCAGCTTCCTGTATGTTGGGTGTGGTTGCATATGTGTGAGAGCTTTATTCTCAGGTGCATTAGAGTCAATTTGCTTTTGCAGCACTGCACAGTCACAAGACAGTGGCCTGTCTCAGTAACACACACCCTTGCAAACACACACAGACGGTAAATCAAACAAGCATGACTAACCCCAGCAGAGATACCGCACTATTTGCTGATTCTGCTCCTTTGCGCCTGTGACCGGGGCAGGGGGCTTGCATGTCAGTAGGATGTGGTTGTGTGCGATACGGGCTGAGCATGTCATTAAAACTATGTAGCTCATGTCCTTGAAACTTTGGACATGGTCTCAGTCACAGACCTTTGAAGTCTCTAATCGCTTTTATTATGGGCTGACTGGCCAGAGGTATGAGTAAGAGTCTGTGAAAGTGTGAGACGCTGTCTAGAGCAAGTGGCTAACACACTACCAAATGTAGTCTGGGCAGTTTTGAGCTTACCGTTCGTAGGTTTAATCATGGTTATACGTGTTAGCGTTGGCCTAATTTGGCCCGTTGTAAACTCTCTCATGCTTACCTAACACAGCGTCAGTGCTGAGTCAAAACCGTCCTGCATTCATAATGTCTGAATTTCAGAAATACCCCCTGCTGGCCACACATACAAACACTAAACCATGATTAAACACCACTGTTTGCTCACCATTATGTAAACATTCAGTTATTCCTTTGTTTACTTTGTGTGTGAAAAACCATGAGATCATAAATACATCATGAGTGCATCAATACATTTTCCAAATCACATGAGCAACAAGAACTGCACTTCATGGCTAACATGCTGTAACTATATAGCTTATCATAACTCTTCTCAACCTCTCGATTTGTCATAATATATTTCCATCTATATCTGCAGATTTCTCTCCAAAATCAAAACAGAAAATATGAAAAAGCCGGTAATACTTTAGTATAGGCACCAATTCTCACTACTAACTAGATGCTTATTAGCATGTATATTATAAACATACTGGCTGTTTATTAGTACTTATAAAGCACATATTCTGCATGACCATATTCTACATCCCTAATCCAACCCAATATCTTAATTTAACAACTACCTTATACTAACTATTAATAAGCAGCAAATTAGGAGTTTATTGAGGCAAATCTTGTAGTTATTGGCTTGTTAATAGTCTACAGTTTTCATCTACTCGTGGTTATTAACTGTGGACGTGAAACGTTGAATCGTTTAGTGCAAGCCATTGGAGAGCATGAAGTGGATGTCAAAAATTCAGCATAAATCAGTTTAAACACGGTTTAAATCTCACAAATAAACAGATCCACTATTGTAGATCAAGCTGAACGGTTCAGTTTGAAATCGCAGTCCCACTCATGTTCAATGCTTTTAGCCTTCAAAATAATACTTTGGCTAAAAGTGCAAATGGTGCTAGATGGTTTTAGACTAAATGCAAAGAGTGAAAGATGCTATTTAATTCTATTTTATTCTTTGCACTACGTGTAAATAGTGTTGGATTTGATTTATAATGGCAGATAGGCCTACTATTTGCCCCTCAGTGTATTGTGGTACAGTAAAAAAATAAACAGTATGCAATAATAACATTCTGGGAATATTTATTAAAATCATAAATGGATGCATTGGATCCTTTTTCAATTATAGACCTATTGAATACTGTTAAACACTTTATTCCCATTATTAAATACCTGTTAGACTCCTTATTCCTATATTTTTTGAGCTGATTCTTGCGGTGAGAAAATTGAGAAGAATGGGATCAGAAAAGGTGGATTCGAATGCAGGTTGGTTGTGTCAAAAGCTAAAGCCACTGTCCTTACTTTCCCAGCTACTGACTTTGTTTAATTTGTAATTCTGCCTTACTCAACTAGAGAATGGTGTGGAAGAGTTAGAGTAAATAGATTTTGCTATTAAGACTGGCTATTTGCACTTAATAGAAGTATAGGTCACACTTTAGTTTAGGGACCAATTCTCACTATTAACTATTAACTACAACTCTTGCCTTAATAATCTTCTAATATGCTGCTTATTAATAGTTAGTTAGGTAACTGTTATATGGTTGTGAAGAATAAGGGATTAAATGAGCGGTCACACTTTATTTTAAGGTCAAATTCTTGCTATTGACAAACAATTAACTACGACTTTTGCCTCAATAAACTCTTAAATTGCTAGTTATTAAGTTTAGGTATTGGGTAGGATTAGAGATGTAAAATATGGTCATGCAGAATATGTGCTTTATAAGTACTAATAAACAGCCAATATGCTAGCTAATAAGCAACTAATTCATAGTAAGAATTTGTTCTTAATATAAAGTGTTACTGGAATTTAAACAGACACTCAAATGAAGGAATGTTAATATGTTAATAGTCAATATGACTATTATACAAATCTGTAGGCAGTGTCGTGGTTAATATGACAGCGAATAACAAAACAACTGAAAATGGCAATTTCTGGTAAAGACAACACAAGCACAGTGGGGGGCAATTACGTCAATTTGACATCATTTTATGCCGCCTAGACTAGTTTTCCCACAGCTAGACTTGACAGTCACTGGCCAATATGTAGCCTATGCTGTTCGTGACAAAACATTTAACCCTCTCATGTCTGACTCATAGTGTTTCATGATGCGCCCACGGACAGTGCAACTCTCAATTTCAGTCATTCACATGTCCCTGCTAATTCTGCGATAACCTGTGTGGATGTATATTCTCAGAAGAGTTTTGAATATGCAGTCGCTGCATCAAACACAAGGACGCTTTGGAGGTGTTTTTGAGGAGATGCCAGACTCCTGTTTCACCCACATACCATGTCAAATCACAACTGATGATCTAACTGGATGGAAATGTGAAAAAAATATTTTAACCAAAAAGTCCTACATTTAAAGTAAATGCCTCCTCTTCTTTCTAAATAACAATTTGTCAAGAACGAAATCCCATCAGCTTGTATTAATGGTTAATTCAGTATTAGCCTGTCACGCTAAGCCAGGGCTGGTTCTAGACATTAGGAGGCTCTAGGCAAAAATAATGCTGGAGGCCCCCCACCCACAATAAAAAGCACTTGAAACAAATATGATTCCTAACCTTTTTATTTATACAACATTTAACTTTAAATGGGACTTTTACTATTTTACTATTTTTTTTTTTTGAAAGAAGTCTCTTATGCTCATCAATCCTGGATTTAGCCTATTTGCGAAAAATGCTACCTATCAGATTATGCTTCCAGCATGATATTAATGTAGTGTGAGGCTTTATTAACGTGTACACCTACCCCAACCCTAAACCTACCATTACAGTAGGATAAATACAGTGTTGGTAGCATAATCTGATCAGGTAGCGTTATTTGTTAGAACACCGGCCCTACTCTAAGTTAATCCTTTTAAGCTATATTTCACACTTATAATTATTAAATAATAAAGCCTTAATTCACAACAGGTTTATCATCCCAGGTAACAAATTTAGGTTATAAAAAAGTTGTGGGAACAGAAATGTTTCTAAAACATTGAGTTTTCTCATTTTGATTAGAACGTTGCTTAAAGGTTACAAAAACGTTTCTTACAGTGTTCTACTAACTTTATTTTCACTCCAGCACTATTTGAACGTTTATTTTTTAAATGTTTTCTTGTCATGATTATAACGTTATTTAAAAGTTACAAAAAATATTCCTTAGAATGTTCAAGTAGCCTACAAATAACATCATAAAGACGTTTTAAGAATGTTGGGTAACACTTTAGAATAGGGAACACTTATTCACTATTTACCCTCAATAAATTACTAATTTGCTGTTTATTAAAAGTTAGTAAGGTAGTTGTTATGTTTAGGTATTGGGTAGGATTAGGGATGTAGAATAAGGTCATGTAGAATAAGTCATTAATATGTGCTTAATTACTACTAATAAATGGCTAATATTATAGTAATATGCATGCTAATAAGCAACTAGTTAAGAGACCCTAAAATAAAGTGTTACCGAATGTTGTTCTAAGAACATTTTCTCATGTTTATCAAATTAATAAAGTTATAAGAAAGTTCCATAAACACTGCTTGAAGAACGTTTTGTCCTAACATTTTATAAAACGTTAGTTAAAGTTGTTAGAACATACCCTGTTAGCTGGGATAGCTTTTTGCTACGCTAACACCAAACTGCTGTGCCACGGGTATACATATAAAATGTGGTACTAAAATGTAATGGCTAGTGGTTTAACAAACTGATAAACAATGATAAATACAACAATGTTTGCACCACATTGAACTTTCACAGGCTTTTCACATTTACAGCATTTATCACACACTAGCTGAGTATGAAATACTGCATACTGATACTGTTTACTTGTGTCTGATTAGTTATGTATTTAGTTATTAAAGTAAAGATAAGCAATGATTTCAGTGAGTTTTTTGTACAAATTTATAACCAGCCATACTGAATTTTAACACTAATAAGCATGCATGTAGCTCATCTTGAGATATCTCTGATGTTTGATGGCTTCCTGATCAGTTATTCAACCTCTTGTCTTAGATGTAATGATGTCTGCATACTTGTTGACCCCAATGTATGTGTGTGTTGGCCCACTTCTTAATGTGACACAAACACACACGTTTCAGTCTGCCACTGCCTCTGAGAGCTTCCCAGAAACTGTCTGTGACAATGAGGAAGTTTTGAAGATTTTGTGGTCACAGCAGACAGACAAGAGCATATGAAAACAAAGCCAAGTACATCTTTAGCCAAGGGCTAGACTGCACTGACTGCACACAGTTTTATCTGCTCCTCCAACCATGAAGAAGCGACTCAGAGCAGATACAAACACAAACAAATAGAAGTAATTTTCCTGTGAGCTCATAACTCACTCTGAGTCAGTCCTTTGAGATGGAACTGTTTCTATACATGGAACATTCTCAATCTCAGGTTGTGCAAAACAGGAAATAATTAAGAGCTCACGTTACAGTAAACCGCAAGACATATTTTCCCCCATTTATTCACACTTAATTTCCATTATTGTGAATTGATGAACTGATAAAGTAATAGTGTGTGCTATAACAGGCCTATTATTTCCTCTGTAATCTGCATTTCAGTGACTGTTCTGGTAAACCTCTGTCACAAATTTAGGTTATAAAACATTGTGGGAGCATTGTTTCTAAGACACTAACATGTGCAGTTTTCTTCTCATGATTACAATGCTATTTAAAGGTCACAAAAAGGTTTCTTATAACATTCTACTAGCTTTATTTTCACCCACAATGTAACATTACTTGAACATTTATTTTTAATATTCTAAGAATGTTAAAACATCCGGTGTTCTTATCGTAATTAGAACATTATTTAAAAGTTACTAAAATGTTTCTTAAATTATTCTGAGAACGTTGATCTCAGAATGTTTTCTTTCAATGTTATGAGAATGCTCATGAAATATTAATGATGCTACAAGAACGTCCCATAAACATACAAATATATGCACATACAAATATCTACAAAATACTTTTTAATGTCTAATTACACATGCAAATATGATTGTAGCATGATTAGAGCCATTCCCTGATAGCACACGTACATCTCGGAGACGTCTATTTGACGTCTGCAAGATATATTTTTGAGAGTGTTTGCTCATCTGCAATACGTCTTTAGGACATTTCCTTTTAGATGTCAAATAGACATCTATTAGATGTCTTTAAGATGTTTATGATTTAGAATGTATGTAAAACTGACATACTACAGACGTCTGTCAGACGTTTGTAGACAGCAGATGCTTTCCAGATCAAGAGATCTTTAATAACAACAGGACATTGTTCATAATGGTCCAGTTGTGGATCACACCCACTTTCCCATTCATGAATGTAAGAATACACACATGGGCTAACTATGGGCACTTTTGGCCCCTTAGACTTTTAGAAATTAAACTCTCTTTAACACTTCACTGGGTTATTTAGTTTGTTTATTAACAATGTCAGACATTACAGGAGATTTATGTGATGGGAAAATGACATTTTTTTACATTTTTGGAATTAACATCTATACGTCTTGTAATTTTAATTTCATTTTATGTGTCTAAAATTTACAATTGAAATATATTTTCACAATTTGGCTAATTTTACAGCTTTATCGGAAATAGCTAACAATACAAATATCCCTTATATGAGGCAAACATTTTTTTTTAGTACAGTATGATGGAAATGATGTAACAACTGAGGGACAGCCATAATTTCTGTAAATATTGATGTAAATCATTTTCACACAACAATATTGTTTATAAGTTCATGGATTGTTTTTATTCTTTGTTATGAGTTCTACAAATGTACGTCAAATTGATATTTTCATGTTTTTTTTTTAAATATTTTTATGATTTAAGAAAATCTATGTCTAGGGGAAATCTACAATAAAATATATACATAAAGCATTTGAGAAGTAGCGAGAGTCATGGAAAAAGTTTGCAGGAAAGTATTAATGAGACCTACAAGTAACACAAAAAAAGCTTATTTGAATCATAAAGTTCGAAGAAATCACGTGTAAAACAATGCATAAAAAATGTAAAAGCAGAGGAATGATCAGTTTTCAGCTAAAAACACACACTAGTGGAAGATTTATGAGTAATAACCACAGACACACACACACAGCACTGAATGCACTGCAACTGCAGGCATGCTGCAAATCTGAAGCGATAACCACCACAGTCACGTGAGTAACTGGACACGATCAAAGCTCCAATTAATTCAGAAGAGAACAAAATGTTTTGCTATCTATCACACCCCACATCAGTTTGAGTTGGTTTGAGTCCTTATTTATTTTTATTGTCTTTCTGTCAGCAGATGTGTTGTGAGCTTGCTGTTGACTCATCTGTTCACGTGATTGCAATATTCTTGTGTGGCATTTTCCTGTGCATGATGAAAACAAGAGTGACGCTTCCCTGTGCCTACAGTGCTAAGGTGATGAGATAGTTGCCAGGGTGTTGATGTGTGGTTGCTAAGGTGCACAGAGTGGTTTTAACCACGTTGCTATGCCTTCTCTGCAGTGTTCTAATAATGGATTCTTATTTGCTTAAATCACGTCTCTATGACATTCTGGCTTCTAGATATGGCACAGATTTCCTCTGTCCATGTAAAAGTGTGCCCGCATTAGTGAAATTTCTCTGGCAGAAAAGATTGAAAGGTTACCACTGTTGTGATGTGCCAAAGCACCAGTAATACTGAAGAAAAAAAATGGTGTAGCATTTACTTTGAAACAATTTTCACTCAGAAACTGCTTATAAAGTTCACAGATAATTATAGATATATAGCAAGTAAGACATGGCAAGTAAGGCATTCAATTAAACGTTACATTTTGAAGTAATGACTTTTTTTTTTTTTTTGGTAAAATGTACTCCAATTTTCTTTGTTTTATTTACAACTTGAAAAAGTCAATGAAAAAAAAAATATATATATAATTTTTTTTTTTTTTACAGTGCACACAGAAGTCATCAATCCAAGCAACATTTGTTGGTCAGTGCAGATCATTTCCATGAAAAGCGTTAACCTGATGCAACAACTGCATCAGGAAGTGCGTCGCCGTTACACAAAATTCCAGATCACGTGGATTCTGGTAAATTTGACACCTTAAAGGGATAGTTTACCCTCAAGTTGTTTCAAACCTGTATAGGTTTCTTTATTCTGTTGAATATAAAAGAAGATATTTTGCAGAATGTTGGTAACCAAACAATTTGATGGTACCCAATAGTATAAAAAATACTATGGAAGTCAATGGCTACCATCAACTGTTTGATTACCAACATTTTTCAAAATATCTTTTTTTCTTCAGAATATCTATGGAAGAAGAATAAAGACAATAGTTTTTGAAACATAAAGCATGCTGAATTCCACAAATCGAAAAAAAGATGCATTGCAATTAACAGTGCTTGAATTTTAATGCCTACATATAAGCAGCTTTCTCTACCACAAAGGAGATTATAATGCTCTTTTACCCAACGCTGAAGTACAGAACTAACATTACTTCTGAGGAAGACATATATTGCTTTCGGTTGTTTAGTTTCTGTAACTCTGTATCATGGCTTGTGTGACACTGTGCTGTAATACTGGGGTTCCCCTCATACCTCACACTCCAGGATTCCCTCAGTGAACTAATACAGTGATATAAGACCTCAGATCGCCAGAATACACTTTATTGATGATTATGCAAACTAAATGGACAGTTAAGCAGATGTAGGTTTCACACTGTTTCCCTCAGAAATCGGTTAAAGAAAACATATTGTGGCTCAGTAGTGCACTAACACAATGACAGCTATTAGACTTGTTTGAGATGCGCCTCGCCTGAAATGCAGGCGGCTGCAGTGAGGGGAGGAGTGAAATAAGCGCAGTCAAGACGGACAGTTCTGAGCTCTCGAAGTGGAACAGATACCTACGAGATTAAAGGCGGATATCGCGTTATTCTCACTCATGTGCTGTGCTGCTGATAAATGTGATATAATTTCAGTTCTGTTGCTTTTATATGAATATAAATATGATGAACAGGACACTCAAAGTGCTTGCTATTTAATCCCATACGAAAGGCGTATTTATCATCCATTCTACTTTAATACAAACGTGTATTTTAGATTTTTATAGAAATATGACAACAATCACATATCTCACACAGAGATAGCACTGTCATAGTGTTTGGGAATATTCAAGCATAATTTAAATACACAATCACATGAAATCAGATTTAAAAAAAAAAAACATTTTAGAAGAGAAAGCAGCATCACAGATGTCTGAACCAATGTGCATTAAGCTGTGTCGTCAGTCAGTCGCTTCCCATCATGCTTTTGATCAGCAACTGCGCGCGACTACTCAATCCGACACAGCCGCCTCGCCGTCACGAGAGTCAGCATGACATGACAACAAGGCGGACGTAACTCGGACACTTTTTATTTATTTATTTATTTTAAAAGATGTTTATGGCATCTATTATTTATTTGTTTTTCTCTTTATATTTCTTTTTTGTTATTGCTATTATCGAGGTACTGTTTTGTATTCTGGTTGTGTATGTATTTTATTGCTTTGACTGTATCCCCTGTGAATGTTATATGTTTAACCAAACCATTTTTTCTCCCATAGAAAACCAAGCGCGATATTATAGGTTTTAGGTTTGAGATTCACTCCATATTCGCCTAGGCTGCTTTAGGGACCGTCTGCAAATTTACCTCACAGTACAAAACGAAGTAATAATTTACTAAGTTATTTAAAAGTAATTATTAAATTCAAATAATTTATTCAAATTAATGTTTACAGTAAATTAATAATTTACTCAAACTGACTAAATATATATTGCCAATAACTCACCTTAGACAATAATTTCCCTAAGTATGTACACTACACAAATATTTTTAAGAATTTTTAATTCACCAAAATGGGATTCTTCGTGTTCCAAATGTTGTATGTCATTAGTGACCAGACTGACTTACTACAGTTGAAATTTTGCCAATATCTTCCTCATTGTACATACAGTATATAATTATTCTTAAGAAATTAATTCACAAAGGTTTTTTTTTGGGATTTTTCGTGTTCCAAAAGTTGTAGTACATTCCTAGTGACTAGACTCACTTACTATAGGTGAAATTTTGCTAATACCTCCCTTAATGTACATAAAGTACATCAATATTTTATACTACAACCTTTGGAAAATGAACAATTTTTGTTTTTGTTTTAAAAATGAAAAAAGTGAATTGTACATACAGTAAGGGAGATATTGGCAAAATTTCACAACGTACTACAACCTGTGGCACATGAAAAACCCTTTTGGTGAATTACTGTAGTTTTTTTTACCAACAATTACCAACATCAGTAATAATGATCACACAGTTGTTTTGTATCTAGCAATGTACTACAACCATTGGAACATGAAAAAAACCTTACCAGGGATCTTTTATATGTAAATAATTGTGTACTGTACATACAGTATATATATTGGCAAAATCTCATCTGTAGTAAATCACTATGAGCAATACAAGCTTTACAATTTGACTGTGTTATTTTAAATGTTAAAAGTCATTTTAATTTAAATACATTGGACGTTTTAACCCAGTTGGTGGAATTGTCAGACGGCCCCTTGGGTGCGATAGCGCGACAATGCTTTCTCAGGTTTACATTTGCTGCACAAATACACCTAGGCGGTTTTGAACTCCTTTTTTATGTCGATATAAAGTCGCTTACTGTTAAAACTAATCGTGGTATTGAAATCTTTGTAGGACTGTCGACTATAGATCAGTGGTAAGGGAAAGCAACGAAAATGCAGCGCGTTGCTTTCTTCTGACTTCATTTGCTTGCCTGTATATAGTTTGCATAATCATCAATAAAGTGTATTCTGAGATCTGAGGTCTTATATCACTGTATTAGTTCACTGAGGTGCGTTACACGTCGTTGGGGAATCCTGGAGTGAGAGGTATGAGGGGAACCCCAGTATTATAGCACAGCGTCACACTCACACAAGCCATGATACAGAGTTACAGAAACTAAACAACCGAAAGCAATATATGTCTTCCTCAGATGTAATGTTAGTTCTGTACTTCAGCATTGGGTAAAAGAGCATTATAATCTCCTTTGTGGTAGAGAAAGCTGCTTATATGTAGGCTACGGGAAACAGCGAAGATGTTAAATGAAACATACACACAATCAGCGTTTCCACATGTTTATACTGGCCCCGATAATCAAAACTTCTGCTAGCTCCATTTCTGCAAATCAGTTTTTGTAAATGAGTGACTTGATCCACATATGGCCTTCATCAACAGCCGCTTGCGCCACCTGCTGGTGAGCGGCTGACAGCAGCAGGAGATCATGCATCGGTGCTCTACTGCTATTCTTGCGGTTCCCGGATGTGCAACGCTGAATTTTTTTGCCGAATTTTAACCACTAAATTTGTGACAGCGAATTTGGAAAGTGAAATAAAATGACTGTAATTTGGCTGTCGAATATTATACATCATATTTTTAAACAGATTGAATATTTTGGAAGTGAATTCTGGAAGGTGAATATGAATTATTGAATTTTTAATTATGAAAATGTGTGTGAAATATTTTGAATTGAAATATCCACAGCTTAAATAAACAACTATGCTAAATTTCAGGACCTAAAAATGCAAGCCCTGGAAATACAAGGCATTAAAATGCAAGCACTGTTAATTGCAATGCATCTTTTTTTTTGTGGAATTCAGCATGCTTTATGTTTCAAAAACTATTGTCATTATTCTGCTTCCATAAATATCTTCCTTTGTGTTCAGCAGAAGAAAGAAAGTTCTTTGGAACAGAATGATGAACTATTCCTTTAAACCAATTCAATTTTTCACCTATTGTATCATCCACCAGGCAACATAAGTCATAAGTGCAGATCCACAGAAAAGTCTGCAGGGTTTGAGGAACCATCCATCCGGATGTAACACAAAAGTTGCTGGATGAGTTCAAACCACTAACACGAAGTTAGCACCAGAACGATCGAAGTGACTTTTACAGATAAACAGAGATGAGCAACACATCCTCACCAGCATCCTGGCCCAAAGTGAGACAGGAAATGACACGGGAGAGACTTCTGTCCATGCAGTCTGGTGGCTGGGGGCCAGGCCACAGCAGGCAGACGTGGGAAACATGAGGACAGGGTGATTGACAAGCACAAAAGGCCATAACATAACAGGTTTGGATTTTAAAGTGTGTGTGAGTGTGTGAAAGAGAGGAAAGGGTGAGGGAAAAAAGTGCCTGTTGTGTCTGTCCTTGATTATGCATGGTTGTATAACCACTTATGTCGGTATGTGCATGTGGGGGGTATAGAGTGGGTTTTTTGCTGCATGTCTCTATGCGTTCAGTATGTGTGCAGCTGAAGCATGTGTGTGTGTGTGTTATTGCTGACAGCAGTGCTCTGCTCTGATAGCTGGATGACTGCTAGGTGTTGACAGGTATCTGTTATATCATGACCCCATAGCAAACGAGCATGATAGAACGGGTTGTGTGTGTTTTGTGAGTCTGTACGTGTGCGGTTGTGAGTGAGAGAATCCCGCTGGCAGTGGATAATGGCTGAATATCTACATTTGGGACGGGCTGGCAAGTCAGCGCAGTTTGGAAAAGCGCTTCATTCACACAAACACTATCCCATTAATGGAAAATTCCATTCAGAACTTGACTAAACTGGGTTCAGGGATAAATTGTGGAATAGCACGAAGGATATCCTGTGCGATTGTGAATCTTTCCCATTGTTTTAGCTGTAACATAACATTTTGTGGAACGACGTACTTTCTTTCAGTTCAGTCATTAAATGTGACATACATTGTAAAAAATAAATTCACAGTAAATTACTGGCTACTAGTTGCATTACTTTTACAGTAAATTACTGTATGTAAATTCACAGTGAATTACCGTAAACTAGTTACATTACTTTCACAGTAAGTTACTGTATCATTTTTACAATAAATAATTACGAAATGATAATACTGCGATTTAGCAGTATTATGCTTCTGTAGAATTACTGTATTTAGCTGTGAATTTACAGTTAATGCCATCAGATTACTGCAATTTAGCAGTATTCTGCTGTAGAAGTACAGTGTAAATTGTAATAGTAATGCAACTCAGTAGCCAGTATTGTGTTTTTAATTTACTATAACATTTATTGTTAATTAAAAACTTTTGCTTTAAAATTTACTGTTAATTTATTATAAATTACTGTAATTGTTACATTTTATCTGTTAACTCAGTCAAAAACCTGTAAAGATATGTTGAATTCAAATAAACACAAAAACAATCAATTTTACATATTTATTTTGCAGTTTAATAAATTCTTTCTAAACTTTCCAGCAAAGAGGTTCAGACGGTCAAGCTTCTCTCCATCGAACCAGGACACACTGTAGAACATATTCAGTGATCATCTCACTGCATGACTACATCTAGCTTAACACAAAGCCAGAGTTGGGTTTGTCCATTTTGGCGTTGGAACATTGCTTACACACTAGATTGCCATCCATTCGAACTCAATGAGTTTCCTGATCAGTGTACAGGCTTGCTGGCTGATATGTCCTCTCTGCCTCTTTGAGTTTGTGTCTGTCTCTGGATTGATGCCCAAGAAGTACCTATAAACAAAAAGGCAGAGAGGAAAGCTGTTAGTTTCTTTCAGGTTGGATGAAACCATTTAAATAACAACAGCTTAAAAACATTTCCATCACAAACACACAGTCAAGAACAGTCCTGCAACAAAGTAGAGGTGTCCAATTTATCCAGGCAGAGCATTTGCACACAACAGTGTACATCACTTTATATGTACTGTTTGCAGAGGATGGAGCATCCTTTTAAAATCAGCTTCCTCTCTGGTCTCCAGCACAGCTTGTTTGGCCTCCACACCACTTGTTTGAGGGGGAGAAGGGGGTTGTCACCACTTGGCTGCTGTGGTCCTGCGCGGCTCGCAAAATCCCAACACATCCAAACATTCCTTGTTTAACCCACCAAATAAAAAACTAGCCCTCAATTTGGTAAATTCCAGAGTGCAAGAAGCATCTTCAGCATACTTCAAATTGACCGTCCAATGTCAGCATCCATGCCCTCGTCGTCATTGTGTCACCTGGAACAGAAACAGATATACTGTTACCTACTGTTTAGGGGTGACCCTGAATAGTCGACGATTCAATGCTTTGAAAGGAGGATCCTGATTCGAATCCCAATCTCACAGTCGAATATTCGCAGAGGTGTTATGATCATGCTATTTTGGCTATATGGAGGTGCTCAAATGTCTCGATTTTACATAGAACTACCGGTTTTCTCCCAATAAGTTAATATACAGCCTATTAAGATAATGCTGTAAATAAGAATCTGAAAAGAAGGAAGCTTTAAATAAATATTTTAACGTGCGTGAATGAATCCAACCACCCCTATAGACAACATTAATAACTTCTGTCATATACATAACGTTATAATGAGAGCTCTATTGTAAAAAATGTTGTGAATTCTTAGGGTTTCGCTGACGTTTAATGCTCTTTTAATCAAAACATAAAACATTATTTTGTATCTGTGAGGCGTCCGTAACACATTTTCCCTGTGTGTTAACGTCGTAATTATGACTGACCAATGTATGACTTGACTCTTGGTAATGTATCCCCCCCCCCACACACACACACCACACCAAACATATAATTCGACTATCAGTCGACTATCAGCAAGATTCTAAAATTTAGATTTGACTATGAAAATCCTTAGTCGGGGACACCCCTACTACTGCTCAGAAAAGAAATCAAGATTTATTTATTTAAGAAATTAGAGTGAAAAGAGTAGTGTGGCGGTACACTATAACTACTACTGAGTTTTAGATGACTAATTTTAAAAGAAAATAATTGAAATTCACCTTATTTTTCAACGCAGACGGTAAGCCGTTTTCTGTGAATGTGTGAGACTTCCGGTTCATTAGCCGCTGTAGGGAAATAACAAGAATAACAAGTAAATGGTAAAACTGTTTGCACTACAAACCAGTGTGTTCATTATTAAAATAATACATAACTAATACTTAACATAACTAATATTTAACAGTTTTGATATTACAAATCTGTCATTTTCATAATAGATTATAATTTTTTTGTTTTGAAACCAAGACAGTTGCAAATATAGACCTTTTAAAACATTTTTTCAAGACCAAATGATTCAATTCAGAAATGATAGCAGGTTTGAACCGTTTATGCTGACTTCAGGGAGTAATGCAACCTTTTTGTTTACATTTAGATCCTTTAAATGAAATGAATACATCATTAGTATCATAGTCAGAACCATTCTCACTCTACAGCTATGTAATTTTCCAGAAATCATGACCCGGTTACTCAAGATAATCCACAGACCTTATTTTGAGTAGTTTCATGTAGAAATTATCTGTAGAAACACAATAGTTCCAACATGAAACTGCTCACAACAAATTTAGTAACGTTATTGTTGTTGTTGTTTTTTTGGCTAAATACGTTTTAGATAGGATGTCAACAACAGCTTAAAAATAACTGCATTTACTATGTACAGATAAGTGCAACGGTAATATATATATATATATATTATGTTTATTGTTCTTTAATTTTAACATTATAACATGAATTGTAGTGAAACTGTTATACAGTTGATCTTATTTATACCATAATCCCACAGATTTACACTATTTGTGGCGGCATATAGACCTTTTTCTGAACGCGGAAGTTTCCCCCGATTAGAAAGGTGCTTTAATTTTCCGGTTTCTAGTCACATTTACATATTTTCAGAGCCAATAATATAATGTGAAAAATCATGTGGCGCCATTGTTTCATCACTTTACAGTGTCGTAATGACCGTCTTTTTGCAGTAATAGCAAATAGTTAGTAATAGTCATTTAACCAGTCATAGTTCAATGAGTGGGAAGATGACATGAAGCGACGCGAGGCTAGCTGCATTGAAAACAGTTAAGTGCACATACAGCTCCCTATCGGGGTGAAGTTCATGGGATTTTGTACACAGAATGATAAGAGCAAACATTATTTTAACATATATTATCATTTCACACTCAGTATTTTAACTTAAGCGCTGCAAGCCATATATACAGTGCCTGACAAGACAGATATTCTGATACGCAAAACAAGTACTTCCTTAGCTTTCTGCCGTTACTGTGGCAGCCAACAACAGCAGAGCAACCCTCCGCACATTTTTATATGTAGTTATATTGAAAAAGTTTCAGCTCAGTCTTTTTTTTTTTTTTACCCCGTTTTAACGGATTTCTATGGAGACCGGAACACGAGAGCACCCAAACGGAAGTTAGAATCCATCATGGCGCTGCTCATCGGTTATTCAGGAAAAAGGTCTATATATATGCAAATTAACTCCTGTTGGAGCAGGAGAGAGACAGGTTTCCCCGGTAACGCTGTACACAAAGTAGCGCTACTTTATCGCAAACGCTGCTTTATCAGACATTACATGCAAGATGAAATGAAAATGGCATCCAAAATTTTCTGAAGAGAGTCGGTTTCCTTCAGAAATACAGTGATCAAGTAAACACCCTCATCAGGTTTCGATTTTGAAACGTGCAGTGCTCAACCAAGCGTTCTCGTAGGAGGGATTTATTTTAATGATATTCTAATGAGTCGCTTTGTGATGTCACAAACACCAGAAAACAACACGAGCCGTTCGTTGTATTTCTTGAAAAGGGATTTAAAAAAAGGAAATATCTCCCTTTGGAGTGGAATTTGAGATTTGTTCTTGTAGATCGTTTTATGACCAAACATACACACTACACACTGACTAAAATTCAAAAAGTGAAAAAGCATAATAGGACCCCTTTAAGAATAAGCGTGCACAATGCACAAATTAGTTAGATTGTGTAAACTTACATGGTCGTTTATAACAGCATTAGCCCCGATTGATTTGTTAAGTTATTTCAAGTCAGGTTTTGGACTTTAATCCCTGCTTTTCCTTGGGTCTCCATAGTGTGATTCATCATATTCACACGCAGCGGTGATGAGAGAACGCACTTGAGACACAGTTTCGAGAGGAAAAATCAATCTATAGATATACATATAAACTATTGGTCACAGATTATTGGTCACTTTCTAAACAATAAAAGTGTAGCGCATCCACTAGTAATTATATATAAATAAATCGTTTTTTTGCCAACTTGTATCCGATGCACACTTTTTAAACCGATGCATCGCATCGTTAACGTTTTTTGCCAATGCACCGAGCGAATCGGGGAATCTTCCCATCCCTAGTAAGTGGACATTCTAGCTGGCAAAGGCTGTTTACACTAACTTCACCACAACCATTGTCTGTTTGAGCCAGACAAAATTTCAAAATAAACCAAGGCAGTAATTGGGACAACCACAACCATTTGAATCCACTATTTTCCCATCCCATTCTTCTCCCTTTTTGCATATCAACCCGTAGATTAGTTTATTTTAAATGTGAAATAAAGAAAATATTTGAAAAGTGGCCAACAGGTAGGCTATTTAACAGTGGGAATAAAGTGCCTAATATGGGTATTTAATAGGCCGATAGTTGATGTGATGTTCTTGGGTTGATCAGACAGCTCATTTATACACCAGTTCATGTAACTCATACTGTTATTGTGCTTTGACTTCCTTCCTGGAACATTATGATTTTAATAAATATACCCAGAATATGTTGTTATTATTGCATACTGTTTTAAAATGTACTACAATATATTGATGAGCAAATAGCATCTACCAGTATTTGCACTAAGTATAAATAGCATCTGACACTATTGACACTTAATGCTAATAAAAAAACTTAAAAAAAACAATTTACACTTGGACTAAATGGAATCAATTACTATTTGCACTTAGTGTAGCCTCTGCCAAAAAATAAATAAATAAAAATATTAAAAATAAAGATCTTTTATGAGTCTGTCCTTCTCTTTTTATATACAAGATGGGAAAAGATGGAAAGACGGGACAACCTAATGACTCGTTAGCATAACAGGCCTTGGAAAAGGAATACTTTCGTTCTTGATGGTCATGATATAAATTTGCAGAAGGCCTGACGAGTCGCTTAGCCACCAGTGGTCATTTTATTGCCTTTTTCGGCCCAACTTGTAATTCCATTGACATCTATCATGCGCTTCTGAGAATTTCATGACAGAAGACACACACACACACACACACACACACAAACGCTTTACAGAAGAGTGAAGGCTGCTCTCCGCACCAAGTGTCTCCACCACCCTTGCAGATTTGGCATCTCATGATAAGTGATAGTCCCTAAATATAGAGTGCTATCAAGGCCAGCGGCTATTTTCTTCTACTAACGTAGGGCGCAGAATTGAGGCCGAATTTAAAAATGTTCTGTCAGCAAACAGATACTCTGCATTTCAGGATCAAATCAACAGATAATGCTGTTATCTGAAGTTTTATCAAGGTCAGTTGAAACTGTAAGATCAAAGGCTAACAGTTTGTGTATGTTTAGTTCGGTTATACTAGATTATCTCTTGTCCTGTTCCTGTCACCACACATTTTCAACAGCCTACAGTTAGGCTAAAGAACAAAATATTATGTAACGGAATAAATGTTTATTGTTTTGATAAATTTGAACTGTTTATTGAGTATTGGTGATCATATTGCTGTTGTCGCAGTTTTATGAAAGATTTATAACCCATTTACCACAGTTGAGGGGGATTAAGTCACTTCACTTCATGTTGAACTTAAAGGCCCCAATATATTTCACTTGATAGTTTCTCCAGCTGGTAAATGCTGTGAAACTATCATTGGCCTGCAGTGATTATGTAATAGGTGGGTGTGGCTCTTGAACTCCGCCTTCTTTGACATGGAACTCGTCTCCGGTTAATTTCTTCTGTTCTGTTTGTCGAGGTCAGATGTGAAATACCTGTAATAAATGTTATCAAGATTTTTTACATCCCAAAACAATCATAATTTAGAAGTTATAAGCTATTTTCTGTCCTGTTTTGACCCCCCTCATCAGAACGCTCTGTTTGAATAGGCGTGGCAGATTGTAGACTCAGAAGTAAACACCCACTGCTATGATTGGCTAATAGTTGTGTATGTTTGACAGTCTACGTCCTTCACAGATGGACACTGCTGTGATTTAAGTTAAAAACGCATAAATACTCGTAATAAAACATAATAAAAACATTTACTCAAATTGTGTGTTGCGACATTACTGTCAAATCCAATATAGTCGGCACTCGGCACAGCATCATCTTTTAAGTTTCAATCTTTCTGAAAATTCTGCGTCAAACTGTACCTTGTTTGTAAACAAATCCATGGTAAAATAAAGTGAACAAAGGACCAAGCTCTTACTGACGTGGTCTGCTTGCCTCTCTCGTTATTTACCTACTACATACATGAATCGGTGGGCGGGGCTAAACAGGCAGCGATGTAGAAGCAGGCGTTGATCTCCTTCTGCGGAGGTAGTGTTAGCCACACTAATATGTCATAAAGTGTCACATTCCACAGCCTGTATTTTGGCAGATTGGCTTCAATTTAAGCTGTTTTTATATTAACAAGAATTATTTGAATTCTGAAACGTACAGGATGTTTTTATAGTACGATTACCTCTTAAATTTTGATTTCTCAGTTCATGACCCCTTTAAAGCAATCTATTGTATAAAGAGCTACATAAATAAACGTGATATGACGTGACTTGACTGCAGTGTCGAAATGTAGATCTGGTGCAAATATATTGCTATGATCAGATGCTTTCTTAACTGCTGTTTTCTCACCGCTGTCATTTTTGTTGTGTGTTTATTTTGTTATTAGAGGAAAGCGTGCAACTCGCATTCACATGTTTACATATAAACGCCAATCTCAGCAGTGTGGGTGGCTTTAGGAAACTTCGCCAACAAGTTACTGCTGCTTAGGTATTTCCAACTTCTTTTTACTCCTAAGCGAAGAACGAAAAAAAACTTTGCCATGAGTATACATGGGCCTTGAAAACACCTTCTTCTGTTGTAAAATCTCTATAACATGAAACTCTTTTGGCTTATGCTACTGAATCTGAAACTGTTTGGGTATCACCTCAATATGGACTGTTGGCGAGCCTGTGTAGACAGCTTGTCCGATAACCTCCGAACCCACAAACCTTAAAGCAACATTCCCATTCTTCATCCAGCCATCACCGCCTGCTACAGACGAGACAACACATGCCTTCTTCTCAAAGCAACATCTGCTTGTCGAGAAATGACACATTGCCATGTCTTTATTATTTGCGAATGATGTCCAGGCCACTGAAAATGAAGGTGCTCGTGTGTGTGTGTGTGTGTAAACGAACGCTCTTGGCTTTCCGAGCGTTGCGCACACCCTTCTGAGGTTTGGATAAGTTTATCCATCATCACTCTATGCTAAATCAACAAAGTTTTCTGAAGGAACAGGGTGGAGTAAAGCTTCAGCAGAAATCTGACGAAGAATGAAAGAGAAAGCAAGGAATAGACATACTAAACTAAGATGAAGACCTACATGACCAACAGTGTGACCACAATGAAATGGCAAGAAAAAAAGAGTGAGTAAATTGGCTTGAAAGATGTAAGACGGTTACTGTTTCAGGAATGCAAACATGCACTGGGGTTTCACAGACTCCCCTCAGACTGCACACTTTGGGGTCAGGAGTGTCGGCGTTAGGTCATAGTCCTCCATCACATAACACTGTCCTCCAGGACACTAAGCTCTGTGGGAAGAAACAAAATGGCCATCCCTTGGGCCTGGAACAGATGAATCTGCTCATTCACTGACCATTAACTCAAATGTTAAATGTGGCGTTCTTGGTTAGGAGTTACTTTTTGTATTGTGGTGTTAACACAGGTGATAACAAAAAAATAGTAGTGTTTATATGGATTATTCATTAAACTACTATACAAGAAAATACAAGCAAAGCTGATGAATCATGCACATAAATATAAATAAACTGTACATAATTGAATTCTCTGGAGTTCATTGGAGCCTTAATTGAGTTATGCTTAATTTAAGTATCTCAGATGATTCTCCTCAAATTCCGTAGGACAAATAAAAATAGACACCAATTAAACAATCGTTGAGAAACAGCATAGAGCATTAAATGAAAATGGGTATAATAAAATAAAGAAAGAAGTAAATAAAATGTTCTTCAAAGTGAAAAATAAGGGGGGGGGGGTCTCAGTAACACTTTATTTCAAGATCCATTTCTCACTATTAACTAGTTGCTTATTAGCTTGCTTATTACTAGCATATTGACTGTTTATTAGTACTTATTAGGCACATATTAATGTGTTATTCTGCATGACCATGTTCTAGATCCCTTAACCCCACCCAATACCTAAACTTAACAACTACCTTACTAACTATTAATAAGCTGCAAAGTAGGAGTTCATTGAATGAAAACTCTTAGTTAATAGTGAATATGTGTTCCCTAATCTAAAGTGTTACCAAAAAGTACTGTTCATGGAAAAGTCAGAGGAGAGGTCAATGGTTCACCTCTATGGCATTGCTTCAGAAACATTTTGCAACCTTTATTTAAAAAAATTTAGAAAAACTACTGCTACAATAAACTACAATAAACGTGTTCTAAATTTTGACAGCCAGAAAGTGTCCAGGGTTTTTTTTCAGCATTTTGAACAATATAGTTATTTATTTATTCATTAAATTTTGTGACATTTATCGATTGAAAAGTGTGTTTGTGCTGTATTTACTCACTCTCAGAACAAAAGGTACAAAAGCTGTCACTGGGACAGTACCCTTTGAAAAGGTAACTTTGCATTTACCCCTAAAGGGTGCATATTAGTAACTTAAAGGTACATATTACTACATAAGTGGTGCATAATAGTACCTTTTGAAAGAGTATAGCCTCAGTGACAGCTTTTGTACCTTTTTTTCTGTTTGTGCATGTTTTGTTTATTAAAGGGGTCACAAACTGCCTTTATTTTAATTTTGTACTGTTCTCTGAGGTCCGCTTATAATGTTATCAAGAGTTTTACAGCAAAAACATAATTTAGAAGTAATAAGCTATTTTCTGTCCTGTTTTAACCCCCTCATCAGAACGCTCTGTTTGCACAGGCATGGTGGATTGTAGACTCAGAAGTAAACACCCACTGCTATGATTGGCTAGTTGTGTATGTTTGACAGCATACATTCCACATAGATGGAGGCTGCTGTGATTTAGCTTAAAAACACATAAATAACTCAATACATATCAAGCGATCTGTAGAAAGAAACAATGCAATAGTGACCATGTAATGAAAACAGTTAGTCACACTTGTGTTGCGACATTACTGTCAGATCTAATAAAGTCGGCACAGCATCGTCTTTTAGTTTCAATCTTTTTGAAAATCCCACATTGAATTGTGCCTTGTTTGTAAACAAATCTGCGGTAAAATGAAGTGAACAAAGGACCGAGTTCTTAATGACGCGGTCTGGATCTTCATTAAAAAGTTCATTACTCTTTCCTAACATTGGGATCAGAAGGAAGGCAATGCAAAGACTGTTTTTCCACATCTTGACACTGCACAGCGTCTTGTTGTCTTCAGAGCCATCTTTATCGTTTGGTTTTTGCGTAGACCTGCGTGTTCATCTCTCTCGTAAAACTACATGCACAAATTGGTGGGTGGGGCTAAACAGGCAGTGACGTCGAAGAAGGTGTTGATCTAAAGCTGTGGAGGCAGTGCTTATCCACACTATTACATCATAGAGTAGAACATTCCACAAGCTATCATTTTGGCAAACTGCCTTCAATATAAGCTGTTTTTAGACTAACAAGAAAGTTTTGAGTTCTGAAACTTACAGAATGTTTTTATAATACAATGACCTCTTACATGTCAAAAGATCAAGGGAATTTTGGTCTCTCAGTTCATGACCCATTTCATGCAATTATCTTTATATATTTTTAAATGTGGTAGTTGTGTCCAAATACTTGTTTGGGGCAACTTTATACAAGCCTAAATGAGGTTCTTATGTCTATGCATGCCAATAAATAACATCATCTTTTGATTCAGACTTAGCATGCACTTTATGCACACACAGTATGCCAGAAACACAAATGACTGATATAAAAAGACAGATATGAAGCATACAGTCATTAGCCAACACTTTTTTTTTTTTTTAATCCAACACAACTTATTACAGGAACAGTGAGCTGGGCATCTATGTGTGTTCTCCTGGAAACTGAGCCCAAACTGGTCATGATCTTGAAATAAGTGCTAAGTCTTAGTGCTCGTAAGCAATGTGTTAATATTTAAAAGTGGAGACCAACGTGTCAGTTGTTTTCATCTCTCCATCTGCAGTCATCCATCAGCGGGACTGTCACTCGGGGCGGCTGGGATGGCCAGAGGATGTGAGTAATCCTCTGAGTGACTCCACAGAACGACTTGGCTGAACTTTCATTCAGCAGTCACCCTGAACCCTGCACACGCTGCCAATACCGCAGCCAGGCTGCCATTATTGGTCAGGCTCTACCTGACTGAGTGGAAGGAAATAGGATGAGGAAAAAAAGGCTTTTGACTCAATGGTAGTGAGGAGGGCCAGGTGCATTCTGGGAACTGCGGTGCCCTAAGGGGGCCCCTGAAGGAGAGCTGAAGGGCGTGGCCCCCTCCTGCTGTGGTTTACAGCTCACTTGTCATTTCTGCAGACACGTTGGCAGGGCAACCGGCACTTTTCCTCAGGGCTGGTGTTCGCACACAACATAATCCTGGCGGAGGCTGTCATTTCAGCAACCTCCGTCTTTTTTAAGCACTTTTTTTAAGTTGTCATTTGGGCTGTTTGTGTGACTTTATGCATGCCTGTTCAGTTTCAAGGGCAGCCCAAAAACCGTAGCGGCTTTTTTTAGCCTGTAGTGTTTGTGTGTGTGTGTGTGTGTGTGTATGTGCGAGCGTTTGTGCGTTTGCTCAACTATACCCACACGATACCCTCTGGTGTGTCCTTGGGAGTCTGAAAAGTCTTTGGTCTGGCCTGATTGGCTCTCTCTGCCAGAGGCCTGTAATGAATCATTCGGAAAGAGGATTCCACAGTGTTTTTCTCCGGCTCGGATAAACACATGTTTTTTCCATTCACCCTCTCAAGGAAGCACCGAGCTTGTGAGTAACTTGACCTGCATTTCAAAGACGCTGTTCATCATATTGTAGTTGGCTTGGAAAGTATGGCTAAACTTCCTCGGGCAACCTCAGAACTATTGAAGAGATAACAAGAGGGGAGAGTGTTTGGAGCAATAAATCCTGACACGATAATAAATGGTAATCAAGTTAGCAACTTTCAGAATCTCTTGTGCCAACAACCACAGATGTTTGTTGATGTCTGTCTCGAAGCTTTCATCAGTGTTACACGAGGACATGTCTTTGTCAACATGAATTGTGCCCGACGTTCTCAGTGCCGATGGCTATTAAGTTATGTAATGTGTGCATGCCAAAATGATCTGATTAATGAGGAGGAAAGTTGCATTAACTTTTTTACAGTTATGTTCAAAAATGGCCTGAGCTACGCACAGTGGGTTTTTCTACAGTGTTCAAATATATTTGGACCTAACATAGAAATGTAATTGATATATAAAGAGTTCAGATGCAAAAGCCTCTAAGTGCCGTTTGAAATTTTCTTCTAAAATGAGCATTTTTCTCAGGCTCCTATATGCTTATGTTCAGTTATTTCATGTTAATGGCAATGAAAATAACCTATTCACTGCTTGGAGATGAACTAGATCTTAAATAACTTAAATAATTAAAAAAAAAATGTTAATTAATTTACTCCATTGTATGTGAGTAGGGCACACTTTTAAATTCAAAATTCTAAATCAGTAAAAAAAAATCCAAAATATGCTTAAGAGGTTAAATTAATTCCACCCAGTGAATTTTAAAATTATATGGTTTAGTCTTGGGTAAAGTGAGGGAAATCTTTGACATGAGTTCTTTTCATTAATTAAGTTAATTATAATCATCTATTTATTTCAATGAGTTCAATATTCTATGAACTTTAAAAGATTTGCAAATGTTTATACATCTCTAAAGTTGTTCATATGTAAAATGTTTTAGATTCTGTTAATAATGCACCTTTTTTGTGTCTATGCAAAAATGTATATGTGCTAGAAACAAAATTTACATATGAGTACCTATGATTGCTAATGAGATCATGCTAGTTGTCCACATGCTCACAGCATAGGAGTTGTTTGTTCATGGCCCAAATTACTTCGGAAATGATTTATTTTGTTCTTGGTTGCTACCATACTGGTTTGATCATATGAGACTTTCTGCCTCTTCTTGTGTGATCTGTTGGTCTATAGCTTAAAATGATTTACTTATCCATATAAAAGAGAAATGTGCTTTTCATTTTCATCTTTGTCAGTCTCCATTCATTATTTCCTGTTATCATTATTCCATTCTATCTCTTTGTATTTCTTGTTCCTGCATTCTGATTTCACCCTCTTTCTTTCAGAGGTTCTCCCTGCTGTTCTTTTTGTCACCCATTTTCATTCAAAGACTGAGAAAAATGAGAATCTGTCAATCAAATCAGGTAACCCTTCCTGTCTGGGGAAACTCCCTCCTCCAAACCCTGTCCATCAAGGTTAAAATAGTTGATGAAGAGTTAATGAAGAGATAATAAAACATTTCTGTCAATAAAATTTGTCTACCATTTTGAATTTCGGGACAGTCTGTTTTACACAAGATTTGGTATCATATCATATCATATCATATCATATCATATCATATCATATCATATCATATCATCATATCATATCAGTGTTGTTATTGTTAAAACTGAAACTATTAAAAGTTGTTTTCGGTAACTGAAATTAAGCTAATATATATATATATATATACATACAGTCATGGCCAAAAATTTCGGCACCCTTGGTAAATATGAACAAAGAAGGCTGTGAAAATTAATCTGCATTGTTAATCCTTTTGATCTTTTATTTTAAAAATTCACAAAAATCTAACCTTTCATTGGATAATAAGAATTTAAAATGGGGGGAAATATCATTATGAAATAAATGTTTTTTCTCTAATACATATTGGCCACAATTAACGGTACCCTTTCCCTGTTCACCAAACCCATCTTGAGTGTTTGCTGTTAAAAAGCTCATTTTGTAGTTTCATCTGACCATAGACCATAGTCCCATTTGAAATTCCAGTCGTGTCTGACAACTGAATATACTGTAGTTTGTTTTTGGATGAGCGAGGAGAATTTTTCTTGAAACCCTCCCAAACAACATGTGGTGATGTAGGTGCTGTTTGACAATTTTTTTTTTAAGGTTTTCTGACCCCGAAACTCTACTATTTTCTGCAGTTCTCCAGCCGTGGTCCTTGGAGAGTCTTTAGCCACTCAAACTCTCCTTCTCACCGTGCATTAGGACGATATAGACACACGTCCTCTTCCAGGCAGTTTCATAACATTTTATGTTGATTGGAAATTCTTAATTATTGCCCTGATGGTGGAAATGGGAACTTTTCTTAAAGCCACTTCACTCATTTCTGAAGCTCAATTATCTTTTGCTGCACATCAGAAATATATTCTTTGTTTTTTCTCGTTGTGATGGATGATTAAGGGAATTTGGGCTTTTTTTCCCCCTCCTATTTATATTTCTGTGAAACTGGAAGCCATGGCTGGATAATTTTATGTGTATAATCACCCTGGAGTGCTCAAAATTGTGAATATGAATTTGAATATACTTCAGAGATATTTTACTCGTAATAATTTCTAGGGGTGCCAATAATTGTGTCCAATGCGTATTTGAGAAAAACACTTATTTCATAATGATATTTTCCCCCGTTTTAAATTCTTAATATCCAATGAAAGGTTAGATTTTTGTGAATTTTTTTAATAAAAGATCAAAAGGATTGACAATGCAGATTAATTTTCACAGCCTTCTTTGGTCATATTTACCGAGGGTGCCGATATTTTTGGCTATGACTGTGTGTGTATATATAGCCTATATATATATATATATATATATATATATATATATATATATAATATAAATAAATATAAAAAATAAATATTAGATGAAAAATGTTAACAAAGATGAGAAATACTGAAATAAGTTACTAAAATTACTAAAACTTAAAAACAAATTAAATCTAAATAGAAATTTTTAAAAAGTGAACAGTAATAAAAATGACACAAGCATATGACAACATTTCTTAAACTAAATATCAAAATTAAAAACTGAAAATATAACAAGTAAAGCTAAATCAAAAACTGAATAAACACTATAATAGTATATAAATAATACTAAAATAATATTGAACTGGATATGTTAATATTAATGTTCTTTCCATAGAGATCCATATATTCTGAGAATACATGCCAAATTTTGTGCAATTATACTCAAAGGAACATTGCAACTACACAGCCTTTTTCTTGTGACACAGCATTTTCTTGTGACACACTGTATTTTAAACTTGAGGGAGAAGCCCATTTTGCATCGGTCAGAGACAAAAAGAAAAAAAAAAGCCATGTATGCTATTAATTGTGTGACATAAATAATGGATAATTTATAGAAAGAATGCACTCTCACTTATACAATCAACATTTGAAGTACAGCTAGATGCAATTCCCTCACATAGAGTGTCTGCACTGTACATCACGGCCTGCACTCTGAGCTTCCTCATTATGTGAAGTAAATCAGTTCCTCCCTAGTGGAGAGGAGACAGTAGGGAGTTTCTGTTGATTCAAGGTTTGTTTGCTCTGGCTGAAGTTATGAGCGTCTGAGCGCCCCATGCCATTCAGAGTGGATGCCAGTGCACTCATGTAGAGAGCTACCTTCAGATTCCTGCAGCCTTTCCGAATCACAGCCCTGTCTTGATTAATGCTCGCTCTCTGACTAATGGGACGGTCTACACATTAGTCATAGGTAGAAACTCTGCAGTCGAGAGCTCTCGTTACCTCCGGTCATGGACCAGATACCTCCAGAAGTGCTCTTTGGACTAATGCAGCGACTTTGATGGATTAGAAGCTAATTCCAAGACACTGCTGTCTCTTGAATACTGTGTAATATTTCTGTCTCTTTCCTGAAAGCATGCAAGCCACAAACATAAACACACAGCTCATTGTTCCTACTCAGTGTTCCATGCCAGTGGGGACAATAGAGGACATTTGGAGCAGTATGAATGCCCGCTTCTGCTGTTGATGACATAAGCAGGTGCAGCAGTGAGCTATCAGATTTCCTTAGTAATCATTAACCACCTAAAGCTGCATCATGCCAGCGACTGACTCGGCCAGACAGCTCTCTTTCTCTCGTTCTCTCCTCCTGGGCTTGAGCTAATCGGCCGGTAGTCACACCTTACATAACACACAGGCTTCTTTTGTTGCCTTTGAGTAATGATTCTGTCATAGCTGACAGCTATGTTGCACACCTATGAATAGTGATGTCACTCTGCAGGTGTCTGAGTGTGTGTGTATCTGGTATTTATTATGTTACACTCTTAAAAATAAAGGTGCTTCAAAAGGTTCTATAAAGCGATGCAAGAACCATTTTTAGTTCCACAAAGAACCATTCAGTCAAATGTTCTTTAAAGAACCATCTCTTTCTAAACATCTTTTTATTCAGATGTTTATGGTTCTTTATGGAATCATTTAGATAAAAAGGTTCTTCTGTGGCATCATGAAGCACCTTTATTTTTAAGAGTGCATGGGGACCAAACGTCAAGTAATACAAGTAAATTTGGACTTTGTGGGGACATTTTGGTCCTCATGAAACAAGCTTATAAATCATACAGAGTGAAGTGTTTTGAAAATCTGAAATAGCAGAAAGTTTTGTGTGTAGAGTTAGGGTAAAGAGACAGAAAATACTATTTGTACAGTATAAAAACCATTATGTCAATGGAATGTCCACACAGAAATGGAAACCAGTATGTGCTACACATCTAGTCATTTGAATGTGAAATTGGTGGTCACACTTTATTTTAAGGTCCAATTCTTGCTATTAAAAAATCATTAACTACGATTTTTGCCTCAATAAACTAATTTACTGCTTATTAATAGTAAGTAAGGTAGTTGTTAAGTTAAGGCATTTTGTAGGATTAGGGATGCAGAATTTGGTCATGCAGAATATGTGCTTTATAAGTATTAATAAACAGCCAATATGTTATTAATAGGCATGCTAATAAGCAACTATGGTTAATACTAGGAATTGGTCCCTATACTAAAGTGTTAATTGGTTCTAAAATAAAGATTCTAATATCTAAGATACATAAAAGAAGCTTTAAATGAATAGTCCTTTTGTTTAAGAACACTGATACAACTTAGAACATAAATCATGGTCATTTTCAAGCTAGTTGCCTCCAGTATTTTAAAGGTTTTTTTTTCAAATATGTTCTCCTATCCCAGCTTAACGTGTAAAGACAAGTAAGCCATTCATGATTCCCTTGAAAAGTGTAAACACATCAGTATCTTTACATGTGAAGTTATAATCAAGCTGCAGTGTTTTTGCACAGTCAAGCTCCTATATGCAAAATTTGGATTGTAAAATGCCATGTGAGCGCTTTAGTGAGACTGAAATCATAGCAAAGACATATCATTGTTTTAGTCAGACTAAAATTGAACTGTTAAAGCGAATGTAAACTGTAGTAATGTAGTACTTAACACAGCACATCAACATTGTCTCAACCAATGGTGTAAATTTGGGGCGCAGGCCACATTTTCCAACCAACGTAAAAAAGGGGATGTTTTTGGAAACCTGTTTGATAACAGTTATAGTTTTTGTAATAAGTTTTGTGTCACAGAAATCACAGACTTCACCTTTAAAATGGATTAACATTGGAACTGGTTTATGGTTTTTGTGAAACTATATAACTGAGATAATGTTTAGTGAAAACTGGGTTTAAGGGGTTGTTTCCTTGCATATCTTCAGGGCAAACATTAAAACAAGGTTTTTAGTATTCCCTCACAGCGTCCAAGGCACTTTAGCTTAATGCACTGAGAGTGAGTCAATAAGGAAGGGCTCTTACTTACTCTTCCCCTGCCACTTAGCCCTTTACTAAACCAGCTTTAAGCTGCCAAAACATTCCTATCAAATTGAACAAAACGGGTAATTACCTGTGACAAGTACCTTCCCACATCTCTCTCCCTTTCTTTATCTTCTCTCATTCCACTATTTGATGGATGCTTGGCCTCCACTGGAGGGTTATGTAAGAGAAAGAACCAGAGAACAAGCAGCTTGTGCAAACAGGCATGTACGCCACAGCAGATACGACCTGCAGTCTGACCAGAGCCAAACTACACTTCACTTGAACTCAGCAGGATGGGGGAACTGACCTGGAGTTTGCCCTAAAATGCTCGTGTCATGTTTGAGGTCCAACCCCGTGATTGATTACCAACCCCACAAGAGAACGTCACTGAGAGATAAGGAGGTGGTTTGAGCGGTAAAAAAAGAGAAGTTACAGAGTAATGAAAGAGTTCTTAGTTTTATCAAGATTTCAGACTGTTCACAAGATGAATTGATCTTTGATTATTCTAATCCATTTACAACAATGTTTCACCTGGAATGGAGACTTAATGAAATTGTTATTAAATCCTTATCTTAAACCAGCATGAAGATAAAGTATAAATACTTGGATTGCAAAGTAACATTCCAAATTATGTACGTATGTATTTTCAAGGTTCTGAGATTCCCCTTTTGTAAGTCATTTGTTGGACAAGATGTAATCTGCAGGGAGATTTGGATAAAAAACTGCGAATTGATTTAAACCAGATAAAATTAGATAAACAAAACTGATTGGTAATTATCATCCAATTAGTAAAAATTATTTAATAAATAAATATGAGGGGCACTAGTCAGGATACTGTATGTATTTAAAAATGTGTTTCCAAAAAAAAAAAAAAAAAAGGGCACACATTGCAAAAATATTTACATATTGACATATTTACATATGTCACATTTGAAGAAAATCTAGTTTTGTTCTCAAGTAGGCCATCCACATTTGTATTTAGCCTAAATGTAGGCTACTGTAAGACTGGAAATGTATTTTCTTTTCCCTAAAATACATTTCGAAATATATATTTGGTATATGAACTAAATTTGTTTTCTATGTCAAAAATATATTTAATTGAGCTTTACTGTTTGCAACATATATTTAGCATATATTTCAAATATATTTTAGCCACAAAATTTACATTTTTTGTAATATGCGGTAGATGCCATATTTAATTTTATGAGGATGAAAATAAGGCTGTGACCTACAGTCTTCATCATGGCATGCACTGATTAAATATCCTAGATCACATGTCATTTTACAAACTCTTTTTTATTTATCAGAAGTTTAATCAGCTGAACTACTGGCAACAATACAGACTTTTGAACACACTGTACTTCTATCCCTCATATGCTCATTTTCATTCCTGTCAAAAATTAAATATGACAGTATACCGTGACTAAGTCTATTCTGTGAAAACCTTCTGGACGTTCTGCTGAGTTCTATGCTGGGCCATTTATCACGTGATCTATTTAAATTTTGCTAATTCATCTATCCACACTAGCTCTACAGATTTCTAGAAAGGGGCCCTCAGCAGCTCACAATAGCAGTGTCCTTGACCGTTGAGACGTGATGCACACATTGCGCCAATTCAATACCCAAACCCCCTCTGCTCACTGTACAGTCACCATGTGCCCATCGGCGTATCCACAGTGACACACTGGTGAACACTGAGCACTCCAAAGCAATAACATCAATCACATTTACAGGTCTACCCGACACGGCAGGATGGCTGTTTGCGCTTGCAACTCTCGCGCACAGACACGCTCCCCAAACTCATGTGGCTTGGCCCATATATAGTTGTCTGTGTGACACTGGGCCACAAAAATCGGCTACTGATTGCATTGAATATTCCATTCTCTGTTTGTTTCTACACACAAGTGTAAAAAACACAATGGCAGGAAAAAGAGTAGTGTGACAATGTCGGGGATGGGTGTGGCACACCATCAGATGCTCTCCATGGCCTGTGTGTAAGTGCATGGAGAACGTGCATGCAAATGTGAAGACGATGTTAATGTGTGAAGTGTGAATAATATATTTTCAATTCTGATAAATGTCTGGGGAATCCCAAAGTTTATATCTGATCATAATGAATTCTAATTTTTAGCCAGCAACTGATTCAGTTTTCACTTTTTGTGACCTGCACAAACTGTCGTTTGAAACTTCTCTTTAAGTCTGTGGTGTGAACACGTGTGTGCTCTTCAGCGTTCAGTGGAGCTGTCAGTGTTTATTGGGAAAGAATGACTCAAAAGGCTGGTGTTTCACACCCCAGACCACAGCAAAACCTCAGAACATCATCACCAAACTACAGACTGACTCATTGACCCTTCATTGTTATTCAGATGTCTTCCCATCTCTCCAACCCTCACCTTTGCTCTGATTTCCCTTCACGACTCGAAATGGGAGTTTTTAAACGATCTCCGAGAAGATCTTAAAGAGTCCTAAGAGAGGTTGTCCACTTTTATCTTTGTGTCTGCTCTTTCCTGTGCTGCCCTTTGAGGCACAATAGGAGGAACCACAGTCAGAGGCCGTCCAAAACAACCCCTGACCTGCTCTCTGGAGAGGGTCGAGGAGGCCAGCGGACAGCAGGAAGAGCAGGTTCCTGTTCGGACTGGCTTCTACATGCAGACCCTTCAAATCAGAGAAAAGAGGAGCTTTTGTGTTTCCTTCAGACACCGGCTGTTTTTGCAAGCAGTCTGTTCCCAGTCATAGTGACTTTGCAAGTTTGATTGCTCTCAGACTGTGAGATGGAGGTGGTTTCTGTCTTGGTGAAGAGTAGATGTCAACTGACTCTTCGTGGGGAGTTTGATTGACAGGCGAACTGACTAATCGTAATGCCAGATCTGACTGGAGAGTAGATTGACGTTAGTGGACTTGAACTTGAAAAACAGTGTGTATTGACATCTTTCCGCAGCTAAAACAAGACACCTTCTGGTGTTCATTCATGTTTATTTCATGCTATAACTACTAAAGACGAAGAGATGATCAGTTCAGGTGCCGCTTGAACTGAGGTGCTACATCGATCTGTCTCAACACATTAAAGAGCCACAAAATGGTATTTATTGTTTGAATTTCTTAAAAATTACAAAATTTGAAAGCGGAGACTTTGTTTCATAAGTAAAGTAACCTGCTCTGTCTTGTCTGTCAGCAAGTTGTCAATGTTCTCTTTGCTCCACAATGTATTCTTCACTGCGTGAGAACATGATGTGTATCATTAGAGCACCATGTCTTGTCGGACATAGCAACAGTAACGAAGGGTGGGGGGGTGTCTTTGCGGAGATTCAGTTGAACAGAATTGGCTTTGGAGCTGATGCAGCTGATCTATTTCTACTAATGCTTGTTGACCAAGAAAGAATCAGTAGTTTTCAGTAGGGCTATGTCTAAACAGAGGAAAGACTTCAACTCCAAGAGTGTGAGAAAAAGTTTTCAGATACTCTGCCGACCTCAGCTGGACAGCACTCCAAATCCTCCCTCACTCTTTCTTTTACACGCATGCACTGGAAAACCAGGAATTCATTTTTAATTTGACAACAAAACGACTTTGACGGGTAGACGGCGGGACGCAGGCCTCGGCTCTGCAGGCAGCTCACAGGAGATTTGATGAGTGACAGGCCTTTTAAACAGCCCAGATTAACTCTAATCTCCAAGAGCCCTACCTGGAGCTCCATCTCAACCCCCCATAACCCTGCATGCTCAATACCAAACCATTCATATGCTGTGCATCCTTTGAATAAAACCCAGATGCTCCAGAATTACCAAATCAGCACCCCGCCAGCCTCAGAAAACCGAAAAGTTTTACCCCCGTGGCTAGTTCTGAAATGCAACTGTCTCTTTGCCGATGAAGACATTCATTTCCCCCCCATAGACGGGCAGTGGAATTTCAGAGTGTTGCTTCTCATGTCTTTCTGAAAGGCTCGGGACAGGCCTCAAAGGGAAAGCACCCTGGAAAGAGCTCTTGAGGCTTTTCACTAAAGGAGGACCCAGAGAGGGAACAGGGGTTCTTCTTGCGCTTGCTCTCGCTGGGCACATTGAGAGTTTCACAATGCCAGGAGCCAGTGCATTACAGTAAAGGGGGGCGCCTCTGAAATAGAGGGGCCGAGAGGGAGGGCTGCTTTCTCTGGACTCCAATAGAGGCATCTGCAATCTGCCACCCTACAGTCAGCCTCTACTCCATCTTGCCATTGACAGCTAACTGTTCCATAAACAAGGACAAATCCAGCATGAATTCCACAGCGCCTGGCAGACGTTGCCCTCTCTCTGGTCTTTTCATGATTTCGCTCTCTCTCTCTGTCTCGGTCTCCCTCCTTTCACTTTGTCTTTTGTTGCAGGGATCCCTGAAAGGCTGTTTTTCCCTCGTTTTTCTCTCTCTCTCACTAGCCTTCTGTCCATCTTTCAATCATCTCCTCTCTCTCTCTGATCTCTGTCATTCCAGGAGAGGGAACAAAACTCAATGGGCGCACGCTAACGAACAGCATTCCAATAAAGGCTCTTTAGCGTGGCTTCTGAATGAAACTCTGGGATTACAGCCATCCTTAGGGCCCCTGAAACACACAACCTGTTCTCTTCCACAAAACAACACACAGATCCACACTTTCGCCTTGATTTAGTGACCTTTTCTAATAGAACACATGAGCACAGAAGAGGAGTTAGTGTGGGCAGCTGCAAGGCTGAGCTACAGGGTTTAAATCCCCACAACAGAGAGATGCCACCCAACCTCACAAATCCATTTCGGTTAGCAACAGATGCTAGCCGTTATTGGGCCCAGTGTGACGTCAGGTGGTGATCATTGGTGAAAATCTGGATTTTGATTGTACGTGGAGTTCAGAGCATACTTTATTCCGAAGAGTGATGCTGCGTACACATCATGATGAAATTCCCCAAATCACCAATCACATTGTTGTAGTACTGGTAGTTACAGGATAAAAATCGTTGTGGCATCAAATATAAAGGGTATTTAGATACATATTTGGCTTAGTTTATCTCATTTTACTGTTTATTATGTCTTAATAATAAAGCATAGTATAGACATAAAACATACCTCAACAGCAGAGTTTTGCATGGATCCATTTTGCTATTATATAAGAGTTGATATTTAAACTGAGTGTGTTATATATTTTATTATATTTGTACATACTGTAATCACATTTATTCCTACATGGTGTGAAAATAACATAACTTTAGAAGCTATAATTGAATCATTTTCCAACTCATTTGCAAAACATTCATATTATAGTCATGTTTTGTAAATATTCTTATATTTTACAATGTATATCATATACTTTTTTACACACATCTCACAAATATATATCACAGTATGTAAAATATCAGACAATATTCTTTATCAGTATTACAATCCTATAATAATTTGTTCTATTTATTAAGAACAGCATCTAGAATATTATTATATATTGTAGTATATATAATTATGGTCACACTTTATTTTAAGGTCCGATTCTTGCTATTAACAAACCATTAATTACAACTTTTGCCTCAATAAACTCTACTTACTAATAGTTAGTATAAGGTAGTTTTAAGTTTACATATTGGGTAGGTTTAGGGGTGTAGAATATGGTCATGCAGAATATGTACTATGCAACCCTAACCCAAGGAAGCAGAATATGTGCATAATAACCCTAACCATAACAGTTAGGGCCTAATAGTGAGAATTTCCTTGGCTTCTTAATATTACTTTCCATTGGTAATCCAGGCCTAGAAATGTTACAAATTTTTCGGGTGTTTCGTGCAGGTGCCTCAAATAACTGCAATAATGTTTTCATTTTTGTATAGCAGTGATTTATTTCAGCTGAACCTCTGAAGATCAAGTTCACACATGCTTTCACATGTTTTATTTAAAAAATAAACTTTTTATAAAAAGCTTTTACAGTTTAACAAAACAGCATTGAAATTTAACATACTGTACAACAAACTGAAATGTGAAGAGTGGACAGTTATTGTGAACCACCTGTTTTCCGTATCGCCCACTCACCCTTTTTTACTCTCTCTCCCTCAGTGTGTTTGGGGCTGCTTTGGAAACAGCTAAGGAGTCAGATCACAGACTTTGGTTACACAATGTCGTTCCAAGGGCACCATGGGCCCCTGTCACAAACACACTCACACACACACACACACACTGGCCCCCTTAAACCCAGGCAATCACTCATGCAAGACCAGGGCGCTCTTATGTACACATCTGCCATGCTGGGCAGTGTGGGCAGAGAGACAGAGTTAGAGAGAATAGGAGAGGGCACTGGCTTTAGGAGGCCAGGCAGATGCCTGCTAATACTGCCGTGGCTGCCATGGTAATAGCCTTACAGTGTTTACTGCCCCCCAGTAGAGGGCTCGGGACCCCCATCCCCTCCTCCGTGTCATTCTCTGTCTTCCTCTCCTTCTAATGTAAATGACTTGCTGTGTTAAAAAAGGAGGGAGGTGTTTTGTGCTTGCTGTTTTTCTCTTTCTCTCTAGATGTGTGTAGGTTGAGTTCTCTGTGTGTGTAGGGTCAGGTTTATGGTGACAGTCTTTTGGAAATAGCCTTTGGCTGTGAGGGTTTGGCGGGCTCATTTCGATGCCTATAGAACTCATTAAAGCCAGAAACATACTCTACGGTATTATGCAAATGCAGGTCAACGAACTCCAAGTATGTGGTCCCATTATGAAGTGTCTACTAGTGTCACCAAACATAAATACAAAAGTAATGACTGTATCAAACAGGTTTCTTGAACAATCCCCCCATCTGCCATTGGTTTGTTGGATTCTGTACTGTGCTTGATTAAAGGAATAGTTTCTTTCCGATGTTGGACATAAAAGAAGACATTCTGAAGAATGCTGGTAACCGAACAGTTGACGGTATCCATTGACTTCCATAGTATAGAAAAACATACTATAGATGCCAATGGCTACCGTCAGTTGTTTGGTTACCAATATTCTTCAGAATATTCAGTAAATATTTGGGTGAACTAATCCCTTTAATATTAGATTTTGCATGATTGAAAAACCTACAAATTTGTTATATATGATATACGTGGTGCCACAGGTGCTACATGGTTTAAAAAAAATAATAATAATTTTATATATATATATATATATATATATATATATTAAATTATGTGTTATGCCACACAATTAAAGTTATAAATAGTCAAATGAAACATTCCTATTTCCATGCCTTTTATAAAATTTGGGGAAAAAATAAAATGTAGAAAAGTTGGGAAAGAATATTTAACCTGCAAGCTTAGCTAACTGCTAACTGATTGGCCATCTTGTTTAGCTAGTCATTTGGCCTGCTATAGCACTGCTAAAAATATAACAAAAATACTTTTCTGAAGATATCTTATTAACATAATACATTTTGAACATACATTACAGGTGGCTTCCTCTTGGGGTGATTGGATTCTGGATACAAATCTTGCACAAAACCACAACCACAATCGAGTGATTGCGAATGATGCCAAATTTGTGTCAAGATAAGACATTTCCTGACATACTTGTCTGATGTTTTCCTTTTCTGAGAAATGAAAGGTAGAGGGAGGAAAGACTAAGAGAAGACTAAAGTAAACTTGCTTTGGTGTGGTTGTACCACGTGAAACTCGTTTCAAATGATACAGAAAATATCAGCTGCAGATTTGACATATTTCTTAGAATAAAGATTGCAACATATCACAGAGGAGATATATGCAAGGGATGCAAAAAACACTTTCATATATCCATCAGTTTTGAGATGCACAGAATAATCAGTAAATATCAGTATGGAAGAAACTCTAAGCTATTTTTATGGAATAGCACATAGAAAAATGCTAATAATACCTGACAGGCATCACTGGAATAGGTGTCATGAGATTTCACGTCTATACCTGTGACATCTTGTCACATATTTTGAACTTTCCATACTGGAAAATCCATCTAAACCTAGTAGGTGGTAGTTAGTTTCTTGCTGACCCAAGATGGCAAGGCTCAGCTTCCAGATGGTCCCACCAGTTCTGGTTTTTGGAAAATGGTAGGCAGCTCGTCAAACAGCCAATGACAGATTTGGCTAACTGGTTTGGACCAGCTAGAAACCAGTTACCAGGGTTCAGGATTGCAGTTTTTTGTTTGCTGACCTGGTTTTGGAAAGCAAGAGAGCAATTTGGTGGTTACATCTGGTGGACATTAGGAAATCTTCAGCTGACAGCTTTTTTAACTCTACAGAAATATCACATACATATTGCATAAGCTAGTTTTTATAACAGGGTGGTCCATGGTAGCATCACAGTACTCTTTTGTGAGTATGAGATGGAATTGCATGCGTGGGTGTATGTGTGTGCATGTATGTCAGCATTTGAGGGGATGTGTGCTAAAAAGCATATGCCTTGGTCTATAAAAAAGCAGGTGTAAGGTCCACGTAAAGAGTGCCTCTCTTTATCTCCACTTCCGGACCCCATCAAACAGCTTTTCCATGGTCTTCACCCTTTAGCTGGCCCTAAATCCTCACCCTTACACACACACACACACACACACCTTTCACCCACCCAAGCCCATATACTATAGGCCCATATCCTCTGCCCACTGTTGCATCAAAGCCACACACACTACACCAGACGATCCTTCACTTTAAGACAGGAGGAAGCTTAGTGCCGGAGCTTTTGTCATGTCACTTTTCTCTTTAAAGAGCCATTCTGGAGAGCGCCTACCTATCTCATTCATTTAAGACTCGTAAAGGGAGATTGTTGAGTTTATAAAGGGCTGCTTAGGCAGGGAAGCATTGTGTGGAAGGGGCCGTAAAAATCGATATTCCTGCTGGACAGGACAATAGAGGGCTCTATGGGTGCTTGGCAGGGAATAGTGGGGAGGACGGGGAACAAAGGTGTTTGGGTGAGAGGGAAAGTGATTGTGTGTTACAGGCAGAGGATTGTGATGGATGGGGGTTGAAGGTGTTTGCATGAGAGGAAAAGGGATTGAGTGTGTGTGTGTATGCCTGTTCAAGATTGGATCGAACAGAATGAGAGCAAACATAAAAGTTCTAATGCTTACAATGCCAAGTATCAAGATTAATGTTGTTCTTACTTAGGGTTAAGGATTTGAAGAAACCTTAAAGTATTGATATTCAGAGCATTACCTAGTGTTTATGCTAATCTATGCTCATACCATTTATGTTGAATTTTAAGGCTGGAATACACTCAGTTTACAGTCTGGAATGTCTTCAATGCTAGTTCCCCAAAGATACAGTTTATACAACCGCAAATACTGGCCAGTCAGAGTTGACAGATTTGATAGTGTACTAGATACAGACTTTATTTTTTAGCTTCAGATTATGATTCCATCTGTTTGGAGGATATCAAGCATGCTTGGTAATTTGAGCCAATTGTAGCATTTGTCATGCATCTCCTATCAATGAGACACATGGTTCTCTGTGAATTTGTGTATTCGGTACAACTTGAAAGTATAGTAGTGTGTGAGAAACAGTTGTTTATTGTATGATGCCCAGTTTTTCTCTGTAACCATTTACAAAGTTGGCAAGTGTCTGATTCTTAGTGTTTTAAAATCTGAACAGATGTGTAGTGTATACCAGCATTGTAGCAGCAAGTTCTGTTATTATTTTATCAAACAACCTAAACCAGCCTAAGCTGGTTTCTGGTCTCACAGCTGGTGTTCAGATGGTTTAGATGGACGCCAAGCTTCCCAGCCTGACTAAACTGGGACAACAAGTAAAACCAGCAGACCAGCTTAGACTGGATTTATTTATTTAAGCAGAAATTCACCATTATATTTGTCGATGGACAAAACGCTGTGCTTGATTCATAAGAGCATGCAGAAATGTTGTCACAAAGGCAATCGAAATTTCTTAGAAGCTTTAAGAAACGACTAAAAGAGACGTCCTTTTCAAAACAAGCCGAAACCTCTTCAAAGCATAATTCTGCACAGCTTTTACTGTGAACCACATGCTACATTCTGACAAACACTTGAAGAGTGTGCAAACCGCAGATCTGATCCCAGAGACAATGATAGCATCAGAACACCTCGTTCTTATTTGTTCCCTGTTAAACGTCACACATCAGGTTTAGTCAACCGCACTGGTGACAGTTAGTGGCATTTGCCTTTGTTTTGCTGCGAGTGTGTGAACATGCTCATTAGAATATACTGTAACATTTGCTCTGTTGCAAAAGCTAGCATAGCGGAAGCATATGTGTGCTCCTACTGACTATTTGGTAAAAATATTTTATTTACCATAAATGTTACGCGGATCTGTGGTTGTGGCGTTGATAAATTAAAGAAAGAACGATGAGAGAACTAATGGCTTCAACACACTATTCCATTTATTTAACGTAATTACCGACAACCAAAAAGGGAGAACTCAGGACTTTTAAAGGGGAGAGAACAAAAGAGCAAACATAATCAAACTCAGGTGGAGACAATCACAGATAATGGGTTAACTAGGAACGGAACCAAACCAAATAAGGACAACGGGGATCACAGACAGGCAGACATGTAACAGTATCTCCCCCTCCCGGTAGGCGCGTCCCGCGCCGTAACAGTTCCAACGGGGAGGGGGGGTGGGCGCCCTGGATGCCGGAGCAGGACGGAGATACACGAACACTTGAGGCGTCCAGGGGTCTCCGGCGGCCTTGGCGGGTTAGGAGGTTTGGAGCACACTCTGTCGGCGGGATGGCCGCACTCTCTGTCGGCGGGATGGCCGCACTCTCTGTCGGCGGGATGGCCGCACTCTCTGTCGGCGGGATGGCCGCACTCTCTGTCGGCGGGGTAGCTGCACTTCTTGGCGGGTTTGCCTTGGCCGCGGACGGCGGTTGGAATCCGTGGATCGCGACTGTTACGATCTTTAAAGATCTAGGGATTGGAACGCAACATTATTCAATATTGCTGGGAGAGTAGAGATGGTAGAAAAAAAACAGGCAGGAAGAACGCTTGAATTCAATTAAATGTTTTAATTTCTTTAAGCCTGATCCACTAAACAATGTGTGAGCTATATACAATGCATAATATATAAAGGAATAGGAAATAATAGGAAAAACTGAGGAACGAAGGAGGCGTCAAATCAACAAAAATAATAAAACATAAATATTCTAAACTGAGTCCCCAAAACCCTCTTAACCTAACTAACCAAAGAAAAATGTAGAAGACAAACTTGATATCTTCGGCGTATGCGACGCCACAACTGAACTACACTAACTACAAACAAAAATACAAAAGAGACGCTCACCTCTCACCTAGTGTGTCTAACACTTGTTAACTGCGGGCGGAATGTGTCCTAGGGCATGCAATACGCTAACCTGTTCCTCATTTCCCCAATCAAAGAAAGAACAGTAAGCCTTATCGACACTCCACTCAGAGTCGCGATAACACAGCCACAAGTATAAAGCGCACACACATCCACAACCAAAAATACTACAAACTCCAAAACAAACTAACTCAAAACACCTGAACACACACACTGAGCTACCAGAGTAACACGCCGGGAGATCTTTAAACAGCAGGGTGACTTCGGATTGGCCGCAGAGACGACGCCCTTAATGATGATTGACAGCCATCTCCTCCAACCAGCAGAGACCTAAGAGCAATGATGACAGACTAGAGAACAGATTGATAGAAATAAGAGAAAAGAAACAAAACACACCCGGCACGTAACAGCGGCTGACGAGTGGGCTCCGGCTTGGGCCCGGACGCTTCCCAGACACCGAAGAATGGCCTCTCTCCAACATAATCCCGCGGTGTCTGGGAGGTCCACGGGACAGTGGTAAGTGGCCCCGACCCGGAACATCTCTATGATGACGGAGTCCGCCAGCGTCATCTTCTCGGCGAGCTCACAGAACTTGCTCGCGAATTTAAAGAAGGGGAGATCCAGGAGGGCTAGGGCGGCGACCGCTTCCACGAATTCCATCTTGTTCTTAGGTTCGGTAATTCTGTTACGCGGATCTGTGGTTGTGGCGTTGATAAATTAAAGAAGAAAGAACGATGAGAGAACTAATAGCTTCAACACACTATTCCATTTATTTAACGTAATTACCGACAACCAAAAGGGGAGAACTCAGGACTTTTAAAGGCGAGAGAACAAAAGAGCAAACAACATAATCAAACTCAGGTGGAGACAATCACAGATAATGGGTTAACTAGGAACGGAACCAAACCAAATAAGGACAATGGGGATCAGGCAGACATGTAACAATAAATGCTTGTCAGTATATTCGACAGTAACCATATTTTAAAGACAATAAAAGTAATTATGAACTAAAGATGCACTTAAGTTGGTCCAATAAGCACTCTAAAGTTCAAATGCATTTAACATATATTAACTATAATACATTTTTTATTTAATTGTAAATAACATTCAACATTCAATATATATTAACATAAATAATATTATTCCAATAACCACTCTTTTTATAAGTATGCTAAAGTGTACACAAGGGTATATAATAGCAAGTGTTTGTGGTATCTCGGTGTAACGCAAAAAAAAATGGCCTGGTATTTGTGTGTGCTTTGAATTTTGTTAGAGTAAGATTAAGACACATGCAGTTAGCTTAGCAACATGGTAATGCCAAAGGTAACACTAGTAGTTTTGGAATGCTATTTGTATTCCGCTGCCTATTTACAGCATTCTAGTCAGTTCCAAGATGCTGCCTAAGAAGGCAGCTATCTTTGTAGACACCGCTAGTCCCCAGTTGCAACAGAGCTTGTGTGTTTCTTTGTGAACACTGCACTCATCTGAAGATCTCTGTTACTCATGTTAATACATGTTGTTGAGAGCATGTGTGAATTCAGGGACAAATGCATTTGTTTAAGTTAGCAAATTCACAGGCTGTATCTACGTCAGGATGACAAGTACCTGTGTTTGTTTGAATTTACAGTTTCCTTCTGACCTTTTGTATAAAGAAACAAACCACAGACAATAGCATACTTCTGTCAGAGAGTGTGTGTGTGTGCAGGCAAACAGCATTGTGGGTGCTGGACTACGATGAAACCGACAGCCCCACTTACGTGTGTGAGGTTAACCCTTGACCCTGAAATATAGGCCAGCAGATAGCACAAAGCAGGTCTGTGTATTAACTTGTCAAGCGCACCATCCAGGACATCACATTGTGCAAACAGAGCAGGGAGTGAGGAAGAAAATATATCAAACACACACACACACACATACACAACCACACACACACACACACTCTCTTTTTGGTTACTTTAATCATGCAATTGACAGCACCAACAATAAAGCTTCTAATGCTTTAAGAACACTAAACAGTAAAATGTGTGTTTTTTAGTGTCCAAGTGAGCGAAAGTTTGAGATAAATTAACGGTTATGTTTTTATTAACATATAAATGCACTAGTCTGCACATGTGTGCATGCTAAAGTGAGTATTCGCTGGCATACTTGTGTTTTTTTCACAAAAGGAAGTCAGTGCGGTAAGACAAAGTGAGTTGCTATGTCGCCACGTGTGTTGCTGAGCCGAGAAACCTCAATGTGCGTAATTGATATCAGGTGCACAAAAAACTTCACTAGTGTGTACAGATGAGAATGCAGATTAACTACCAGCTGCACACACACAACAACACATTCTGTTGGTGTGTACGCTTTCTGCAGTGGCTGGAGACGAAAGGTTTAGTGCGTATGAACTTCCTGTACTTATAGGTCTCTCTGAATTGCAACAAGGAAGCGTTGAGCATCACCAATGTCCAAAATTAAAAGCAAGATGCAGAAGTTGCTTCTAGAACATCATGTTCTGTATGACTGCATGTGCTGGCATACGATTGGTGCAGAAAGGAAGTACATGTACTATACGTAGCACATGTACCTCAGGCAGCAAGTATTTGTTTATGCATGCGCACACTTTATTTGTACAATATGCAGCATTGTTTGTATTACCAAGCTCATGGAACAAGTTAAGCAGGGCAATAATGCATTTACTTGCAAAAAATAAAATAAAAAAATAAATAAAAAATAACAAATAAGAAAATAAAAAATTAAAATTATATATAAAATTATTTTATTTTATTTTATTTTATTTTATTTTATTTTATTTTATTTTATTTTATTTTATTTTATTTTGTTTTGTTTTGTTTTGTTTTGTTTGGGCCATTAAAGTTGAAAAAACAAAAAAAACAAAGCCCCATCACAATTAGTGTTAGACACAATGAGAAATTATGAGAAATAAAGTTGCAATTCTGTAAAATAAAGTCAAAATTAAACTTTTGTCACACTAGCTTCTGATACTGTTCATAATGCATGTGAGCTGCATGATGCAAAATAAATAAATAAATTGATAATAAAAAAAATCAAAATCAAAGAGGAACCATTATAATGATCGATACTCTCTTCACTGTACCACACTGCACTGAGACAGCGGCAGTAATCTCAAACTAATGCCCCATTCTATTTCTGACATATTGCACAAACTTGCTGTTCTTACAGTACAAATCGATTTGCCCGCAACTGAATCAAACATCTGGAAATAAAGCAAAATAAAAGTTATCCTCAGATGTCCTTCATTATTTATAATAATATGACATTATTTCAATCTCAAATGGATTAATTAACAGAAGTTGTCACTCCACCACCTGCATGACGCTTATGATGTTAATGTCATAATTAACGTCAGCTCTATATTGATGAACCAACATGATGGTTTGAATGATGAATGTGTGACAAAGTTACTATGGTGTTGGTAAGCACTTGTGATTTAGATTTTTTGAACAGTACATAAGCAGCGAGTTACCATTTACAGGAATCGCATTTAACAGCACACCGACCAGAACCGGTTATACTGTGTGTGTAGTTCCAGTATCTACCAATAGGGCATTGCTAACAGGTCAATGCTAGACAGCCAAATCTAGACCGCTTGACTTAAATAAACAGAGTAATGTTTTTATAGGACCACAGAACCACCGTGTTTACACTTTTAAAAGAGATCAGTTTATGAATGGCTTATTTTATAGTTGTCTGTGCATATTAAGCTCGGATAGGAGAAAGTATTTCAACAGAAAATATTGCGTCACCTTTTAGTAATCTATTAATTGATGATTTAGTTATGTAGCTTAGCATAAAAAACACTTCATATGCATTCATTATTCATCCACATTCCATCACTTTGATTAAAAGCTTTGATAAATGAATCAATGTATATTTACTTATTGTTTATTCCACAAAATTGCACACACTTAAAATGAAAATCATCTCTCCGTGACCTTATGGCCCAGCGTCTCAACTCCGAAACCCCAGACACTCGGAGCGGGCGGGGGGCTTCAGCAGTGGTTTTGGAGGGGGTGGGGGGAATGCTGGCATGAGAATGCACCTGTCCCACAGAGAGGGAAATGCTGTTGCGCTTAACCAGAGTTGGCAGTACTTCGGCTCGATCTGCTCTCCGTTAACGCTATAGTGGCCCGATGATCCCATTAGCGGCTGGACCGTGTTAGAAACAGAAGGAGGGGCCCCACATCCTTAATACAGCATTGACAACATCTCTGATTCAACTTTACCCCGACACGGCTGACTAACGCTTATAGATGGTATCATACACACGCTTTACAGATGAGTCTAACAGCGTTTCAGTTCAATTGACGTAATGCAGAATATGCAAAAACAAGCCTGAAGACATGCTAAGAAAACATTAAGTGTAAAATGCGACACTCTTTTGACAGGCCTCCAGCTAAGAGGGGCCAGACACCTGGAAACAAGCCGCTGCAGATGTAAAATCTAGATAGACAAACAGAGCTTCAAAATGTGTCATTGACTGCCACATTGAGAAAAAAACATACCGTTTCTGGTGTCTAGTCAGCACTATGAGTGGCTTCTGAACACCTTATTGCAGCTTTGATGAATACTTGTACCATTCAGAAGTTTGGGGTCAGTAAGAGCTTGTGTGTGTATTTATTTATTTGTTTTTGATATACATTAATACTTTATTCAGATTGATCAAAAGTTCAGACTAAAAATCTAAACATTAGACTTAAAAGTCTTTCGAGTGACAATCCCATGATCTCAAGACAATGCATGAGTGTGTGTTTGCATGCAAGCTGTTTTGTACTGATGTGCATGTACATGTAGTATACTGTAAGAATGTATGTGTGTGGACAGGGCGCTGGTCGACCTCGAGGATCAGAGCCACAGCTGCAGACACAGTAACCCAAGCTCTGTCTGGAGGCACCAGTCATCCAATCCACAATCCATCCATCTCTCTCATTCCCTCGCTTTCACCCTCCTCCATCTCTCTGACAGGCTGTGACCTGCATCCGTCCCACGCAGCACTCCTCTCCCCCAGGTCACCATCCACCCCCCTTATGGAACACTTAATTCTTACGGTAACAAAACATGCTGTAGCCTGCAATGTACTCCATGACACACACACACACACACACACACACACACATACACATATACACACTCATTTCCCATCGCATGTCCTTTCAAGAACACTGCTGAACAACTATTTGCAGACTGGGGGATTTTATAGGGTGTGGCAGGAATAAACTGGCATTATCTACAAATGAACCGATGGAAATTATTATATTTACATAATTAGCAAGTCCACATGTAATGTGTCTGCAGAACTCCAGAAAAAGCTCTGCAGAATTCCAGAAATGGCACACCGATCATTTGCTGCATGTTTGTTTATGAAATATTTTGGCTAATTTAATTATGCTTTCAGCTACTTACTAACTTTTCAGCTAGTAAGACTTTTCTTCAAACTGACACATTTTCTCATGCTTAAATCCATTCCACAGACTTCAGCAGATTTTCCTCCTAAAATCAGCTCAGCAAATTCAGAATATTTGACACATTCTGTCTGGGCCTCAAGATGAGAGGAGGAAATCGAAAGATATTTGTGCAGTTGACTTTACCTCCCCCAACAGGCCATCTTATACCTTCACATCCTGATTCCTGTGACCAGTTGAGAAAGAAGACCAATCCATATTCAGTTTGTCCACCCATATACACAGAAAAACTTTTTTTGTGTGTGTTCAAAACTGCTCTATAAGACTGATGTTTTGCTAAACATCATTTTGAAATCTGATCCATTTGTTCAGACAATAAAGTGCGTAGTTAATATTGTTTGCTCTTATGCTCATCAAGGCTGCATTTATTTGATAAAAATACAGTAATATTGTGAAATATTATTACATTTTAAAATATCTGTTTTATAGTTTAATATATTTTTAAATGTAATTTATTCCTGTGATGCAAAGCTGAATTTCCAGCATCATTACTCCAGTCTTGTCACATGATCCTTCAGAAATCATTCTAATATGCTGATTTGCTGCTCAAGACACATTTCTGATTATTATCAATGTTGAAAAAGTTGTGCTGCTTAATTTTTTTGTTGAATCCATAATATATATGTTATTCTTTGATGTATAGAAGACATTATACTGCCACTTGATCAATCAGAACCTTGCTGAATAAAAGTGTTAATTTATTTATTTATTTATTTTTTATTTTTAAATCTTTACAAAAAGCAAAGTGAATTGTTGTCTGAAAAGTAACCAAAAGTTTTGATGGAAATCTGGAAACTTTGCCTTAGCTCATGCTCATCGTGCCACATCGCTGTCTTGAACTTGAGTTGCATGAGAAATATAAAAATCTAATTATATTTCGATTTCAAGCCACCTATGAATGCGGTTTAGGATCGAGTTTGTTACATTTGTTTAGAAAAATGAACAAGATTCTAAACGAATATGCAGAATGTCTGTTTTTTTTTTTTTTTTGCTGAGTGGCTGAGACTAAAGAGAGTGTTTGGATACAGCAGCAGAGCTGAGGTGCTGTGAGTGTGTGTGGCTTCCATGTCATTCCTCAGGGTCTATTTTTGCCTCCGTCGCTCTAAAACAGGCCTACTGGTCTATGTGGCTTCAGTGTCTATTGCCATGACCCTAGTCATGACTGCATGTGTGTGTGACCCCTAGGTTGTCTGGTAGGCTGACTCACTGTGAGTCTATGCTGTCTGCTGTTTCAACACCTGTCCATCTGCCCTGATGTCTAAAAACAGAAACAGTGTGCATGGATGTGTGTTTGTGATGTCTGCCTCTCACCTAGCTAGGCTAGTATACAGACACTCAAGGAATCTGTTGTGTGGACAAACAGCATGGCCAAGGCCATAGTTACACACACACACACACACACACACACACACACATTACTCTAACCAAAACGCTATTAGCAGAGATGCCATCCTGTTTCCATGGTCTCGACAAAGAGTCCGTAAAGGTCAGAATTTGTGCTGGTTTACTTTTCTTCGGCGAAGAAATGAGGAGCGAAGACAGTGTGTTTGTGTTAAACCTCATGCTGTGTGTGCCAAGAAAAGCTTTCCAAGTAAAACAGATGCATCACAAGAAAAACTGGCCCAGTTACTTTGCGAATACAAAAGCCTGAACCACACCAAACTAACAGTGCATTGGTCTGACTATAAAAGAGAGATAGATAGATAAGATAGAGGGAAAGAAGGACAGAGAGAGTAGAAATATGTGACAGACTTTCCATGGCCCACTTTCACACACAGACGACCACAGCGCCCCCTAGTGACAGTAAAGCCACACATGCAACAGGTCATTCAACAAATCGGGATCTCTTTAATATCTGTTGTTTTTCCTAGACAGCATTGAGATTAAATAGAGAGAAAGGTCTCTTGCTTATATTTCTCTTCCCAGAAAAAGACCAGGTGATTCTCTAAAATGGCATCTCTACGTCTCAATATGTGTTCAGATTAACCTAAATTTGAACGCAGTGGTTATTTTTTTCTTCTTCTGAGCTATGCTATTTTTTTTTTCCTACTAAGAATCCATTCAAAACTTTAAGGTTAGTAAGATTTAAGATAAATTGCTACTTTTACTTTTACTCAAAAATGCTTTTATGTAGCAAGGACACATTAAATTGATCAAAAGTTACATTAAAGATATTTATAATATATTTCTATTTGAAATAAATGCTGTTCTTTTAAACTTTCTATTGATTGTAAAAAATAATAATATACAAAGCACAAATGCTTTCAATGATAATAAGCAATGTTTCTTGAGCAGCAAATCAGCATATTTGATATATATATACATTTTAGTTTCTTCTTTAGAGTATCATTTCATTTATTAAAAAATTATTAATTAATTAATTAAATAAATAAATAAATAAATTCTGTCATCATTTAGGCTACTCACTCTCATGTTGTTTCAAACCTGAATGACTTACTTTCTTTTGCACAATATAAAATAAGGTAGGCCTATTTTGAAAACTGTTGGTAAAAAAGCTGTTTTGGTTACCATTGACTTTCATTGCATGAACAAAAAATACTGAGAGGTTTCTCAAATTATCTTCTTTTATGTTGCATACTTTATTTTAGGCCATTGTAGCTTCAAACATTTAACACAATAATAGCTTTACATTATGATTTTCACAGCCAAATTTTAATCGACTAACAGCCCTAATATATTGTTTTTTTGTTTTTGTGTGTGTGTGTGTGTAAGGAAATATATTCCAAATTAAGGGATTCTTTTCATTCTACAAAACAGTAGAGTTCAGTACAGTAGAGTTAGTGTAAGGAAATAGCAACGTTTGTGAATAAGCTCTCTGAATGGCATCCCCCCTAAGTGGTCAATGACGGGATACTGGCTTGGCAGGAGATGCTGTCGCAAAGATTACTGTCGGCCCACTGGGCCATTTGAAAGAGCAGCCCCCTCCAGACAGACAGACAGACAGACAGACAGACAGACACACACACACACACACACACACATGCATGCACACACACACACTGCTTCACTGGGCAGGCAGCCTGGTGTGGCTGAAACTCAGCTCAGTCAAGATTATTCACTCTGCTCTCTTTCTTTCTCTCTAACTATCTCTTTTCATCTTTTTGTCTATCCGTCTGTCTGCTTTCCCCCTTTTGTCTCAGTTTTTTGTCTGTTGCATTAATCTTACAACCAAAAACATGCTCTCCTAAAGTACAAATCCCTAGCATGGGGTTTGGCCGTATGAATTTAATGAAACCCAAATATCAATAGCTCATCTTGCTCATTAACTTTGAATTTGCCTCAGTGACATCCAAAGACAAGTCTGTTCCTCTAAAAACTCCAGCTAACTTTGCGGCTACGACCGCTAGCTTGATGAGTTTTATTCAGTTCACCCCCTCCTCCTCCTCCATCTCCCTCTCACTTTCTCTCTTTTTTTTCTCTGCCATTCTTTTTGAGCTCTTCTAATCCAATTTGGTAGGCGCAGGGCGGTTTTTAGGCTGTGGTCTCTCTTGCCCCCGCTGGGCCGAGTTTCCCTCGCTTACCCAGCTGTCAGGAGTTATGGAGGGGGCAACAATGTGGCCCGAGGAGCCGTTCCCTACGACACTGAAAGGGCCTCATTGTCCAGAATCTCTATCAGAGCCATTAATTATGGGCCGGAGAGCATGTCTCTGACTTAGAAATGAATTCTCTCTCTCTCACACACATAAACCAGTCTGACCACTAGCCAGAATCTTCACACTTCAGAACGCCTCTACACACAAACTCACCCAAACAAAGGCACAAACAAGGATGGTGGACATCATTAAAGTCTTTTCCAATCTTTTTATGAGTTTTTTTGCTTTTAATCAGCTAGCAAAGCAGTGAAGTGACAGGAAATGATGAGGAGGGTAGGATCGGGCGATACGGAATCGCACTCAGATCACTCGCACATACGAGTCTCTAATGGAATTCTCCATTCTTAGAATAAATTTTCAGATGCATTCTGTTTACATGGGCATATTCACTGAACAACTCACCCAAAACACAATGGGAGGCCTGATACTGTGATAAGTCAAAAACAGCTTGGGATCTGGAAATAATACAGGACAGAAATGTGACTAAATTAGCCTGGTGATTCGCCTCTTGATTTTAACAAGCACAGCATAAAAAAACATTTTAATCGGCCCGTGAAACGCAACAGCGGTTTAAATTCAGACAAAACAATCCCTCTCCAAAATCTGACGTACATTACAAATAATATACAGCATTTTAGCGCAAATCATCTGAATGGTTCACTGGCATATAAAAACCATGGGAAAGCAGTCTAGCACATATTCATTAGCGAAGAATCTGAATGATAGAGATAAAGTTGAATGAAAGTTTATCGCAGTGGTGCTTTTGATGGAACCAGATATATTATGAAAATATGTAAATGAAGTGCTTTTTCATTCTTCCCTTACGAAAATTAACCAAGTTTTTACTGCAAAAAAAAACAACAACAACAACAACAAAAAAACATGATTTCTATAGTGCTACACTAACCATAATTTAACCATGGTACTTGTAGTAAAACTGTGGTTATACAAATGGTAATTAACACGGCAAAAAACATGGTTACTACACTTTTACTATAATAAAACCATGGTTAATTTTCAAAAAGGTTGGCTGAGAAGTGGAGAGAAATATTGCATCTATATGCTGTTAACAACCATACAGACGTCGTCCACGCTAATACGATTGACGTTTTGGTGACTATGTAATTATATTATACATATTTTGCTCTTAATAACAAAATAAACAAAACAAAAATGACAGTGGTGATAAAACAGTAGTTAAGAAAGCATCTGATCATAGCGATGTGGCAATTCAACGGCATCATGTTGACAGATGAGGTAATCAAAATTTCATTATTTTCATTACTGATTATAAAGTATATTTGAAACTCTAGACTATATAGATCAAGCTAGGAAGCTGATTGAGATGCACCCTTACTTTAAATGTAATACTGAATAACACACTAAATTTTGAATTATTATCACTTTCCATGTCCTTTCAGGTATACATAAAATAAGTGCATGTGTTTAAACCATGACAAAAGATTATTAAAAAAAGTGTTCCTTTAAAATGTGCTTAAATGTAAAACTTTGAATTTGACATTATTACAAAGTGCACTTATTTTGCTCGTTATTGTGTCGTATAGACAGCTTTATTGATATTAATGTGAGTGATGTAGTTTGTAGTGTCACACTGTAGTATGTGACCTAATGCGAACACTTATCTGCTTTGCAGCATGCAAGTTTGTAGCATAAAGTGAAATACATGTACAGTAAACATAAACATTAAAAAATTGTTATGAAAGAGAAAGAGAAACAAAAAGAGACACAGACGGGGAAAAAATCCCTGCTTGATTACAGGAAACTTTTCTTTCCCTCATTTTTCCCTTGCTTTCTTTCCCTAATTCTGCTGTTGGCCGTCCTTTCCCTCTGAGAGTTTGTTACATAACTTATTTCCACCTCTCTCCCTGGTCTGGCCATCAATGTGGCCCTCACTCCCTCCCTTTTCCCTCTGAGCCTTCAACAGCTCGTCAGCTGTGAAATATTTTCAGCCTCGGATCTGCGCTGGAGAGGAGAGAACAGGTCTCGTAACTGAGCACGGCCTGCTTTTCCTTGGCCTGGTTCTTTGTGCTATCCATTGCCTCTCTCTCATCTTCCACCTCTTTCCTTTCATCTCTGCGGCCAACAGGCCAATGCATTAATCAGGTCACTCTGTCAGCGTGACAATGCTCTGGTTTACATCACCGATTGAGATGCCCTGCCCCCCATTCCCACTTGGTGGTGAATTGGAGGGGGGTGCAGGGGAAGGGCTCCTCACCCCTGGCATGTAAGTGCTGCTCCGCGGGGTAGGACTCAGGGCAGTTATGTCAGCTTGGTGCTCTCATGGACAAAACATCTTTTAAAGGACAGAGAGAAAAGAGGCACCAGAGGGCACAGTGATATAATGTGGAATTAATGTATTATTCATGTGGCAAAGCCACTTTTGAATTCCAATAATTCTAATCACGGATGCAACCATTGATTCAGAATTAGGGGGGGACCAAATGTAATAATTAAAGACGATTGAAAAACCTATATTGGTTGAATATTGGGAGGCGTACATGTCCACTTCATATACCTTTGAAAAGTTTGTGGTTGGTAAAACATTGCTGGTTTTTGAATTAAGTTTCTGATGCTGAACCAAGGTTGCATTTATTTGATCAAAAATCAAAAAAGTTAAATATTATTACAATTTATTATTACAAACTGTTTTCTATTCAGTATTTTAAAATATAATTTATTCCTGTGAATTTTCAGCATAATTACTCCAGTGTTCGGTGTCACATGATCCTTCAGAAATCATTCTAATATGCTAATCATTCTAAGAAGCATTTATTATTATTATGAATGTTGAAAACAGTGGTACTCAATATTTTTGTGGAAAGTGGTGATTTTTAATAGAAAGAACAGCACTTATTTGAAGTGCTTTTGTAACATTATGTTTTTACTGTAATGTTTGATCAATTTAACACATCCTTTAATACATTTAATACATCCTTGCTAAATAAAAATATTATTTGTTTACTAATCACTAAGAATATATATATATATATATATATATATATATATATATATATATATACAGGTGCATCTAAAAAACATTAGAATATCGTGAAAAAGTTCATTTTTTCTTGTAACGTATTTCAAAAAGTGAAACTTTCATATAATTTAGATTCATTACATGTAAAGTAAAACATTTCAAAAGTTTTTTGTTTTTGTTTTAATTTTGATGATTAGAGCTTACAGCTAATGAAAGTCAAAAATCCAGTATCTCAAAATATTAGAATATTTCCTAAGATCAATCAAAAAAAGGATTTGCAAAACAGAAAAGTTCAAGTTCTTTAAAGTATGTTGATTTATTCACTCAATACTTGGTCGGGGCTCCTTTAGCACAAACTCCAGCATCAGTGAGGTGTGGCATGGAAGCGATCAGCCTGTGGCACTGCTGAGGCACTATTGAGCCTTCAGCTCGTCTGTATTGTTGAATCAACTGTTTCTCTTGAAAATATCCCATAGATTCCATATGGGGTTCAGGTCAGGCATGTTGGCTGGCCAATCAAGCACAGTAATATCATGGTCAGCAAACCACTTGGAAGTGGTTTTGGCACTGTGGGCAGGTGCTAAAGTCCTGCTGAAAAAGGAAATCAGCATCTCCATAAAGCTTGTCAGCAGGTGGAAGCATAAAGTACTCAAGAATCTCTTGGTAAACGACTACATTGACTTTGGACTTGATAAAACACAATAGACCAACACCAGCAGACGTCACGGCACCCCAAATCATCACTGACTGCGGAAACTTCACACTGGACTTCAAGCAGCTTGGATTCTGTGCCTCTCCAGTCTTCCTCCAGACTCCAGACCTTGATTTCTAAATGAAATGCAAAATTTACTTTTATCTGAAAAGAGGACTTTGGACCACTGAGCAACAGTCCAGTTCTTTTTCTCCTTAGCCCAGGTAAGATGCTTCTGACGTTTCTGTTTCAGAAGTGGCTTGGTCTCCCTTGTCCTGAAGACGTCTTGAGCGTGGTGACTCTTGATGCACTGACTCCAGCTTCAGTCCACTCCTTGTGAAGCTCTCACAAGTGTTTGAATCAGATGTGCTTGACAGTATTCTCAAGCTTGCAGTCATCCCTGTTGCTTGTGCACCTTTTCCTACCCAATTTCTTCCTTCCAGTCAACTTTGCATTTAATATGCTTTGATACAGCACTCTGTGAACAGCTACACCTTTCAGTAATAACCTTCTGTGACTTACCCTCTTTGTGGAGGGTGTCAATGTTCGTCTTCTGGACCATTGCCAAGTCAGCAGTCTTGCCCATTATTGTGGTTTCAAAGAAAAAGAGATACCCGGAATTTATACTGTAGGGATGGACATTTATTCAAACTCAAATGTAAACACTGCAAAAATGCTTTTCTTACTTAGATTTTTTTGTCTTGTTTCCAGCCAAAATATCTAGAAATTCTTAAATCAAGAAGGATTTTCTAGAAAAGTAAAAATTATTGTCTTGTTTTCAGAAAAAAACATGTCAAAATTAAGTGAGTTTTTGCTTGAAACAAGCTAAATAATCTGCCAATGGGTAAGCAAAATAATCTTATTTCAAACAAAAAACAAGATTATTTTGCTTACCCCATCGGCAGATTATTTTTTGCATTGAATATTCTAATATTTTGAGATACTGGATTTTTGACTTTCATTAGCTGTAAGCTCTAATCATCAAAATTAAAACAAACAAACAAACAAAAAAAAATGTTTTACTTTACATGTAATGAATCTAAAACTTATGAAAATTTCACTTTTTGAAATGTTACAAGAAAAAAATGAGCTTTTTCACGATATTCAAATTTTTTGAGATGCACCTGTATATATATATATATATATATATATATATATATATATTTATCAGCAGTACATATTTCAATATACTGTACAATAATACCATATCCCAACATGCACTTGTCCATCTATTTACAGTGTGAAAAAAAAATTAACTAAAATGCTATCTGTGATTTTGATTTTCTAGACTCATTATGTGATTGAAATGCCAAAAGTTTTTTAAAAATATTTTTTACACAGATGTTTACACTACATTTAATTGCTAAATAAATGTTTACTAAATGTTTGTTGTTACTTTGAAGTAACAACCAGACACTGATGTAATGAGGTGATGTGACAAAAATGTAACATGCTTATTAGTGTGTAATGTTTATTATGGATTAATGCAGACAGTTTCACTATTAAATAATAGTATGTAACATATAGTGTGTACAGTGCAGGATTCAGTAAGTACAGTAGCAAGTTAGCATTGCATTCTGAACAGGTGGTTACATTTTTGCGAAATGTGAACCAAATGGTGATGAACCAAATGGTCAGAGTAATGTCTAGTGAGTATAACAAACATATGAGAACATTTCAAACAAGAAGAAGAAGAGAAAAAAAAAACATTGTTCTCATGTTTGCACATGTCTTTTTAATTTTAACAAAATATTTCTTAACAAATCACTCAGGTCAGATGAAGGAAGAACCATTTATCTGTGATTGTTGCTTAGATTCTGCATCTTTCGTGTCAACTGTAAGCCGTACATACCTGAATTCAAGCCATTATTCAGTGTGTGTTGCGTCTGTCGATGTCGTGTCATAAGGTCACACTGTAGGGGAGGTGTGAAATACTGAGTGATGATTTTAATGTGGCTCTGAATTCTCACGCAGCTATTTTAATAACATGAACGGATTTATGATATGAGTTACTGCGTCATTGGCAGGCTATTAAATTTAATTACAAAATAATATTTACATAACACAGTGTTTTATTATCATTCATGACCTGGAGGTTGAGGAAATCGCCCAGTTGACTTGCAGAGGTGCAGTCTGGGATGGAAAGCTATGTGAAAGTGTGTTGGGAGGTTTCTTTGGAACTTTCTTTTTTATGTCTTTCTTCCTGTCTTTCTCCCTCTCTCAGAAAAAAAAATAAATAACACCATGACTTAGTTTTAAAGCAAGAAATGTTGCAACCAAACAACTCCCACACCAATGCTGATAATTGAAATCATGTTTAAGCAGTAAATGAGTTCACAGTCTTACAGAAAACAAGTGAAAATTAAATCCTGCAAGTGCGGATGTGGAACAGATGGAGTTTGGGTGAGACTTCAAACCGAGATCTCAAACAGACAAAATACGTCAGACATGCACAGTCAGTCTAAAGGCCTTAGTGTTGGTGAAAAGGCACAAATCTAGCTTAAGTTTGGACAAAGCATTGGATTCACCTAGACCAGTCCTTATTAGTAGGCCCAAAGAGAATACGCAGCTTTTTTCCACATTTTCAGCTGTGATTTAGTGGAAAAACTCAATGAAAGGGATTTATACATGGTAAAACTGAGCTGAGATGACAAGGCTGGATTTAGCATGGCGCTGGGGTGGGCACACTTGCTCGTATAATGGGTTTTATAGCACTGTCCAGTTTATGCGTCAGGGAAGAGCTGCTGGACTTGTAGCATTAAAGGAGGATTTCAATTGTATAAAACTTTGCATTTTAAAAGCGCAGGACAAAAGCGAAGCGTCCTCTCTCCTGCCTGACCCTTTAATACATGGCAGGACCAAATCCACAGCCCAATGCAAATGAGTGCGTGCGATGTTAGTGCTAGCAAACAGACACAGGCACTGACTGCTAATGAGATGAGTATGCTTCCCACTGCTGCCTGTTTTGGGAGGTTTGAGGCACGGAATTAATGACTGCCACATTCCTACAGGCAGGGTGCAGGCAGCTATGGAAAAGACAAAGTGAGCCGAGCGACACACTAATTCACCCTTGGGTGGAAGGGGTAGAGGAGCCTTTTCAGCTCCAGAGAGTTCTGGAAATCTTTTGTGTGTGTCTAAATGCTGTGTGTTTGTGTGTCATAGTGCATAATGGGATATTTCAAAGTGCCATGAATATCCATGAATGCAACTACAAGACATCTATAATATATATTTTTAGGCTGTTTGTTAGATATTTACAACAACACAAAATAACAATCTACATAAATGGTCTACATAAATTAAATAATATTATCAATTTAACTGCACTGACACTATCAGATGAGAACAAGATTGGTAGTGAATTGAGCTGGATGGTGAATCTATTGTCCTAATCAAATTCTTTTCATAATTGATGAATTTCGCAACATTGAAACTGCTGTTGAACTGATTAAAATCAACACTGAACTAACGTGTGATGAATAAGATACTATTTCCTTCTGTAGCACTGCTTATCTCTGAATTGAACCCATTTCATAACTGATGAACTTCACACAGTTATTGAATTTAACTGAACCAACACTGAACTGTCTTTAATTGCATAACGACACAATAATGACAACTTTTTAGAGTTGCTTTACAGCAGAATTTGAATTTGTTTCATAGTTGAAGTTTGCGTCACTGATTTTGTTATTTTCCTATTTATTACTATAAAGCTGCTTTGAAAACATCTGTATTGTATAAAGCACTATATAAATAAAGGTGACTTCACTGGCTTTGACTGTTCAAAAGTTTGCATCTCCTTGGTTCTTAATATTGTGTAGTGCCTCGTAAAAAACTAATAGCTCAGTGCAGATAAAAACCTCCTAGTCCTGTAAGGTATTTGTTTTCCCAGCATGCTCAGCAAGTTCTCAACCACAGTGGTTTAGTGATGTTGATTGTTTTATGCATCTCAGCAGTTCAGAAATTAAATGTGAGTTGCACTAAAAAGTTTAAAGATAATGTACTACCAGCTACACTAAACTGTATGCTAAACCCAACCAATAGAGTTAAGAAAAATACATTTTCTGTAAATATGCCATTTAACTTGATTAGACGAGTGTTTGAGTTTCTTTATTGAGTGTTTACTCATTTCACGGGACTCATACAACTAATGATCTGTGCACTGCAAGTGCAATATAGTATCAGGTGAGCTAATGAGCAAGTTTACTACATTAGAAAATCCATACATATGGAGCTGATTACCCTGTGATCATAATTTGAGTGAAAAGGAATCAAATTTGTTGGTGTTTTACTGCCACTAGTGTTCATTTCAGGTGTAAACTGCAGCAGCAGCTGGTTTTTGTAATGAGCCTATGTTGAAATCTCATACAACCCTATAACAAAATGAATCAAACAGCAAGACGAATTTCCATTTGTGGGTGAACTTTTTGAACAGGATAATTTTGCACAGTTTTACTTATTATTTTATCTTGTGGAATACAGTTTAATATAAATTAAAAAAAAAAAGAAAGAAAGATATGATTTATAGGAGCTCCCTAAAATGCAAAACATGTTCTGCAATTATCTATGTAAACTTATGAGAAAAGGGGTATGTAAACTCACGAGCACAACTGTATGTGGTTTGTGTGAGTGTTCCTAGGAGTTGATGTGGGACTGTTTGAAATAGGAGGGGGCTCTTTATGAAACCAAATGCAAAAGCACACTCAATCATTTGGCATGATGAATGTGAAAAGCACTGAGACCAACAGCGGCCTGAAAAACAAATCTCTCCCGGAGGAATGGGGAGTGCTTTCAGATTGACTTGTCTCAGGTGTTTCCATGTGGTTTGCGTTGACCCATTTCCCCGTCTCTGCACTGAATAATGCCGTGGTTTGGGAGGACAGTGCGTTTGTGACTAAAAGAAAGTTATAGTCCACCTACAGTATAGTCTCACATAAAACATTTGTTACCCAGCTACAAATCCATATTTCTTATATATACGTATAACTACACTATGTAGAAAACCCCCTTCTAATTCACTATTCCAGTAATTCCGGTGAAAACTAATTTTGCACTTCCAATTTTGTTGCAACAGTTTGGGGTGTCCCTGTGCACAAAGGAATGTCCAAAAAGACATGATTTACTGAGTCTGGTGTAAAATAACTTAATAACAGGCCTACAAATCCCAGACTCGAATAACACTGAACACATTTAGAAAGACTAAAACACTGCAGTTTGACTCCTCCTCATCAGTATACTAGCATTCAAAACACACCAGCTTATGCATATCTTTTATTGTTTGCAGAATATTGTTTGCATCTGTAACAAGATGAATTGCTATAATGCTGTGTTCTTCATTTCTGTGTTGCTTTTGGTAAACATGTCTTCTAAATAAACATAGTAGTTCATTAATTTCCCTATTCTGTAGCTAACACTAGTGTTAGTTACTGCTAATAAGCATGAAGCAAGCTAAATAGATAGTTAGCTATCTGATATGGTTACATGTTTACATTGCCTTAAAAGTGCTGTAAGCTAGTTGATTCTACTAAATAGTCATGGGCATTAACCTTTATTAAAAGTAGCAAAAGCTACTAAATTTCACAGTAGCAAGGTGGTGGTGTTGCTGTTTTCTAATGTGGCTTTTCAGTAGCAGAGTTTTTTCATTAAATAGCGAAGGTTGTGAAATACTACCATGTTACATTTTCTCGTTGAATTTAAGAAATGAAAACTTGTGTGTACATTATTCTTTCAGCTATTAAGAATCAGAACAATATATCCACTTTGAGAATAAATTACTCTCTGATTGGTCTCTTTGCAACCAGTCTGAAACATCAAAGCCACATTATCAGTTTGAGTTTGAATCGGTTTCCCATTAAACCTTTCCAATTTAATCAAAACGAGAACAGGTTGAATTCACCACATTTGTGGAGTACTGCAGAACAAAAGGGCTATATAATAAAAACCAATGAGAGAGAAAGAAAGAACACTTTTTAAAGGTCAGCAGCACAATCCATCCAAAGCCTGACTCAGTTGAAGTATATCCAGTAACTTGGTCCAGATTGTTGACAGGGTGCTTGATTTAAAAGAAAAAGATCCCATAATTACACTCTCCAAGCAGCATTTGTACAAATCTCACTATCATGAACAGTGGTTCTAGTGTGTGGGAGATGCATGTGAGTGTGTATCTGATACTCCCCAGTCAATAAGGAGATAGCTGATCTTTACTAAAGCCAGTCAGTGCCTTGGGTGCTTGTCTCAACATCTACAGCGCCCTTCCAATGTCCCAGTATGTGTGTGTGCATCCAGAATTGAACTAGTTAGCAATGTCCGGTCTCATTAACAGAGAAAGATCAACAAATGTCATCATCAAAACTGAATCTGTTACACGATACTGAAGCCCACCCCGATGAAAACTTTGTGCATTGTGGGCGTAATTCATGGAACACGAGCAGAACAAATTTCTCTGTAAATTGTTTGTAAAGGAATTCCTACCAAAATTATTGCACTAAATTGAATGCAGCAATTTATGTAATTTATGGATTTACAGATGATTTACAATTCGCTCTGCTTGAGTTTTATGAATGAGGCCCAGTCTTTTGTAGTTCTCCAAGTTTTGACTTGCCTTTTAGTGTGTGGCACAAAAATAATTTTACTGATGCATCAAGACTTTGAGGAGGCCTCAGGCCCCTTTTGGCAGTATGGGATGAACGTTCCCTGAGAAGACTTTATGGATGTTTTAGATTGGTTTGAAGCTCGATGGCTGAGATTTTCAAATGGGCGTAGACTGGCAGTCATCTCAGATTTATGTCCTTTGAGAACGAAAACACTGGATTTATTATTAATCCTTACGGTTACACAATGACTGAAGCAAAGAACTGTTCTTTTAGAGGGTTATTTGGTTAAGGAGTGGAACATGGTTTGGCCTGGTTAGGTATTAGTTAATGAGATGACAGCTTTCCATATTGAGCCAAATTTAGAACTGATCATAGCCAAGGCTCATGCTCAATGTCCAATCAATTTATGGAGTGAGTAGCAAAGCATTAGACTGCTGTTTGTCCCATAGGTCCATTCATCATCATCATCATCATCATCATATTCAATGTTTGTGGATTCTTCAGGTGCCACTGAATTCCTGGCCTCCGGCTGAGAACAGCTCATTTCTATTTAGAAATAATCTACCCACAATGTCTGGCAGGGTGTGAAAGGCCAGCACACATTCAGTTCCTTTCTGCACTATTTGGAAATTGCAAAGTACAAGTATCCATGCTAATATTTTACAATCAGTTCGTACTTAAAGGGATAGTTCACACAAAAATGAAAATTCTGTCGTTAACTACTCAACCTCACATCGTTCCAAACCTGTAAGACATTCGTTCAATTCCGTAACAAAATTTAAGATTTTTATTTTTTAAAATCTGAGTACTTTCTGACCCTGCAAGACATAAAGGTGTTAACGACATCGAACAAATAGTCCACGTGACTTTAGTTGTTCAACTGTAATGTTATGAAGCTATAAGAACACTTTTTGTGCGCAAATGAGTAATTAATGATAAAATTTTCATTTGAACTAACCCTTTAAGTGTATTTATTATTTTTAAAGTATATTATAGCCATAATAAGTACTAAAGGTATGTTCAAGTGTATTTCTTTTTATTTATTTTTTTAACATAGTGGTTTAGTGTGACAAAACGCTACCCCAGCTAACAAGCTTTTGTTCCAAGAATGTTTTTTTTCTAACGTTCCCAAGAAGCTATAAAACATTTTTTTTTCTTGATTATGTGAACATTAAGGTGTAAGTTTCATTTTATAATTTTGTAAACATTATGGGAATGCACTTTTGAATGTTCTTTGTACCATCTTGGACGAGGGAACTAAATTGTTTCAGAAGAAAATCCCATAAACAATGTTTAAATAATGTTTTTGTGCTAAGGTTTTGAGAATGTTATTAACCGGATAACTGTGAATGAATGTTCTATTAAAGAATGTTTGTTCCTAACTTCGAGCAAACCTTGCCAGAACGTTCTGAAAAGTTCTGAGAGAACTAACCCTGTTAGCTGGGACATTTCTGTTTTTATGTCACATGTTGTTTGCTGGCTATTTGTATTCTGATAATTACAAGACTGTTCTCTAAAGATCTCTGTCATTTTCTCTCTTGATGGACTCAGTAAGTTTACAAGCACAGTTATAATTGAGCTAGAATGTTTTTTGCATAGTTGACCTTCACACCTTCACTATGATTGCCCATGTATACATAACGCAATGTGTATATGAAGGATTAAAACACATCATGTATGTATTTTATAGCAAGTACACTACGTTGAGACCAATTATAGTTCCTTTAGTGTGTATACAAAAGTTTGTAAAGCTGATGTAAACATATATAATGAAACCTGTTCAAGGCTAACTGAAACTTCCAAACCTTAGCTCGGCCTGAGTTTCTTTGGCTCTTCATTCTGTTGCCCCATTTTGGGTATAAAAGAGACTAATGGCTGAAACCATAAATACTATTTTCATTTTGAGGTTTATGTGTAAACCATGCGCATCTCACATGACATTATCATAACCAACAGGATTCATTCTTAAAGGTTGTTTAGAAGTTCAAGTTCATGCCAAACCGTGTGTATAAAAAATCAAAACAATCTGCAGTGCCATCTCCGTTTTCTCACAGTAATACAACGGCAAGTATCCGGGCTCTTCGAAACAGGCTGGTTTTACTACAGGCTTCGTGGGAGCCAAAGGCGGGCAGGCTGCGAGCACAAATATATCACCAAAACACATTTCTTCAGTGTGGTTGAAATAAATACATAGGGGCTCTGAACAGAGTTCAACTACTGATTTGAGCTTGTGGCCTTGACTCTTTCTTTCCACGGTCACAATTCTCTAGTGGCATACTCATCAAAACACTGGTGAAATATGACTGTGTGCCGGGGTTATTAAAACTGTTATTATCATGGGTGATTGGGGTTTAACAGGACCTGACTGTCACTGTAATAACAGGGTGGTTCGGTTCTAGGATACTTGGACTGAAAGAGTGACCAAAAGCGGTCATGAAGCCCCTCTATGTGGTGTGTCAATAGTTCCCCTACTCCTTCTGCATGCACAGAAATACCCTCATCTTCCTGCATGCATGTGAATTCTCATGCAAAAAGGCATGACTGGATATAGACATGCACAAATGAACGCTTTCTGTGTCTTAGATACCTGAAAACTCAAATATACTGTATTAACCCAACCGTCCTACCCAAAATTTCCATCACCAAAACGTGTATTTTAGGCTTAGTCAGTGTGGTGTGGCTAAGAAGGCCTCATTATCCAAAACATCATTTCAATATTCCTGCCCTATCGTTTCTCCAAAAAGCCTGTCAAAGAAGTCTTAAAAAAGAGATTTTCCACCTAAACTCCTGCTGTAGATCAGCACCGCCAGAGTGGTCTGTACCAACAAACAAGGAGTCTGACCCGTGAAATACGAGTATAAAAACAAGGGTTTCCCTTCACGAGTCGCCTTTTAGCCTGGTCCCTGCCCCCCACTTCTTCATTAATCACCCCCACATGCAAAAAAACATGCCCGGCCAGAGTGAATTGTGACTCTTTTGGTCACTGAAGGGGTTGTGTGTGTCCCTGAGCTACCCACAAGCCCTTGCTGTTCTTGGTGGCCTGTTTATTTGGCCCCTGTAATGGTCTCTGTCACAGGCGATTGACGAGAGGAGACCCTGATTTACTCCAGGTGCCTGTTTACTTATTGTCCGGTCGCTGGCGCTGCCCTGACCTCCGACCCCTGGCTCTGAGGTTGACCCATGGCTTAATGAGTGAGAGGGTCAGTGTTTGTGCTCCAGAGTGGGGCAGCATGGGGATTTAGGGTGGACTGTGTGAGAATGTGTTTGTGTTTGAAGAAACAAATAGAAACAGATAGCAACTTTTCACACCCACTTTTGTCATGAGAGCACATACATTTGTAACAATCAAACACGCTACAATCTCATTGATCTGAATGATCGTCAAAAAGCAGAACAAGAAACTGACAAGTTCTCTTTCTGCATTTCCGCAAGGAGTATTATGTTTGAGAAAGTTAGTCCTAAGTCTCTAAGACTGTACATGTGAACAATAGAATAAAGTGCCACTCTGTTCCAATTTCCCTTTTACACCTGGAACTAACATGTATTTCGTATCCTGACAATATCTGGATATTTTTGTAGCTGCATTTCATATTTACCTTAATTCCAACACATTTTCAGTGTGATCCAATCGCACTTACCTACGCAAAATGCAAATCATCAGCACCTGCATATTTTAGGAGAGGTTGCAATAAATGGAAATATTTCAATATATATCTGGAATATGAAATGTTACATGAAATTCCTTAGGTAAAGAATGTTACCGTTGTTTAAAAGTTAAGAAAATGAGAAAATAAGTTTTAAAGTGTTAGAATAATAACACAAAATAAAATAAATAAAATAATTATAATAAAAATTGGTGATTGAAATAAAGCTAAAATAAAATATAAATATTATATGAAAATGTACATAAAAATGCAAATCACAATTACAAATGTTCGTCTGAGTAATTAACTAAAATAAATATGTCACGCCCCTGGACTGTCTTTTGTGTTTTCATTCCCCATGTGCTCTGTGTGACCTAGTTTCTGCCTTTGTCTAATTAGTTAATCACCTTCATTGTGTTCACCTGTCTGCCCCTCGTTATCTGCCCTATATTAGTTGCCGTCCTTTGAGTTCTTACCCTGTGTGTGAACCTCCTCATCTCAAGTCACATTAAATACCTGATTCCCTTTTCACCTTCACCTTTGTTTTCGCGTGACTTGTGTGTGCACTGCACAGAACCGTGACGGAATAACCGACCAAAACGAAAGTTAAGTTTAGCAGCGTGTTTCCCCTCATTTTGTTTTTCGTTTTTGTCAATTTTTATTTTCTGTTTTGTCATGAATGACCCTGCCTGCCTCCTCCTCATGCTGGAGCAGAGGAGCCTTTCCCTCGAGGACCATACAAGACTATTCGTGGAAATCTCCAACTATACCCGCTACCCGGACTACTGCCTCTGCACGTTCTACCGAACGAGCCTGAACGACGAGTGCAGAGCGCGGTTGTCCGGAGATGGTCCTCGGGGAGATTTTGCCACCTTTGTGGAGTGGGTGCTGGTGTCCTGTGGATCCCCACTGACCGTGGTCTTCGAGGACGATGACACCAGCCCCATTCCTGACCCAGAGCCCAGCCCACCATCACCCCGAGCCGCAGAGCGTCAGCCCGAGCCCACCACTGACGGAGGGCCAGAGCCCATAGCAATCTACGAGCCATCGCAAGAAGGAGCGACTGAGCTGGAGATTGCCCCGGAGCCAGAGCCTCATGGACCGTCCGATCAGGTGCGAGAGGCGGCTACATCGCACGCGACAGTGGAAGTTACAGTGGTGCGTGGGGGTGCTGAAGAAAGCCCCGCCCACTGCACCGCCGCTGAGGGTGAGCAGTTGCAGGACTCTGAGGATCTAATAGATTGGGAAACTCATGCAGACATGCCCTCTCTGCTTCCGCCTTCATCTGAAGTCTCTAACTACCCTGAATTGCCTACCTACCCGAATTTCCCACCCACCCTCCCTCTCCTGCCTCCTCCTATCATCACTGCCACTTCAGCCCTGCCACCGCTGCATCCTGGCAGTCCCTCTGCTCACCCTCAGCCCACCATCTGTGCGGTGGGATCGCCGCGGGTCTGCCTGTCTCCATCGGCGTTGTGGCTGGGGGATCCCTCGTCTCCGCCCCCAGCCTCTGAGTCCTGGACTCCACCTCGGCCCTCCGACCCAGCGGCTCCACCTCGGCTCCTAGCTCCCTCATCTCCACCGTCGCCTATCGCTCCACCGAGCTCCTTCGTCCCTCCGGCTCCTGCTCTGCCGCCGTCGGTCGGCCCCTTGGAGTCGGCGGCCATTCTTCCTCCATGGCTCCTCCCTCCATCGGCTCCACCATGGGCCGTCATCATGGCTGTGGCCTGGGTCCTGCTGGGCTCCTCCTGCTCCGGGTCCCTCCTGTCTCCTCCCTGGCTCCTCCCTCCTTTGTCGCCTCCCTGGTCTCTGTCTGCCGGCCCCCTCCCGGTTGTCCGTCCTCCTCCTGAGCCTCCGCCATTATCCCCCCACCCTGTTGTTCCACGGTGCGAGGATGCACCTTCCGGGAGGGGGGAGTAATGTCACGCCCCTGGACTGTCTTTTGTGTTTTCATTCCCCATGTGCTCTGTGTGACCTAGTTTCTGCCTTTTGTCTAATTAGTTAATCACCTTCATTGTGTTCACCTGTCTGCCCCTCGTTATCTGCCCTATATTAGTTGCCGTCCTTTGAGTTCTTACCCTGTGTGTGAACCTCCTCATCTCAAGTCACATTAAATACCTGATCCCCTTTTCACCTTCACCTTCGTCTTCGTGTGACTTGTGTGTGCACTGCACAGAACCGTGACAAAATAAGTATAGGGCTGATGTACAAACATTTCTAAAACTGAAGTAAAAATTACTTAAAGATATATAGAAATATTAAACAGAAACAAATTAAAATGACAAAAGCACATACTGTACAATTACTATTAACAAACTAAAATTAAAACTCAAAATAAAAGCTAATTCAAAATATTAATAATTACATTGATAGTATGTTAATAATTCTAAAATAGCAGTGTGGATTTTAAGTACTTTCTTTGGAGAGAGAAATAACTGTCCACGTGTAATTCAGTGAGATCATTTGATACATTTATTTAAGGCTTTCACATATTTTATCATGTTTGAATCCATTCCACAGATTCACCCCCCATATCAGAACAGAAAATGTGAAAAAGTCTGCTGATTCAAATCACCTGTGGCACAGGAAAGCAATGTTTGCTAATGGCTTGCTCTACACTGACTGTGGCAGTTGATGCTGTCTAGACATGCACTATATTACTCTCCATGCTAATCCTGCTTTCCCTGCACTCTGAATACACACTTATGTGTAAACAAAGCCACCCACTTCACTTCACTACCTAAAATATGCAGGCATGTTTAAATATAGCATGACTGGATACATGCTAATACCCTGCATACGCTAGCAGGGCCCTGTTCTCGTTCCCTGACGTTGGCTTCCATGCCAGAACATGCTCACAAACTCAGAGAAGGTGGGCGGCAGCTGCCAGTCATTGCTTTGTCCATAGACTTGTTCATGTTAGCTAAGCTTAAACTTTCACTAAAGCTAAAACTAGCAGCAACAGCTTCTTCACTTCTGCACCAGACTGTTCATACAATGGAGGCCTTTCAGGTTGAGGCTCCCGAGACAATACAGTATACCTTCGTTTACTCTACACTGAGCTTGTAGATTTCCTTTGGAGTTCAGTGAAAGATTTGCTCAATATCAGTCATGCAGAGGACAAATGTCTGATGATTGTCTTACTCATGGCTTTATATATATACAGTTGTGCTCAAAATTATTCATACCCTTGGTAAATATGATCAAAGAAGGCTGTGAAAATAACTCAGCATTGTTTATCCATTTGATCTTTCATTCAAAAAAAAAAAAAAAAAAAATCTAACCTTTAATTTAAGCAAAAAAAAAAAAGTAAAAGTGAGGGAAAGTCACATTATGAAATTCTTATGATTGAAATATCTCTGAAGTATATTCCCATTCATATTTGCACTTTTTTTTTTTTTTTTTATCACACCAGGGTGATTATGAACATGAAATTATCCAGCCATGGCTTCCTGGAACATAAATATGAGGGGAAACAAATTCCCTTAATCGTTGATCACAATGAGTAAAATCAAAGAATGTATTTCTGTTGTGCAGCAAAAGATTGTTAAGTTTCACAAATTAGAAAGTGGCTGCAAGAAAAGAGCTAAAGCATTAAAAATTCCCATTTCCACCATCAGCACTGTTAGATATTTCAAAGGGTTTTTACAGTAACTTACTGGTAACAGTTACTGTAATTAAGATTTACAGTAGCAAACTGTATTTGATTTATCAGTATACTACTGTAATTCATTCATTTTAATATAGATTTCATTAGATTTTAGCATTTTTCTATAGAATTCATTTTATTTTTACTCTACATAGGTACTACTGGCAGTTTGATTTCATGATTGATATGATTTCATTCACATTTAAACATTTAAATATTTAAACCAAAATGCTTTAGGTATGTAAGTTTTCCTCATTTGAAGCCATCCTATTTGCTGCTATGTCAGAGAAATTGCAGACTGTTCTTTCAATGTTAATTCAAATGGTCAATGTATTCCTCAAAACTATGTTCTAGATGAGCAAATCTTTATCAATATATGAAAATGGTGAATTGTGGGAAATGCACTTATAAAAATATCTGGGGAAGGGCTTACATTTGGACCCCCTCCCCCCCACTCCCCAATATCTATACCATGGTTACGCCCTTGCTAACACCTAAACGAAATTTCACATTAGTTAACCTAATGTTAATATAAGATAAGCGTTGCTTGTTAAAAACAATTTTAATTCGGTAACTTAACTTAATTCAATAAGCTGACAAAAGTCGTTTGAAACAACAGTGCAGTTTACCATGGTAAAGTTCTGTAACCACCATGTTGACGAGTAAATGTTACTAGGTTAAACTGGTGTGCAAAAATCTGACACAAACACACAGACAAACGTACATATAGTTTTACCTTGCTTGCTGGTCTTATTCTCTCGTATAAACTCTTCCACTCTCGCGGGTTAATCCCCGCGGTGCTGCCCCGCTGGATGCGTGTCTTCCTCGGATGCTAGTGGCGCGGCGAGACTCGATAAAAAACAATATAGAACCCATATATTATCTACAGTGGATGCGGACAGTAAACTGATGCCCCGGTATATTTCTGACGTGCAGATGTACTCCAAGCGCTTCTGACATTAAGTACAAACGGATTTTCCAGTCATTAGAAGCGATGTAACACGTCCTGTAGTCAGTCCCAAGCTGTTGCGGCGTTGTAGACACGGTGTAGGGCAAATTGTGTCAATCCAAATGTAAGAAATGAGGAAGATAAAACGACCTCAGTATAATGGCGCCAAAGAGACCGTTACAGTAGTATACAGCAATTTTAAAAATACAGTAAGTCTCTGTATGTGGGGTCTGACGTCACAGAAAATTCCCATGATGCAAAGGGTATTACAGTTATTCACTGTAAAGGGAATTTGCAGTATTACACTGGATGATATACAGTAAATAACTGTGGAAATTACAGAAATGTCTAACAGTGAGGGCAATAATTAAAAATTTCCAACCAACAGAATATATTACAAATCTGCCTGGAAGAGGACGCGAGTCTATTTTGTCTTAATGCACAGTGAAGAGGATAGGTTGAGTGGCCAAAGACGCTCCGATTATCACAGCTGAAGAATTGCAGAACACAGTTGAGTCTCGGGGTCAGAAAGCCTTAAAAAAATGATCAAACAGCACCTACATCACCACATGTTGTTCGGGAGGGTTTCAAGAAAAATTCTAGAAAAGAAAACGCTTTCATCCAAAAACAAACTCCAGCATATTCAGTTATCAGACACAACTGGAACTTCAAATGGTACTGGCTTCTATGGTCAGATGAAACTAAAGAAAGAGCTTTTTAACAGCAAACACTCAAGATGGGTTTGGTGCACACAGGGATAAAAAAGCATCCCTTGTTGTGTACAATGAAATATACTGCCGTTGTACCGACGAAACATGCTACCTATCAGATTGTGCTACCAATAATATATTTGCATTGTTTTAGGGTAAGGGTAGGTTTAGGGTAAGGGTAGGTGTGAACGGGTAGGTTTAGGGTAGGGGTATGTATGGACATTTAAAAAAACCTCAAAGCACATGAATAAGATGCTGGTAGCACAATCTGATAGGTAGCATTTTTCGCTATCGATTTGTGCTACCTATCTTTTTAATGGGAGGTAGCACAGTCTGGCCGGGTAGCACAAATCGTCAGAACACCGTATCTTTAATGTTGTGGGCCTATTTTTCTGCCATAGATCCTGGATATCTTGTTGGCATCATGGCATCAAGGATTCTATCAAATACCAACAGATAAAAAATGAAAAACTGACTGTCCATGTTAGAAATCTTACAATGGGCTATGGTTGGATCCTCCAACAGGACAATGATCCACAAACAAACATAAAAATCAAAACAAAAATGGGTCACTGAGCACAAAACCAAGCTTCTGCTATGGCCATTCCAGTCCTCTGACCCTGTAGAAAATGAGTGGTGAACTGAAGAGAAGAAGCACCAACATGGAGCTGGGAATCTAAAGGGTCTGGAGTGATTCTGGATGAAGGAATGGTCTCTGATCTCTTGTCAGATGTTCTCCAAACCTATCAAGAATTATAGGTGAAGACTCAGCTGATATTTTGGAAAAAGGAGGTTGCAAAAAGTATTGAATAAAAGGGTATGATTAATTGTGGCCAATGTGTATTAGAGAAAAACATTTATTTCATAATGAGATTTTTCTCCCATTTTAAATTCTTATTCTCCAATGAAAAGCTACATTTTTGTAATTTTTTAAAATAAAAGATCAAAAGGATTAATGACAGATTTATTTTCACAGCCTTCTTTGGTCATATTTACCAAGGGTATGAATAATTTTGAGCACAACTGTGTGTGTGTGTGTGTGTGTGTGTGTGTGTATGTGTATGTATGTATATATATATATATATATATATATATATATAAAGATAAATCACAGTAACAGAAAGTAAATAACAGAAAAGGATCAATGATTTGTAAATAATGTGAATTATATAAAGAATTGTATAAAATTAATATACTACCATTCAAGAGTTTGAGTTCAGCAAAGTAAAAAAATAAAAAATAAAATAGTAAAGATCAAAAGTTACAGTAAATACATTTATGGTGTTACAAAAAACTTTTCTATTTCAGAAAAAAAGCTGTTCTTTAAAATTCTTATTCTTAAAAGAATCCTGAAAAAAAGTATGACAGTTTCCACAAAAATATAAATTAGCACAAGTGTTTTCAACATAAATAAAAATCAGATTTTTGAAGGATCGTGTGACACAGAAGACTGGAGTAATGGCTGCTTAAAATTCAGGTATAAATTATGTGTTTGAATTTATTCTTTTATTTTTCAAATCGTAATATTTGACTATATTAATGTTTTTACAGTTTTTTTTTATTTATTTTTTTAAATTTTTTGAGTCGTTTTGAGAGAATGATTTGATTTGACTAATCATACTGATTGCAACATTTCTTCAATATTATTACAGTAGTATAAGTTTTTAACACATATTATGCCAAAATATTGTTCTCAAACTTTAAATACCTGCCTAATTTTCTGCAACATTTGAAAACAATGTCATAATATAATAATGTTTTTGGTAACACTTTACAATAAGGTTCATTAGTTAACATTAGTTAACTACATTAGTTAACATGAACGAAGAATGAACTATACTTCTGCATCATTTATTAATATTAGTATTGTTAATTTCAGCATTTACTAATGCATTATTAAATTCACAAGCTGTGTTTGTTAACATTAGTTAATACATTTTGAACTAACATGAACAAACAATGAATTACTGTATTTTTATTAACTAACATTAACAAAGTTTACTAAATAGTGTAATAAATGTATTGTTCATTGTTCGTTCATGTTAGTTAATACATTAATTAATGTTAACAAATGAAACCTTATTGTAAAGTGTTACCATGTTTTCTATATTTTGTTCATTATGATTTGGTCTGCTTTATTCTGCTACCACATTGTATTGCATTTTACTCGTTTTAGAAGGCCTTTACAATGGAGGAAAATGAGGAATGTTTGAAATTGGTGGTTCCAGTACCTAAAGATCATATGGTACTTTTAAGAAAAATTATAATGATTAACTGTCTATTAATTGTTGGAATTTCTGTGCCCATTTTTGCAATTGGACACAGAACCCTAGTCTATTCACACTGGGAAATGCTGCATACCATTCAAGCATGAACAGTGACCCGCTTCATCTTCAAGCCATGAGGGAGTGAGGAAAAAGAGAGCCAGAGAACACTGTGACCCCAACAGTTGACATTTGAGGGTCAAAAGGGGAAGATGGGCACAAGGTCAAAAGTCAGAGGGTACAATAGATACCAACACTGGGAGAAGACTGACCATTGGGGCGATTCAGTTCCAAAGCAACTTTGTTCCAGCTGATTTTTTCTATGTGTCAATCCACATCTTGTGCAGATTTCAATGTCTCTGTGTTCTTGTTATATAGGCACTTGCTTCAGCTGTCCAAGAGAATAAAGTTCACAGACAAGAACGATAGTTTAAGAACTGTTAGTTAGCTAAATCCTTAAAACCAGAGGCTGATAGTACAAAAGCATCATCTGATTCATGTTACCACCAGTGACTGCATATTGCACTGAATGGTGGCTTGGATCATCAATCTTTCAAGATCCAGAACTTTCTGTGCCTGTTTTTAAATCCTCATTTGAAGGGTGCGGAAACCAGATCAAGTCTCAAACAGTGAAGTCATGGAACTTTAGGTCAATGTGAAAAAGATGAGCTATAAATTTTTCACTCTTTGTCCGCAGTGGAGCACACCCCAGGGACCTCCGGAGGGGGTCGAGAGAACTGCTTTATTTAGAGGAATGGGGTGCATTTGCAGTGATGTCATCCTCTTGACATCTGCACAGCGCAAACAGACACACTCTGTCAGTAACTAAAGTTTCGCTGAACGTGGATGTTCTTGTTCCCAAGGGTGTTGCATTTGGAGCCAAAAAAGAGATGTTAAAAAAGACTGAGAAAGACTAAAGGGAGCCCATTAGAAAGCAAAAGAATGTCAGTGAGGGGCAAGAGATCTACTGAGGGGTCCTGTTTGAATAGGCTATAGTTTTGAGTGTTTTGTGGAGTCGGATGAAGTCAACTCAGTTTCGCCAACTTCATCTAATTTCATTCCACTTGCTGTGATGCAGTCTTTAGGACCCTGCCCTGAGCACAGTGACATGTTTATTCTGATTCTGATTGGTTCTCATTGATCTTCTTGTGGACCCTTGGGTACGTTGTGTAAGATCTGACCATGTGGTAATCAGGACGTTAGCATCTGTTCCTTGTGAAAGCATCCTTTGAACATCAGCCTGAAAGACTTGCGTGGTGCACCTAGGGTCCTTTGATAAACTCTTACACCTGTTATAATCAAAATGCAACTCAGAGTATTACTAAATAACCAGAACAATGTGATATATTCGACACTTGTTTGTTCTAACAGGATTAGTCCCTCTCTCTATTAATAATGACGCTAAAACGTTCCAGATGTCGCTTGCTTCTTGTTAATAATCTGTTCTGTGGACGAAAAGAGAAAAGTTCTTAGGAGCTCCTCTGATTCCCATACAGTTCGCAAATGGTCTGAGACAACTGCTAATTTATCTGAATAGCTTTCGTGGTGAGTAATACGTTTATTATGTGGGTTTCTGCTGTCTGCCAAGCTGGGACTTCAGATCTCTTATGAGCTGATACTCCTTACTGAAGTTTCTTGGGCCTTTCGGTGTTAGCTAAAGGAGTCTCAATGATGGCACATCAAACAATCTAGAAGAAACGTGAATCAACAGATGATTGTTTTATCGTGAATGTTGAAAGCACTGGGAACTCTCTGATCTCCCTCTCGCTATATCCCTCCTTTAAGCTAATCCGTCTAATTAAAATGTGTTGGCCTTCAGGGTGACAGAAAAACCGAGCCCCCCTGCCCAATCTGTTCGCCCACTGGTTTCTCACACAGAACAGAGGCTGGATAGAGAATCCCACTCTTTTTTTTACTCCACACACAGAGACTGAATTCATCAGATGGGCTCTTATCAGCTGTACTCTGTTTGAATGGAGCTCTTCAACGTGGCCAGACTCCATGATACCCGATACACTGAAGCATCTTAGCTGCTGCTACACACACATACTTCTGTCATACATGTGCAATGAAGAGCACTGCATTACTGAAATTGCCAAAGACCCCCATGAATTATCCTGGGAACACACTTCGATGGATAATAATACACAAAGTTAGCTTTAAAGTCAACATGAAATCAAATTGAACTGTATTTACTTAATTAATGCAGATGTCTTGTCTTATTGTGAGTGATTCATCAGTGCATTAAAGGAAAAAAAAAAAGTTTGTCTTTGTAATCTTTAAATCAAAATGTATTAACTGGAGCTTCCTCTAAAACAACTTTGCTTTTCCGATGACTTTACTTAGACCACAAGGGATAAAATTGGATCTTATTACATCAACCAGTAGTAGAATTTAGTCATCGTTATAGCGTATTTACATTAGATTTTCAGAAATTGATGGTTTGTTACAAGCAAATTTATCCAAATTTATTTATGACGCAACACTGCATGAGTATTTGTTAAGAAGAATAAATGTTACATTTCAGATATATTCTTGCTTGTTTTTAACTTGTATATACTTAAACATTTTTTTAAAAACTGCTAGTAAAAATACACTTAATCATTTCATGTAGTTTTTCTTAAAGTAAGATATAAGTATTAATATTACAATTTTTGTTATGATTATTTATTGATTGATTTATTGATTGCAAATAAAAAGTCCCTCCTTACATTTTTTTGTATAGTTTCATGTCAAAATACATCATAACAGATCAGCATTTCGGAAAATTACTTTTAAAAGTAATGCATTACAATAGTGCTCCATACAGACAGTTACTCCATAAAAAAGTAATTGCATTACTTTGTTACTTTTTGGAAAGTAATGCATTATGTTACTTTTGCGTTACTTTTTGTCACCTGAGCTGGGCTTGCTTATTTGTTTAAAAGAAACTTATTTGAAACTAATTTGAAACTGTAGCTCAAATATTTCATTGTAAATTTAAAAGTAATGCATTACTTTACTAGTTACTTGAAAAAAGTAATCTGATTACATAACATTACTTGTAATGCGTTACCCCCAACACTGGAAAAAATGACTTGCAAATGTCAGTTCACATTGTTGTTAAACTGTGTGGTCATAAAATGTGAATTATTCTTATACTACATAATAATCTGATATATAACATCATTACCAGCACTTGATGAATGCATAATCATGCACATTTGTCTTCGCATAAGTAAACACTCATAGTTGCACACAAACACATGTGCAAACACCACTATACATGCTGGTAAACAAAAGCTGACTTCAATGCTGCTGCTCATGATACATCAAAACAAACCGTCATGATTCTTTTCCATGGCAATGCCGCCTGGCTGTCTATATAAACAAAACCTCACAACTATGACATAACTCACATTCCAGTTACCCTAAAAAACCCAGCACAACTTTATTAGCCCATGGAGAGAGCTGTAAAACTAAACTGCAATCATTTGGGCCTTGTTACGGAGAATGCAGTGGCAGCTACCCGCACGGCTGATTTTCGATGAAATTTCTCGCAAGCCCATATTTAGCGGGCAGAGGGGAGTTGATGTGAGTAGTTAGGCAGCTATGTGCTGGTCTGAGCGTACATTAAGGGAGGGGGATATTAGGTATCCTCTGTTATTAGTGGCAGGGACAGAATCCCTCTGTCTCAGCCCCTTTGAGGGCATGCAGAGGGGATATATTATGGGATATTAAAGCATAATGACGGGGCTGTGTTTGCCGGGCCATGGGAAAGTGGTTAGCGCGTCTCACTGCGGCCCGCTAGCCCCAAGCCAGAACCGGGTCAATCCACCACATATAGTCATTAGGGTGCAGGGGTAGAGGGGCGAGGGGGTGGGCAAGGATATGGGGTCTCATTTCAACCCAAACCACTTCACTCGGCCAAACAATCTTCCACCACTCTCTTCCCCTGCCAACCAGAACGACCAACCGATGGACAGAGACTGCGGTAGTCAGTATGGGCGCATGGTTGTTGCCATGCCAATGGAGCATCCCGATCCAGAGCCACAGTGGGATGAGGCATACAGGAAGCCGCTGCCGCAGCACCACCAAGACAACTGGAAGAAGCGGGCAAGTGGCTTGTGCCTCAAGGCACATAGTGAAATTGGATACTTTTGCATTTTAGTATTTGTACGTCATAAAAAAAAAAAAAATAAAGCAAAATAAAGACACAACAACATTGTGGTTCTCTTCTAAACTTGATTTCTTTGCTTCTTTAGATATTAAACTAAAGGATGTAGGGAGAATGTGAAATAATCAAGTGTTTGAAGATGAGTTTTGCTGTAGTTCAGTATTTGGGAGAAAAGCAAGAGACTTAATAATTTATAATGTTCAATTATTTGGACATTTTTCAATTACATTTCAAATACAGTAGTTTACCAATGTGGTGAAGAGTAGCGTTTAAGATGATGTAAATACAATTTGTAGGTTTGTGCCCATTAAAACAAAAACTTTCAGCCAATGCAGGCAGACCCATTTATTCATGACACAACAAATAATGTTTGTTTACATTTTTTAGTGATTAGTGAGTATTTCATCAAATGAAACTATGCAAATTGGAGAAAAGCAATCCATTCCACCCTAAAAGTTCATCTCCTGATGTGGAGCAAATCACTCTTTGCCTCATACTTCGATGAACACACACACACACACACACACACACACCCTCCTTTCCAACTATTCCGATCAAGTCAAGTCAAGTCACCTTTATTTATATAGCACTTTTAACAATGCAGAATGTGTCAAAGCAACTTTCCAATATCAAAATAGGAAAACAGTGTGTCAGTAATGTAAAATGACAAGATTAAACACTAAATTTTCAGTTAAAGCCATTTCATTATTGAATTCAATGATGTCATCGTCCAACTCAGTTCAGTTCAAATAGTATCTGTGCAATCAAGTCGACGATATCGCTGGAAATTAAGTGTCCCCAACTAAGCAAGCCAGAGGCGACAGCGGCAAGGAACCAAAACTCCATCGGCGACAGAATGGAGAAAAAAACCTTGGGAGAAACCAGGCTCAGTCAAGGGGCCAGTTCTCCTCTGGCCAGACAAACCAGCAGTTCAATTCCAACTGCAGCAGAGTCAGATTGTGTAAAGGACTCATCTGGTTCCTGAGGTCTTGTCCCGATGGCCGTCTAGGTGACAAGGTCTTCACTGGGGATCTGTCTCTGGGGCTCATCTAGGTGTCCTGGTCTCCGCTGACGTTCAGGGCTGTAGAGGTCATCTCTAGGTGCTGATCCACCATCTGAGCTGGATACGGACTGGATCTGGGTGACTGCAGTAACCATCTGATCTGGATACGTACTGGATTGAATGGCTACGGTGATCTCGGAATAAGAAAGAAACAGACTAATATTAGCGTAGATGCCATTCTTCTTACGATGTAACAAGTACATCGGGTGTTATGGTCAGAGCCATGAGCTCTTGTTTCACTGCATTCCTCAGAACAAACCGCGTGTTCACATGTGTGTGATGCGGTGACATATTTTTATATGTAGCATATGCATGAGAACGTACATGTATTCTGGGAGAGCCAAATCAGTTAGATACACTGTAAAAAGTGAAAGTTGACTTAACTTAAAAAAAAATTGAGCAAACCCGTTGCCTTAAAATTATTAAGTACATAATAATAATAATAATAAAAAGTTAAGTGAACTTGACAATTCAATTAACTTATTTTTTTAATTATCATTTACTTAAAAAATTTAAGGCAAAGGGTTTCCTCAATTTTTTTAAGTTAAGTCAACTTATCACTTTTTACAGTGTAGATACTATTATTTTAAAGCAATATGGCATGAGAGGCAGTATATTGCAGTGTTTTTTATTTTATTTTTATGATCAATAAACAGTGTTTCATTGCAACTTATTGTGTTAACATCGAATGTATGCACTGTAAAAAGTGATAAGTTGACTTAACTTAAAAGAATTGAGGAAACCCGTTGCCTTAAAATTTTTAAGTAAATGATAATTAAAAAAAATAAATAAATAAGTGAAGTGAATTGTCAAGTTCACTTAACTTAAAAAAAAAAAAAAAGATTATTTACTTAAAAATTTTAAGGCAACGGGTTTCCTCAATTTTTTTAAGTTAAGTCAACTTATCACTTTTTACAGTGTGAAGCTTATAATATTACAAAACTATTTGAATTTGAATTGTGTAAATTTTAATTATTGACAAGTGTCATTCAACAAAACTGATTATTATGTGGCATTTAACATAGTTCTGAATTAGATTTTTTTAAACTTGAATACTGAACATTTGAAATTTAACACAATTTAATTTTTTTATGGCAATTTTTTAATAGACATGTATTTTCAAACAGTGGATTTTTTGTTCTGAATTCTTTGACTGCAGATATCCAGTTTTTAAAAATACAGCTTCAAGTTTTCAAATTCAATATTTAAAATTCAAAGCGCAGAAATCCAGATCGTACAGAAAGTCAGAGGTCACCCACAGGGAAGAGTAGATGATCTCCGAAAAGTCGAACAAAGCATTTACTGCGACTGGGAGGGGACATGTTCGGTTCACTTCGGCTAGTTTTGTCCTGGCCACAACATATTAACTTGTGGGAGCGTGATAATATGTCGAGTTTATTGCTAAACAAATTCAGATTTTTGAGCCAAGTGGATTTTGAATGCAGCTTCCAAAAGACAAAAAAAAAAAAAAGCTGATTAATATTTTCTATATTTGATACAATCATACCCGCGTGATTAGAACGTTCAGTGCGTCATATCATCAGCTGCTGAATACAAATCTGCATTCGCTGGCTGGTGCTGAGCCAGAGACAGACGCGTTTTTATACGATTCTGTTGAGGTTATGAATGCAATGACCAATCAGAGGCATTCAGAAGAGTCATCACTAAAATGTGTTCTTCACTCGCTCGCTGACTGAATACCTCTTTCTGGCGAATTCTCTCCTCAGAAACAACAAAGTGCAAATGTGTGTACGAATATGTAAGTAAGATATTAATTTCATAGTGTAAACAGCTTCAGTGATTTTAATGGGAGTTTTTGAGAGTGCTTGAACTCTAGACTGTCAGTGAAAATGTTCTTTGATAATGTAAATGTTCTTTGCTCTCTTTCTGTACAATGAAAGTGTTATGATTAGTAGCCTAACTTACAATGTTTTTATTCACATTAACTTTCAATGTTAAATTCACATTAAATATAAAGTCAGTCGTATTAAAATATGTTATGGCATGACACCCATATCTGTTAATTAAATAAACAGACAGGTTTTTATGCATGGTTAATAGATTACATTATTAGGTTACTTTGACCATCGCCCACTAGATCAAATAACATAATCTATAAAGGTGAGAATCAAGATATTTCATGATATAGTTAATGCGTTTGGGAATGTTTCAAATAAAAAGGAAAAAATAAATAAAACATGAGTGCTGTTGTGGCTGCTGTGTGTCAAATGACACCCCCCCCCCCAATCGTGCCCCCTCAAAAATAATGAGTGCATGACGCCCCTGCCCGCATTAAATCCAAGCGGCAACCTCCCGCTCTCTCTCTTGAAACCAACACGGAAGTGACTTAAACTGCAATTCATCGACTGGCCACTAGAGGCTGGCTGCAAAAGGGAGTCAATCCCATAGACTCCCCATGTTAAAATGCCCAACTTTACAGCAGATAAAAACATGTTTACTGCCTGGTTCAAAAAATTATTTTGGTCTATATAGCTAATTTTTCTCTTCATGACAACTGTGAGAGGTGTGAATTTTTTTATAACTCATCTGTTTAAATTATATCAAGCCTTAAAGTTCTGCATAATTAAGGGCGTGGCCACTTGAGTGACAGGTGGATTGACTGCTGTCGAGCTTGGCGGGCGTGGTTTCAACAACCAGCTCCACCCACATCCTGCCTTTTTGCCCATTTTCGATTACCCGGGAGTGACGCGCAGTCAAGATGGCGACGTCCGTCTCCGCCCACTTTGAGCTTCAAAAATGTTCTTCAGAAACCTACGGGTGACGTCACGAACACTACGTCCATTTTTTTCTACAGTCTATGATTAAATCTCTTACATGAGGTAGACAAAACTAATTTAATAAAACTTTTATTCAAATTGTGAATCGCAGGAAAGTAGGCGGTTTCGTGGGCGGTGCGCAAGTGGTGCTCCTGCACCCAAAATCCTGTTTTACAGAGATATAAATAAATAAAAAAATCCAGAGCATTGCTGTTTCAAGTTGAATTGCCAGGTAAAAATACAATTACGTGTAAAATGTCATAGTTGTGTCTAACATGAAAACTATGCTATAGCTAGTCCCATTAAATGAGAAATAGCAAATAACACATATAATAAATTTCCGTTATGTTACGTTATGTAACTATGGCAATGTCTGCCCCGAGACTGCACAAAACACTTCCACTATGAGAGAAAGTGGCAGCCACGCGGTGATTCCAGGATTACCTCAACAAAATAATCTCGTGGTCATGACATATTATAATGCTCCCACAAGTTAATATGTTGTGGCCAGGACAAAACTAGCCTAAGTGAACCGAACATGTCCCCTCCCGGTCGCAGTAAATGCTTCGTTCGACATTTCGGAGATCATCTACTCTTCCCCGTGGATGACCTCTGACCCACTTTCCGTACAATCTGAATTTCTGCACTTTGAATTTTAAATATTGAATTTGCTGTTACGAATTTCCTCTTCATCTTGAAAACTTGTATTTTTAAAAACTGGATATTTGCAGTCAAATAATTCAGAACAAAAAAATCCGCTGTCTGAAAATACAAGTCTATTAAAAAACTGCCATTACATAATTCAATTGTGTTAAATTTCAAATGTTCAATATTCAAGTAAAAAAAAAAAAAAAATATCAAAATCTAATTCAGAACTATGTTAACTGTGACATAACATTCAGTTTTGTTGAATGACACGTCAAATTTACACAATTCAAATTCAAAATGTTTTGTCATATTATAAGCTCCATTCGAATGTGCAGTCACAGATGTGCATTTTTGAGCATTTTATAACAGCTTTGAATGCAACTCATCCCGTCAGAATTTAAGTTGGAACAATCTGTTTTGTAATAAATGTTCCTTTGAATTAGCTAAAGGCATGTGAATGAGTAAAAGAAAATGCACAGCTAATGTAGAAAGTATGGACGTGTGTTTGGGGGTGTAGTTCTTGAAAACATTTGATTAAGTACATGAATCAGATGAAAGATGACTAAGGCATGTTAAAAATGTTTGTATTTAATATTAAGGCAAATTTCTTGCTGCAGTACTTGGCGTGACTCCGGTCTGAATAATCTGGCAGTGAACAGCACTTGATAAATAGCTCACATTCTCTTCTACTCTGCCCTCAGTCCATCAATCTAATGATGCTTCAGGAAGTGCAAATGGAACTTCTGGAACACTTTAAGGCGACTGTTCCACTAAACATTATTTTAACCTGAACGCAGCCTCTCTAATCCAATAGATTTAAGCCAGGATTACTCATATTATTCCATCAGATTCATTGTTTTTAAGTAATAATTGTCTGTCAACCATCAAAAGTTCTTTCCCATTCTATCTATCTATCTACCTCTCTGTCTGTCTGTCCATCTGTCTATCAATCTGTCTATCCATCCATCCATATCTATCCGTCCATCCATCCATCCGTCCATCTGTCCGTCCATCATCATCTATCTATCTATCTATCTATCTATCTATCTATCTATCTATCTATCTATCTATCTATCTATCTATCTATCTATCTATCTATCTATCTATCTATCTATCTATCTATCGTCTGTCTGTCTGTCTGTCTGTCTATCTATCTATTATCTTCAAAATTTTTCAAAGATTTTTTAAACTTTCACAATATTTGTGAAGCCTACATCAATGTCTGTTTTGAAAAACATTATTTTTCTAGTTATATCTCATATCATCTGGAAGATGGTGAATTCTTTCAGAGACCATTTCTTTAGGTTCAGAGGCACATCAATCTTACAGCTGTGCCATGCACAGTCATATATTCAGGCACTTGACTACGAGTAAAAATGCAGTTCTGCGTATCTAAATTCATCATTAATGTCGGTCTGCGATGTAGGTGAGTAGTTTCTAAAGTGGGATTCCACTGAAAAGAACAGAAAAGAGTTTCCACCTGAACTGATTCTCAAATGCAGCGTCTCTGCCCGAGTCCAGTTTCCTCTACTTAACTGTGAGAAAACTCTGCTCCCTGTGGCTCATGCATATTAATGGCAACAGGGTCCTGTTCGAGGCTGAAAGAGCTTGGCGAGGCTTGTCGCTCGCATTGAGGAGCTCTGCAGAGTAGCTTACTGGCAGCAATGGAAGCGCCTACCAAATGGATTCACATGCAAATGCAAGTCTGAGTAAAAGACAATCTTAATTTAGCTGGTTCTCTGTGTGACAGAGATGTGCACGTCCACATAATGCACCAAACGCAGATTAAAACATTAAAATAGGCAAGAACTGAGCTTGTTATTATATGTTTTTGGGCAAAAATATAAAGTTTGTTTTTAATGGTGTGAATGTGTGACTGAGCATATGTGGACTGTCTTTCCGCACCCCCCTTGTCTCATCCCCGTCGTGTTCCCACCTCCTCTGGACTGCGCCCACATTTGAACCTGAACTGATTGGGAGTCAAAAACAGTTGCTGGGGCAGGTTTAGTGGTGCAGAAACGGTTGCCGGGGCAGCAGCAGTTGCCAGGGGCAGGCAGATTACTAATCGAGGGCAGAGGAGAAGGAGGAGAGTGGTAAAGCCATTTGGGGGGCTTTAACATATGAAAAGCAAGAGACGAGGGCTAAGGACCACTAAGGATGAGTCCAGGCAGGATGGCCTCTCTCCCTGTCAAAGAGGGGGGCTAATGGTGGAGCAGGGGCTGTAGAGGCAAGGGGGCAACAAAAGCCCTATTGAGTATGAATGAGTCCCCCACACAGCCAGAGACAGGGGGAATTCCTGTAACTCCCCACTGTGCTGGAATGACATGAAAAGATTACCATACCAGTGGAAGTTCCACGCTCTCTATGTAGCCATGGCTATCCATAGGAGAGAAACTTGACCCTTGTGATTTATATGATATGGGGAAACTCCTTTACAGCCATGCGAAAGCCTCATTTGTCCATTTGCTCTCGTAATTTTCGGTTCGTTTTGAAAATCTACCAGTGAAGTATTCTGAATGGTAGAAGATTGGATAGAGCTATTGAGGAAACGGAAGAAGACATACTTTCATAATTATGTGTGAGTGTGTTCACGAATAAATGATTCTTTGTGATTTATTCATTTAAAGGTGTCTCTCAGCTGGGCACTTTCAAAAAAAGGACAATTTCATGCAAATTGTCAGTTTTTATTTATTTTCTGAAAATAATGAATTTTCACCAGTCTCATTTCCATCATCTTATATTGTGTATTCTGTGGTTGAAATTACATTTAAAATGTTATTGACTAAAGTGTATAACTCCTTTGTATTCCTTGCTGACAGTTAAAATGCTATATACAAATCGTATTTTCATCTTTTGAATATATGTATATGGTCACACTTTATTTTAAGGTCCAATTATTGGTATTAACTAACTGTTAACTAAGACTTTGCCTCAATAAACTCCTAATTACTGCTTATAAATAGTTAGTAAAGTAGTTAAGTTTAGGTATTGGGTAGGATTAGGGATGTAGAATATGGTCATGCATTAATATGTGCTTTATAAGTACTAATAAACTGCAAATATGCTAGTAATATGCATGCTAATAAGCAACTAGCTAATAGCGAGAATTGGTCCCTAAACTAAAGTGTTACCATATATATAGACTTTGATGTGATGTGTGAATAAAATAAAATAAAATCAAAGTAAATGGTCACACTTTATATTAGGTGGCCTTGACTACTATGTACTTACATAAAAAAATAAGGACAATGTACTTATTGTGGTCATATTGTATTGCAAAACACTTTTGCTGATATTGAGGTGGGATACTGGTAAGGTTAGGGACAGGTTTGGTGGTCTGGGTAGGTTTAAGGGTGGGTTAAGGTGTAAGGGATGGGTCAACAGTGTAATTATAAATTTAATTGCAGAAATTAATTACAGATGTAACTACATATAGGTATTTAAAAAATATAAGTACAATGCAAAAACACGTATGTACACAATAAGTGCATTGTATCAAATGATTAATTTAAATGTAAGTACATAGTGGTTAAGGCCACCTAATATAAAGTGGGACCAAGTAAATTAATCTCATTCTCTTCACTGACTCTGCTGACTTTTTTTGCACTGTAAAAAAAAAAAAAAAAAAATCAGTAAAATTTGCGGGGTTACCAGAATTTTACCGTAAAAAATACGGTAGCAACAATTTAAGTTTTATGGATTTAACATTAAAAAAAAAATGTGTTTCATTAACTGATATAATGTTAATATAACCTATTGAAGTACTGAAATTTGTTTAGTACCTTTGTAATACACTGATAACCACCAAGAGTAGGTGGTGATGAAAACATGATGAACAAGCAGCTTTTCCACAAGCTGAGAAGGAAAATACTAGCATATATATAGGAGGTGCACAGTGTCATTCACACAAACAGTAAACACCACCATGGGTAACACACATGAAACTGAAATAATGCAATAAGCATTCATTTAACACCTTCAGATGTAACATACAACTGATAAGAAAAAATAAAAATAAAAAATAAGAAGAAACATAGTTATTTAAAGGAAAAATGCATCAAATGTGAAATGTTATGCAGGGAATCCTGGGAATGTCAATTTACAGTTTTTCACTGTAAATTATACTTTTTTTCACTTCCAAACTGTACTTACTGTAACATTTTTACAGTCTTTTACCATTAAAATCACAGTGATTTTTTAAAGCAATTTAAAAAAATTAAACTACAACTGGCCATAATGTTTAAAATATTGAATTTAACATTTTAATAATGTAATAATAATGTAATACATGTAATTAAAATGTAATAATTTGCATTTGCATGGTGAATTAAAAGCCTGCATCTGGAACAAGACTAAAGCAATCTTATCTATGCATGAAATTTAATGCAATCTTCATATAATATGATATAAAACAAATCTATTAGTTTTAATCTAGAAAATCAACCCTTGGGACAAGACGTTGAAAAACATCCCTGAATATGTGTGTGTGCTTGTGTGTTTGTGTGTGATTTCAGCTGTAAACCTAAGACTCAATTTCCTGTCTTTGCAGGCATAATGACTTGGATTTAGTGCACTTATTCTATGATTGCACCAATTAGTGGTTTTACTGGTTGCCCCCAACCCCACACCAGCAGGCTCACGATGTCTGTCCATCTGCAAAAGGTCTAACCCGGTTCAGCTCAGCAATTTTGTGTGTTTCAATAGCATTGTGTTTTTGTTGTGGTTCTGTTGCCTGGAAGACTTCGGGTCAGAAGATGCAAATCACTATTTGACTATAATAGGTGGGAGTTACATAGAAGTACGGTAAATATATGTAAACCATTCCAAAACCACATGCTGTTATTTTTCAATAAAATGCTGAATTTTTTTAACAAGGTACACATATTTCAGTATGATTCGCATTGTTCAAATTCGTATAAAATGGCCATCTAGTAAAATATAGAATTGGGTTGGTGTTTCTGTGTATGGGTGTCGGTTTACTTTAATGTTACATGACCACACTGTACACTGTTTGCATGTTTGGAGGGCAGTTGCGTGTCATATGACTTGTGTTATTTTATGTTTTGTGAAGTTTGAGTTCTGCTATAGTCATTTCTGTTCTTGATATTTTTGAAGGTTTGTTGGCTCTTAGTGATGGGTTATGTAAACCTCTCATGTCCTCACCTCATGACACATCATGGCCTGACTCGAGAGGATGCAGAGCAGACTTAACAATTCTGTCCAGCATCGGGACACACACGCACACGCAGTGGTGAGCTGGAGGCGATTAGTCACAGGGTCGGATTCCCTCCCTGTTTTTATCAATTAACACTCAGGACGTGGGAAAGAGAAGAGGAAAAATGCAGGGATTAAAGAAGAGACGGACAGCAGCATATGCCACTAAAGCGTTTCCTCTTGTGCTTTCCTTTACACACACACACACACACACACACACCATCTCTCTGTCTGTCTGGGCCATGTTTTTCTCTCTCTATCCCAAATGTCTCGACAAAATTCCTTATCCTAGAGTCTCGTTTCTTAGCTTGCCTAGTGAAATACAAACCGCACATTCACATAATTCAGATACTTGACTTAAGTAGGATGTCCCTGCTGAAAAGACCAGGATATATTGTAACCCCATGCTTATTAACCATCTTGTTCTGCTGTGATTTACCAGAGACCCCAATTATTCACGTTTAAAAATAATAATAGTAATTTTGAAATTAACCTCTTACTTTGCTTTGCAGGTTTCTTTTAAAAACATTTCCCTGGCCTCATAAAATCCCTTTTGACAGATATTATTGAAGCTTCATTGCAGTGTTTTTTAGATTAGTCATGCATTTTTCAGAAAAGTGACTCATATCTATTATTGTAATGTTGCTTCTGCAGGAGACCATTTCGAGAAAATAAAGAAAAATAAGAAATAGGAAGGAATGCATTTAAAAAAAAAATTGTATTATATAAGGTTTCATATCTGTAAGGTACTGTTTGTTTATGCAGGGCTCTAACCTGGTATTTTAAGCAGGGAGTATTCCCATTATTTTAGTTTAATAAATAATTAATATTTTAAAATAACTTCTCTTTCTGCACTGTTCTCCAAGTCTGCTGGGCCACAAGAGCTGTTTTAATGAGAGGTAAGCAGGAGAAAGGTCTCTTACTGTGGAGACCCCAGGCAGTGGCCTTGGCCTCTAGTGAGAGTGTGGCATGCTGGATCATGCATACTAATGATATTTAAACATTTCTTAAAGTCATTGTCAATGCAAATCTCTGTGCGTCAGGGCTAATCAGCATTAATCTAATGAAAATGCAAAGTGACCCTTTCAACATGCGCACACACTCTCCAGCCCCTTGATTTTGGGGACGGGGTATTTGGCACCGTATGATGAATCCAGACAGTCTCCATGGTTATACAGAAGAGCTTATAGCATGAGCACACTGTCTGTCTGTGTGTGTGTGTGTGTGTGTGTGAAGCTTCATTTTGCATTTCTATTAGATTAAACTGATTGATTGATTGATTGACCTTTATACACAGACATTTTCAAGTAAAAGACAATAGTTACACGGTTATATTTGTATGTTTCTTGTCACATTTAAAGGAACGTAAAATTTTTTTTGTTTTTTTTTTTCAAATCAGACTGATTTCAGTTTAATTTTTATTTCTGCTCAGGAGTTCATTAAATTCAGTTAAAACCATTGTATTACAGTCCAGCTCAGTTCAAAACTATTCAACTCAGTTCAGTTCAAAACATTTCAGCTCTGTTAAATTCAAAACAGTTTGGCTCAGCTCAGTTAAATGCAGTTCAGTTCATACAGTTGAATTCAGTTTGGTTCATTTTGATTCAATACAGTTAAGCTCAGTTCAGTTCAGTACAGTTTAATATTTTAGTTGAATTCAGTTCAGTAGTTTTGTTAAGTTCAGTTTTGTTCAGTTCTGTAGTTTAGTTTAGTTTAGTGCAATACATTTCAAGTCAGTTCAGATCAGTTCTGTTCAATACAGTTCATTTCAGTTGAATAGTTTCACTGAATTCAAAACAGTTCAGCTCAGTTCAGTTTAATTTGGTTCAGTTCAGTTCAATACATTTCTGTTGATTACTGTCTAATATTTTAGTTGAAATCAGTTCAGTTCATTGGTTTTGTTCAGTTAAGTAGTTTAGTCCAGTTCAACACATTTCAAGTCAGTTCAGATCAGTTCTGTTCAATTCAGTTTAATAGTTTAGTTCAATTGAGTTTTACTAAGTTCAGTTAAGGTCAATTTGGTTCTGTTTAAATACTCTTCAGTTTGGTAGTTCAGTACAGGTATATTCACCTCAGTTCAATACTATTCAATTCCATTCAGTTGGACTCTATTATGTGAGAGGGAGGGAAAGAGAAGTGCTAAACAACAAAACAACCTTCCATATGGAAAAAGACGCCGTTACGTTGAGCTCTCTCTGTATAACGTCGTTAAACACATCCACATTTCCCTTGAAAGTCTAAATAAAGCATTTGTGTTTGTGCGTATGCATATGTACAGCAGATACAGATGATATATAAGTTCAAAGGGAAGTTCAGATGTTTAACTATTTCTAAATGTATTTTAAATGTCCCAATATTCACCCTGCCAGATACACAGCTGCCGACGCCGTCTCACTTTCCCTTGAAAAGTTATTCCCCCCTGATCTCCTCTGAAAACGACAACATCCTCCTGCTGTCCTCTCAGGCCTTGTTCCGGAGGGAGTTACATCAACAACAGGCCTGTATGCTTTGAAGAACAGAGGAATAATAACCATTCCATGGCTGAACATTCAAACATTGCACAACCGGTGGAAATCTTGAAAAGTAAATGTGGGCCTGATGTGAGCACACACTTTGAAATGAAAGAGTGAAGAGAGACACTAGAGCAACAGTCTCGTCCCCCACAGACACAGAAAAACAGAGATAAGGCAGTGGGCTTTCCTCTCTTCCTGAGCACCGCAGGGATAAGAGAGATTAGAGAAAGACGAATGAACGAGATGATGAGAGAGATGCAAACAGTATGTGCTTGGGGTCTATTGTGTTGATAAGCACCTGAGGGAAATGGACAGACGACCGAAGTGTCTCAACACCTCACTTGTCTGGCTGTGGTGATGATGACCTCTGCAGGACTGCTGTTGTTTATCTGGAATGGGTTTCTAGGTGACAAGCAACAAACAAGAGGAAGAAAAGCATATGAGTTTTTTGGATGAACTATTTCCTTAAGAGGTTTTATTGGGCTGATTAAACTCAGACATGCCTGTATAAAGACATTATGAGCAACAGACTGACTCAGCCTGCTATTATTTTAGTGTCAGTTTTACAAACAGGAAATTTACACATGACATGTTTTGGTTTTGTAATATGTTCGGCTGAGATGGTTTTAATAGAGTTGATGTTGGGGCTCTCATGTTTCAGATCAAAAAGATGAGACCCAGTTTGTTGTTTGATTCTAACTTGTTTATTCTGGTGTAACAGAAGCATCTGGGATATTGAAAATTACACAAGAAAAAGTGCAATAATTAGACAGTCAGTATGATTCTCATTTTTTAACTTTCTAAAAGGAATTTTTAACAGATTTTTTATATAGTTGTTTATAAACAAATAAACACACATTTATATTATTATTATGTATTTTTATTGATATATTTTACAAAGACCAACTACAAATACATTTTTATAACCCAAGCTAAATATTAACTTATATAGCATTGTATTTTCCTGCTATATGTTTGGACATGTTTAGGACCATAATAAATGAATACAAATAAAAATATTTATTTTAATATCATGAAAATGAATAAAATATGTATTTTAATATCATCATCATTATCAATAATAATAATAATTGATTATTATTATTATTATCATTATTATTATTATTAAAATATTATTATTGTTGTTATTGTTATCATTATTGTTGTTATTACATTATTGATTAGTATAATAATACTATTTTATAAATGAAGGATTTTGTTTACATAATATATGTGTGCGTACTGTGTATATTTATTAAGTATATATAAATACACACACATACAGTATATATTTTCAAAATATTTACACATATTTACATGTATATATTTATATTCATATAATTTATATGTAAATATATTTAATATATAAACATAACATATTTTTTATTAAATATATACATGCATGTGTTTGTATTTATGTATATATAATAAATATACACAGCACACACACATATATTGTGTAAACAAAAACTTAATTTGGATGTGATTAATCGTTTAACAGCACATTTTATCCTTTTTTTTTTTTTGCCCACTGATATGACTGCATTCTCATCTACTATGAGTGCATCCTTTAAACATATGTGACCCTGGACCACAAAACCAGTCTTTAGTGTCAATTTTTTTTCCGAAATTGACTGTTAGGATCGGACAATATTTGGCCAAGATAAAACTATTTGAAAATCTGGAATCTGAGGGTGCAAAAAAATCAAAATATTGAGAAAATCACCTTTAAAGTTGTACACTTTGACAGCATCTGATTTCTCAGCATCCTCTCTGAGGGAGTGGTAAGGAGAGAATCAAGGGTTCAGGCTGGTTTTCTGGAGGCTTGTAAATTACAGCACTCTTCCTCGTGGTTTATAGAAAGCAGACTCTCTTTATCCCCTCCATGTGTTTTCTGACGCCCCCTGAACTCTGACCTCTACACCCCTGACCCTCTTATCTAAGTCCCTGGGCTCTGTCATCTCTCTCTCTCTAGTGACCTGTTCTCATGTCCAGCATTTCACAGACCATAAAGCAGACGGTGGCGGGCCTGCTCAGGTCCAGGTGGAGCTTTTCTCTGAACGCTGGGCTGACCTCACAGATTTCACAGATATCTAATACTCTATTCTCTCTGCTCTCATTCTGTCTTTTAGATCTTTAGCTATGGAGAGACCCAAACGTGCAAGCACACACATACACAAAGACCAACTAAACAATAGTAACCCATGACAAACAGCTTTGTAGTTAAAAGAACAATTAATTTAGGTTAACTAGTTATCTATTAGACACTCACAGTAAAATGAGCCAAAAATATACCATGGCAATGGTACCACGGTATTCTTTGAGGTACCTTGAAAAATATGGTACATGTAGTGTACTTCAACCAGGTTATTAACAGAGCACTCTCTCATCTTGTATAATACCTTGTTTTGGTGCATAAATCTTTTTAATTAATTATTTTTATTTTACATGTGTAGTGTGTGAAAAGTATAGTGTACTACATGAAACTGTAGTGTACTTCAAATCTTAAAAGTATATTTGGTTAAACTGCACTTTAATGTGTCATTGTTACAATGCAATTACACGTACTATACATATAATTCGCATATTATGCATATTTAAACGTGATTAATGAATAATATTAATTAAGGACACTGTAAAATAAACTGTTACTGTATATTTGAAATAAATAATAACAATGAAGAGAGTACACATTCATGACTACACTGTAAAAAGTAAATTATCATTAAAAAAATAAGTTAATTGAATTGTCAAATTGTCGGTTTCCTCAATTTTTTTAAGTTAAGTCAACTTTCACTTTTTACAGTGTATGTGTTTTACCACACTTAAGTGCACTTTGTAGTAATGTCAAATTAAAAGTTTTACTTTAAAGTACATTGATTATAAAGTACAAGGTTATAATTTTAAAAGAAGTTTGTCATTTAATACATATATAAAGTAATATTTTAAATATACTAAACTGCAACATCATTATAAATGTGTAATTACAAATATATTTAAATACATGATATACAAATTTTAGTTCTTACTATTAACTAGTTGCTTATTAGCATGTCTATTAATAACATACTGGCTGTTTATTAGTGCTTATAAAGCACATATTCTGCATGACCCTGTTCAACATCTCTAATCCTACACAATACCTAAACTTAACAACTACCTTAAAGGGATACTCCACCCTAACGTGAAAATTTTGTCATTAATCACTTACCCCCATGTTGTTCCAAACCCATAAAAGCTTCGTTCATCCTCAGAACACAATTTAAGATATTTTAGAAGAAAACCAGGAGGCTTGTGACTGTCCCATTGACTGCCAAGTAAATTACACTGTCAAGGTCCAGAAAAGTATGAAAAACATAATCAGAATACTCCATCTGCCATCAGTGGTTCAACCGTAACTTTATGAAGCGATGAGAATACTTTTTGTACGGAAATAAAGCAAAAATAAAGACTTTATTCAACAATTCGGCACTGTAATGTCACCGTAGTGCCATTTTGGAAATTATCACTGCACGCAAAATGCATACGCTCTTCCGTGTCAGCCGCGAAATAGGGATGCGCTGTTTGCGTTCAAATAAAAGCTTAAATCCACGTAGAAAATGTATCCTTGTGTCGCGGCTGACACAGAAGAGCGTGCGCATTTTCCATGCAGTGATCCTCTCCAAAATGGCATTACAGTGCCGAATTGTTGAATAAAGCCGTTATTTTTGTTTATTTCCATACAAAAAGTATTCTCGTCACTTCATAATGTTACGGTTGAACCACTGATGGCAGATGGAGTATTCTGACGATGTTTTTCATACTTTTCTGGACCTTGACAGTGTTAATTGTTTGGCAGTCAATGGGACAGTCACAAGCTTCCTGGTTTTCATCTAAAATATCTTAATTTGTGTTCCCGAAGACGAACAAAGCTTTTACGGGTTTGGAACGACATTGGGGTAAGTGATTAATGACAAAATTTTCATTTTGGGGTGGAGTATCCCTTTAATAACTATTAATAAGCAGCAAATTAGGAGTTTATTGAGCCAAAAGTCGTAGTTAATGGTTTGTTAATATTGAGAACTGGACCTTAAAATAAAGTCTGACCAATAGTATTACTTTTTCATGAAGGTTCGACGTGCTGTTGCGATGTAATATGAAAATATGTTTTGAAAGTCACTTCTGAGGGTGAATGAGGTCCATATTGAGTAATGTATTGAAAGTTTATTGGTGGTAGCAACTGTTTAACTACCTGAAACCGAAAGATATGTTTACCAACCCACATAGATAACATCTTCCACTGCTGTCTTATTTACTTTTAACTCATAAAACTTTCAAAACATATCAGAAGGTTCTTATTGCCAACATATAAAAAGGTGTGTGTGCTGACTATTAGTAATACTTTCAACATCAGTGAGCCAATAAAACACTCAGGTTAGCTGATAAAAAAGTGAGAAGACTTGCACTGCTTTGTGTCAATATCGAACATTTACGAGCAGAGATTTATTCTTTCTCTTGTTCTCTTCATTTCCACCTTCGTGCGACATATCGTCTGGTGTCCACGGGACGTCTGAATGTGGATCTAACAGGGCCTCTTTTATAGATGCATCTAGAACCTGAAGGTCAAAGTTTAAATGTCACGGGTCAGCTTTAAAGGATCCGGTCTGTGCTTCTAATTGGACTTTAATCAAGATTATTAAGTTAATGAAGTGTTCACATGGACCCCGTTTGGCTAATCATCTTCTCTGTTAGCCTTTTGGCGAACTAGCGGAAGAGTGCTTTTAGCATCACTGAGAATGCCAAATCGAAATGAAGAACAGATGCCGCTGTTGTAGGGTGTTGTATTAGTGGCTGAGCTTAATTCATGAAATTTATTGGAATGAGGGAGGAGCTTTGTGACTTTTGACCAGTGATCTAGCATGACTGGCTAAGCTGACTAGCATCAAAGAGAGCAGCAGGGTGAAACTCAGGTTGACTGGATGAATGCTGCACCTGGCTGTAATGGAATAATTGACCTGAAGATTTATGATAACCACAATTGTGTATAACAGACATTCAGGAGCAAGAAAAAAAAAAAAAAAAAAAAAAACCTGTTTAACGCTTTGCCTGAAGGAACATTCACACATACACTGATTTGCAGCAACAAACAGGCCGGAAGCCAGTTGTTATTTTTTATATTACTGATAAGATGTGGAGGTGTCCAGGGATGTGACAAAGTTGAGAATTATTTTTTTTTTCTTGTCAATATAATGAAAAACAATTATGTTGTGAGCTCTATTTTCTTGTGTTGCAGTTGAAACATTCTTCAAAATATGTTCTTTTGTGTTCCGTAGATGAAAGAAAATCAGTAAATGATGATAGATTTTCTTTTTTTTTCTTTTTTTTGTGCAAAATATTACTTTGAATTAGCAGTATGCAATTTTACTAAGATTGATTTCTTCCAACATGCAGGAATATCTTCCAGAAATGATCGCCATTTTGAGTGATTGCAATGGTGTATTACAAACGCTTTCATTCAGGATGTACATTTTTAGTAGCAAGAAAATGTTGTTTTTACTGTAAAGTGCATTTTAAATGTTTTTAGAACATTTCAACAAATTTAAATGTTTATAGAACATTGTTTTAGTGCTTTCAAGGATTACACTTATTTTAATATGCTGACTAACAAACTAAAGCACATATAAAGTATTTATCAATTTAACTGTAACATGTTATTTGATATTACTTTTACATATCACATATACAAAGTTATAAATATATAAATGCATCATTCATTCATTCAAAGTTAATATATTTTGAATTTACTAATTGCAACTTCATCAAATGTGTAATTACAAATATTTAAATACATTCCATACTAGTTTCAGTAGAATTTAATTAAAGTATATTTTAGTTTATCATAATGATTATCAGTACATTCAGTACACTTTAACCATATTTCACAGACAAATGAAGTATTAATGAAATTACATCTAAAGATTTTCTACTTAAGTTGTCAAAAAACACACTAAAGTTTAGCTAATTGCATTTATAAATTTAAACTATAATACATTTTCATTTAATTGTAAATAGCATGCATTCAAGTGTCTGAAAACATTACATTCAGTTCACACTTAAGCAATCAAATATTTTAAAGTATATTATTTCCATAATAAGTACTCTTTTATGTATGCTAAAGTGTACTGCTTCTTTCACAATTAGACTGATATTTCACTTTATCTGCAATATATTTTCTCGTTTTTGATCAGATTTTCAAAAGTTATATTCAGTTGTGCAGCCCATCAATATCAAGTAATACAGCCACTCAGAGACCTCCAGTGATAAAATCACTGTATGTGTAAGGTCACTTCAGTGGCCTCTGCTGTTATCTATTTAGTATTCACACCATAACCTTATATAAAACATTTACAGAAATCATTATCATGGTCTGGAATCGTTTTGCATTGATTGAGCTGGTATGCATGTGTCATTTGGGAGCAGAAGAAAAATGTATGGGATCATAAGAGATGAAGTGAATGGTTAGAAAGACAAACTTTTTCCTATAGCCATTTCTCTACAAGAGAAGTTGCTTTGTGGACGGACACAGAAATCGTGTTTGTCCAGTCAAGACCTGGCTGAGTTTCAACAGAGATCAGACATTGACCTTTTTCTGCTCTCTCTCTCTCTCTCTCTCTCTCTCTCTCTCACACACACACACACACACACACACACACACAGACAGACACTAATCCACCTCTCTAAAGTGGATTATGCAACGTTCACCCAATATTCAGTATCATTAATCCTTCATTGATTCAAATGTAATTTTCTCTAACACGCGGTTTCCTGTTCAATTAAATAATTTGCCTTGAGTTCAAGAGGTATGAGAAAGTTGCCATTTCTTTGGATTCTTACTCATTTTGTCTTTACTGCAACTGACAAGAAAAACAAGGAACTAAGATAGAAAATAGTTTTGTTAAGCATGTATGACTGAAAAGAACTGGTCCCCAAATTGGTCCCCAAACTAAAGTGTGACAATTTGACACAGGACCACAATACCAGTCATAAGGGTCACTTTTTTAAAATTAAGATTCATACATCTGAAAGCTGAATACATACACTTTCCATTGATGTATGGTTTGTTAGGATAGGAAAGTATTTGGCTCAGATGCAACTATTCGAATATCTGGAATTTGAGGGTGCAAAAAAAATCTAAATATTGAGAAAATCACCTTTAAAGTTGTCCAAATGAAGTAGGGTATTAGTTTATCCTAGATGTTTAGGCGTCCCAAAATCCTATTTTAACCCCTGAGCATTGCTCACATGGCGTGAAGTGAAGTAAAATGATGGATGAGTTTTAAAACACATCCAAGGAGGAGACAGATAGAGCAGGCCGCCCAACAGAAACAAGACTGGGGTCAGAGGACAAATGTCAAAGGGCGGCAAAGAAACAAGTTGTCAATGCAGAGGCTTGCTGCATTGGTTTGGTAAATATTATTTTATGCAAAACATCTGGAAAGCACATCATGGATTAATAATGATACAGCAAACATCAACCATTGATTTTCCATGCCTTACTTTTCACATTAGTCACAATCTATCATCTTACCACCAAAGCAGTTATTTACTCAAGCCTGTGCGGGATAACTGCTCCTCTGTTACTGAGAATGGTTGTAAACATCGAGTGAGGACAGAATACTGTATGGATTGGTGCCTGAAGCAAAGTTAAGTTCCTTTTAATAGCAGAGCCATACAGCAGCAGAGCCACAGGCCCTAACAGCAGATTTTACAAAGATTGCAGCATTTACTAATCCTTAAACCAAGAGATTAAAGTGTCAATCAATCACAAAAAAACCCAAAACAAAAACAAAAAAATTTTTAGTAAATGAAGCCCTTAAGGTTTAGCTCATTCATTGGCTAATGTAACCAAATATTTATGGGCAAGTTTGAAAGAAGACTTTCAAGTATGATGATCATTAGATGCTATGTTATAATGAATAAAGCTGTGTTATAATATTTTAATAATTGCACTATTAACATGTCAATCAACATTATTATTAGAAAACATGAGCATGCAAACACTGATTTCACAGTAGTTTATCTTTTAAGAGAATTGATACTTGAATTGATACTTTTATTTAGCAAGGATGTATTAAATTAATCAAAAGTGACAGTAAAGACTTTTACATGGTTATTTTTTATATTGAAATTTCTACTTAGCAAATAATTTTACAAAACTGGTTTTCACAAACATAAAAAAAAGCTTCTTTTATTTTTTGTCCTGTCTGTGTGAAAGCCTGCAGTGAGACCATGTTATAAATCAAAAGAAAAGCACAGTGACTCAGCTTGCAGTTTGTGTGCTATTTTGTGATGTGAGATTGACTAATTCTATGTGAGTAATTCTGTGCAAGTTAAACATTGCATAATGGTAGACGAGTGCAGACATGCATGCATGCATACCAGTTCTTTACAGACTAAATCATGTGTAGTCAATTCACAAATGAAGGAGCGGAAAAGCAAGGCCCACAGCTGACAGGACGTAGTGTTTCCTCATCCTGAGCCCCCAAATAAGAAAGAATGCGTGGCCATCCGCACTGTAGAGGCCCCCCATACTTGTGTCTGACCCTGCAATCCACCCCTATTCCCAAGGCTTGTGTCTTTATAAACCGCTGTTGTCCCATAACATACTTGACAGGTCACTAACGCTAGCCTGTGTATTTTGTTATCCGGTTTAAAATTGTTGGCAGTAAGCCAATTCAAGATGGCTTCCGTGTAAAGAACAGTGATGTGGAAGCTATACTTGGAAACTAGCTTAAAGAGACAGTTTAGCAAAAAAATAAAAAAATAAGTTTATTTACTATCATGAGTCCCATGTTTTTTTTTTGTAAGGAACCCCTTTCCTGCAACAGAATTATATATATATATATATATATATATATACACACACACACACACACACACACACACACACACAAAACCCTTTCCTATATTTATTTATATATTTATATATATATATATATATATATATATATATATATATATATATATATATATATATATATATATATGTAAGTCTGAATTGTGAGACATAAACTCAGAATTACAAGATATAAAATCAGAATTGTGAGATATAAATTCAGAATTGCAATATATAACTCAGAATTGTAAGACAGAAACTTGCAAGTACAAGAAAAGAGAGAATTTTGAGAAATTTGGAAAAAAGTCAGAAGTCACAGTTACTAACTTAAAAGCTAATTCAAAGTAGTTAACATATGCATATATAACTGACACAGACATGCAAACTCAAAAAATCCATTATACAGTTCATAATAGCTGGAGCCTGACTGTCCCATTGTCTGGCAATAGGGGTACTGGGCCTGTTCTAGGGACCCAGGTGTATTGTACAGGAGATGGACGCTTGCATGGATCATTGCATGACCCCAAGGCTCCATTCAAAAGCAATTTTCTCAACCATCACATTCCTGCAGAGCCACCATGGCTGTCATTGCATATTCCAAACAACAGCCTTTTAAGTCAGAGCAATTGAGTGTGGGGTTAGAGAAACACAGAGGACTGTTTGAGTTTCCCCTCACAGTTCCGGGCCTGACCCACACAAACAGAGCCAGGAGAGAGAATGAAGAGGAGAAAACCTCCACATGGGGTGCAAGACAGTCTAAATATAGCTGCAACAGTCAGTCCTAATTCACCGATATTATGAAACACACGCATGTGTGCCTGTGCACGCACACGTAAACGCACACTCACACGTAAGACTGCAGAAAGTCAGTTGGTTTTACTTATTAAACTCAATGAAGTGAGATTACATTACCAGCGCTGGTGGGAACAGGCGGCTTTCATTAAACTTGGGCACATGAAGAGCAAAATAGAGAAATTCAAACCAGAGGGGCAAATAAAAGTGAAGCGTACGTTTTTAATTTGCAGTATAAGAAATGCAAGAATGTGAAATACATGAAAACAATACAAATAATCAACAAATAACACTTAAACAGGCTGAAAAATGCTGCCAAACGCAGCATGAGGTTGTGATCGGACTGCTGGAATAATTTTGACATGACAGATTTCAGTGGAATAAGGAAAATAAGAATATGCTACACTCGGCTAGGCCTGTCCAACCTGTGCAACTTCTTATTACAAAAACAGGTTCTTTGAAAAGCCGTAGGGTGATATCCAGCCTGACAAAATTGCTTTTCTTGCTTGAGTTTCAATTTTTTTTTTCTATTGAACTGAAGTTCACAGGTTCAACAAGCAACCTCTGAACTTGAGGATGGTAGGATAAGAGAAAAGAGAACTAAGAGAGAAATCTAGTTCTTCAATGGTTCTTTGCAGCACATTATCTTCAACAAAGAACCTAATGTGAGTTATGATTAGTTGATTATTTGACTGGATTTTAAAGAATAATCATGATTATGAATGGAATTTAAAGAAATGTGGCTTAATTCAGTCAAAAAAGAAAACATTAAGTGCAAATAGCCCACCTTGTTACCCCACCAATGTCTGCTTGGCGTAGACAACATTACAAAAGATGCATGTTGTCTAAAGCAACTCGAGTTAGAATCCACCTTTTGTCAAACTCTTTGTTCTGTCTTATCCCATCACATATCAGATTGGACAGACATTTGTTTTCAATAAAATTAAGGAAATATTTTAAAAATGTAAATAAAGTGCCTTGCGGGTATTTAATAATAAAGTGTTAATCAGGTAGCCTTAGAGGTAGCTTTATTGTCGCAATATAAGGAGGCATCCATTTAGTAATGTTAAGAAATATTATAATTTACACTCGATATGTTATTACTGCATGCTATTTTATAATGTACTACAATAATGAGGTGCAAATATCTGCCATTTTTTGCACTAAGTATAAACAGCATCTACTATTTACACTTATTGCAAAGAAAATACTGCTATTTTTATATAGTGTAAATAGAATCTATCGTTATTTGCACTTAGTGTAATAAAATACTTAATACGCTTTTAAAATACTGCTATTTTCACTTGCATTTCTATTTGCACTTAGTGTAAATAGCATCTATCGCTATTTGCACTATTTGCAAATAGCCACTGCCAAAATAAAATTCTGCTATTATTTATTGACCTTCACGTTGTTCTAAATCCATGAGAGCTCCGTTACACAAATAAAAAAAATGAAGATATCTCGCTTCCACAAGTGCCAACCAGGTTTATTCTTGCACATCAGGCAAATCCAGTATTTTATGTAGACAAACACTAAATTAAATCTTTTTAAAGTGACTATGTTTCTTCGGAAGACTTGCATTAAACCACTCAATTCATATGGATTTCCTTTATGATGTCTTTATGAACTTTTTGAAGCGTCAAAGTTTTGTTTGGGTGAACTTTAAACTGCATCTGAGGTTTTATTAAAATATCTTCATTTGTGTATTGAAGATGGACAAAATTCTAATGAGTTTGGAAAGACACGAGGGTGAGTAAATGAAAGCAGAATTTTCATATTTGGGTGAATAATCGCTATCAAAGCAAAAATGCAGTTTAAGCATATAGCTGTCACACTCGGGCGTTGCAGAGAGAACGCAGGAGTCACGAGTATCACAAACCATCTTTATTGATGAAACAGAGGGGAGAATCCAACTGGGAAACAGGAGCAAATGCACCAACACAACGATTAGACCCGACAGGGGAAAAACACACAGACAGGAACTAAAATACACAGAATAATTAATTAAACGCAGGTGCAGGGAATGAACTAATCAGACTGGGGAGAAACTGGGTCACTGGACACATGGGGAGCAAAAACACAACAAAACCAGTCCAGGGGCGTGACAATAGCACTTAAAATGGAAGTAAACTGATCCAGCTAGTTAAATAGAACTTTTAACTAATAATAAAAAAATCCTTCAATTCCTTCCCTTTATTAAATAACTTGCTCTGCCTCTTAAGCCCGAAACACACTGCACGATTTTTGGCTGTCCCAGATGAAATATTGACACTGTGAGGTTCAAAGACGTCTGTTGACAGTGTCAGAAATTCAGCATGATCATGCACAGTGTGTCTAAACATGGCGCTAAAACATAAAACTGATAACCTCAAGGTCTTATCCCTTCCTCTTCTGCCACTTCTATTATTTTTCGGCACACATGAAACTTACAAATGCCAAAGTGTGATTCATCATGCTCTTTTTGTTTGCCATTAGCACATGCTGATGACGTTTTATTCTTCAATAGTAACTCAGCATACGAGTCAATAGGTCATCATTGTACGGTCTACATCACTACATTAGAACCATGTCGCACAGTGTGATCTGCAATGATCTTATAGGATTGCTAAAACTGTGCAGTGTGTAGAAGGCTTTACTGTAAATGACTGAAGTTATAAATTGTTCTTACTTTTTCAGTTCTTCCCCTCCAGGCTGGGCTCAATTTTGTCTCCAGTTTTCAATGTATAAAATAAAGTTCTGTCATCATTCTCATTGGATATCCTGTTTCACTCAGAAGTACATCAGATAACAGAAATAAAATGGGTTTTGAACTCTGTTTTGTTTACTTTATGGCACCAGTGCATAGATGATTTTCTAAAGAGCTGAAAAAAAGTTATTTGTGGTTCTCCAAAAGCAGGACAATCAGTCCTTTTTGGACACATTTTTAAGAAGATGCATGATATTTTTATATGTAATCATAATGTAATATATAAATGGATGATTGCATGTAAGGTACAGGCCAAATGTCTCGTATCCGCGAAATGACCTAGCCTTTTCCACCCGTCCCACTTCAACTCTTTCTCCATCTCTCTATCATCACCCCTCCACCTCACCCTCCGTTTTTCACAGTGTTAACAATCAGCACATGGCCTGGAGTGTAATTGGGGCTGAACCTGGTGCTGATTGTGATGGATGGAGAGGATCAACAAGACCAAGATGGCTTCTTTCATCTCTTCTATTTCTTTTTTTCAGTTCTCTCACTTTCCTGAGTACGTTCCCATGGCATGGTCCTAATACATGTGCTGGAGATGTGTGCTGTCGCAGCTTTTTCCTTCATAGAGTGCTTGGTTAACTGATACAACATGAACTGAGCAGAAGCGCTACTTTTGTTTATACAAGTTAATGACAAGAGTTTCTGGACACCATAACAATGAATTGCTCGCGGACAAACCAAGTTTCAGCATATTACAACACATTTAACCCCCCCCACATGATATCGGACATTGAGTAAAGTGGATAAATCTAGTGTATGGATAAAATGTGTTTCGTAACATGTTTTCGCTATTCATCAAAGAATCCCAAATGCTTCACAGTTTGAAAAAAATAAAAAAAAATAAAAAAATAGCAAACAGCTATTTGAAAACAACTGTTTTCAACATTGAAGACTGGAGTAATGATGCTGAAAATCCAGCTTTACCATTACATGAATTAATTACATTTTAAAATATATTAACAAAGGAAAATGTTTATTTTAAATTGTAATAATATTTCACAACCATTACTGTTGTTACTATTTTTAATAAAATCAATGCAGTCTTGGTGAGCACAAGCAACGTCTTTTAAAAACATAAAAAAATCTGACTGACCCCAAACCATTGAACAGTATAGGTTAAAGAGAATGTTTACTCAAAAATAAAAATTCTGTCATAATGTACTCATAAAACTTGTATAATATATGTCAAAATTAAGATAAAGCAGCATAAAAGCATAATGAAAGTGTTTCATATGAATCTCGTACTATATGCAGTGCAAGTCATATGATAGTTTGACATTAATCACTGGTAACTTAACTATTGCAACTGGATAACTGAGTAAGGATTTCAACTCGAGAACCAGAATAGTATAATTTATTGAAATCCTGTATCTGACTCTAAAAAATGATTCATTCACAAACTGAAAGACTTTTTTTTTTTTTTTTAGTGAGTCACACCTTAAATTTCAGGTCTAAACTTAAATGCATTTATACAAAGCTATCTTATGGCTTCAGAAAACTTGTGCATGACTTGTAAGGACAACTTTTTATTATAATTGCATGGTGATTTTTGGTAAAACTTCAGTCCTCATTCACTTTTATTGTATTGAAAATGTCTAGGATGTTGTTCAGGGTCTGGAGTAACATGAGGGCTTGTAAAGGATGACAATTTTTTTTCTTCTTCTTTTTGTTAAGTATATATTTTCGGTAATACTTTAGAATAGGGAACACTTATTAACTATTAACTAGTTAATAGTGACTTTTCCCTCAATAAACTCCTAATTTTCTGCTTATTAATAGTTAGTGCGGTAGTTGTTAAGTTTAGGTATTGGGTAGGATTAGGGATGAAGAATAAGGTCATGTAGAACAAGGCATTAATATGTGCTTAATTACTACTAATAAATGGCTAATATTCTACTAATATGCATGCTAATTAGCAACTAGTTAAGAGACCCTGAAAAAAACTGTTACCATATTTTCTTGTACTAATAAAGCTGCATAGTTTCATTACAGAGTTTCTGATCTAGACCCGCATGCAGGTTCAGTGCACTCTACTGCTGTGACACAATGATTAATCAGGACAATTCAAACCAGGCCATGACCACATGCGTTTAAACACACACACATTTTTCTCTCAGTGAGATAAGCAAATGTTCTTCTGACCACAAAATGACTGAAGTGCTCCACCAGCCTGGGCGATCTGCTGCCTGACCGCCTGCAGCTTACCACACTAAACACAAACTGAACCCGCAAACCTCGAGCATATCCTTTCTGTGAAGACTCTCATTCCTCTTTTCTACTGTTCTGTAGCAAAATTCTGCTGTTTTAAGCCTGTCATAGTTTTACACAACAGTATTGGATGATTTGATTATCTTGACTTTCCAGGTTGCACTCTGGTGTGTGCACACCAAAAGTAAACCAAATATTTGCATCGTGTTACTCGCTCTAGCTTACTGGAATGTGTTTCATGTCACTCACGCTAATAAAAACATAAAAACAATAAAAACATTTTCTGATACCGGACGTGTCAACAAGTTCTCCTCAGATTGGCCTGCGCGACAACACGTCATGTGAATTTCTGCTCAAACTAAAAAATTCAACTTGCGCAGAAGACGCGACTGAGGCGAATATTTCACGTTCGCAACAAACACGTCTGGTGGCGCGAATTTGCATCTATTCGCGTCTTCGCATTGACTTTATATGTAATCTACTCCCGCAATTTAGACCCAAGATGGCGGCGCGATCAGACGCGGCGGCTGCTCCAGGTCCCAAAGACGGTGCTTTTTTGTCTTTTAATGTCGTCTGTTCGTCTCCAAATAGTGTAAATTTACCGCTAGTTCATAAGGAAATCACTCCTAAACTCAAATATGTTCGCCAAAGACTTTTGGATATCGGCAACGCATACAAAGACCAACTCTCGCCGGCGGCTACTGAGAACCTACGAGGCCTCTGTTTACTGCTGAAGCCGGACCTCGAGACCGCGGCCTCGCCTACTGTCGCTACCCGCACAAGGCGGCGTCGCAAGCGGTGTGAGAGAGGACGGAAGCGCGGTAAGCGCGGAGGTATACGAGCTAGGCTGAGGGAAAACCCCACAAGACCGGCTCTTCCAACACTCATGCTCTCAAACGTTCGCTCTCTGGAAAACAAACTGGACTTAATTCAACTCAGTCGATCTACACAGCATGAGACAAGGGATTGTTGTGTGTTTGTTTTCACTGAAACATGGCTGAACGACAACATCCCGGACTCCGCCATTCAGCTGCACGGACTAACTTGCTACCACGCGGACAGAGATTCATCACTGTCTGGTAAGACTCGCGGCGGTGGCTTGTGTGTGTACGTCAACAAAGAATGGTGTAACAATGCTGGGGTAGTGACAAAACACTGTTCATCGCTGGTGGAGTTTATGTTTGTGAAGTGTCGACCGTTCTATCTGCCGCGGGAGTTCACGGCCATTGTTATTGTCGCGGTATACATCCCACCGTGCGCAAACGCAAAGGACGCGCTTCGCGAGCTGTACAGCGCCATCAGCGAACAACAAACAAATAACCCCGACGGCTTTTTCATCATAGCCGGTGACTTCAACCACGCAAACCTAAAGACAGTTTTGCCAAAGTTCTACCAACATGTGAACTTTGCAACAAGGGAAATAACACACTGGACTTTGTTTACACAACAGTTAAGAGCGCATACAAAGCTGAACCCGCCCCCACCTCGGGTACTCAGACCACATCTCTGTTATGCTAATCCCAGCATACAGACCACTTCTGAAACTGGCCAAACCGGTTCACAAACAGATCAAGGTATGGCCAGACAATGCCACCTCAGCACTGCAGGACTGCTTCCAGGACACAGACTGGAACATGTTTAAAGAGGCGGCCACCTACAACAACCACACAGACCTGCAGGAGTACACTGAAACTGTGACTGCTTACATCCAAAAGTGCACTGATGATGTGACAGTCACCAAGACCATCACCACACGCGCCAACCAGAAGCCATGGATGACAGCAGAGGTTCGTGGGCTGCTAAAGACCAGAGATGAAGCATTCAGATCAGGAGATAAAGCAGCCCTCAAAACAGCAAGAGCCAATCTGTCCCGCAGCATCAAAAATGCAAAACGGTCATATGCTCAAAAAATCAACAATCACTTCACAGACAGCAGTGACACACGGAGCCTGTGGCAAGCTATTCAGACCATCACAGACTACAAGCCCCCGCCACAGGCCTGTGATGACGACACATCCCTCCCAGATACACTCAACCACTTTTACTCACGGTTTGAAATGCAGAATGACACACCTGCACAAAAACTGCCCACACCTCCCAACGACCAGGCGCTCTGTCTGTCTCCAGCCGACGTAAGGAAGTCCCTATCTAGGATCAACCCACGCAAGGCTGCGGGTCCCGACAACATACCTGGCCGTGTACTGAAAGACTGTGCTGCACAGCTGACAGATGTCCTAACAGATATCTTCAACACCTCGCTGAGCCAGGCAGTCGTCCCCACATGTCTCAAATCCACAACAATCATACCGGTACCAAAGAAATCACCTGTGTCCTGTCTAAATGACTACCGTCCCATAGCACTGACTCCAATCATAATGAAGTGCTTTGAGAGGTTAGTCATGCACAACATCAAAACCAGCCTCCCCAACACACTCGATCCGCTCCAGTTTGCATACCGTCCGAACCGCTCTACGGACGATGCAATTTCCTCCACTCTCCACCTGGCTCTTACCCACCTAGAAAATAAAGACTCCTACGTTAGAATGCTGTTCATTGACTTCAGCTCAGCATTCAACACAATAATCCCACAACAGCTCATAAATAAACTCAACCTGCTGGGCCTTAACAATTCCCTCTGCAATTGGATCCTGGACTTTCTAACCGGAAGACCTCAGTCAGTCCGTGTCGGCCACAACACCTCGAGCACTACCACACTGAACACAGGTGCCCCACAAGGCTGTGTGCTCAGCCCGCTGCTCTTCACGCTGCTGACCCACGACTGCACTGCCAAGTCCAGCTCCAACCACATCATCAAGTTCGCTGATGACACAACAGTGGTAGGCCTCATCAGCAACAACGATGAAACGCACTACAGAGAGGAAGTGGCACAGCTGGCTGAATGGTGTGGCACTAACAACCTGTCCCTCAATGTGAGTAAGACAAAGGAGGTTGTGATGGACTTCAGGAGAAACTCCGTGATCACCCCCACTGACCATCGACAGCTCGCCTGTGGAGAGTCAGCAGCACTAAATTCCTGGGGTGCACATCACAGAGGATCTCACCTGGTCCACCAACACCATGTCACTCTCCAAGAAGGCACAACAGCGCCTACACTTCCTCCGCCGGCTGAAAAGAGCAAGTCTCCCTCCACCCATCCTCACCACTTTCTACAGGGGCACCATTGAGAGTGTGCTGACCAGCTGCATCACTGTCTGGTACGGGAACTGTACTGCAGCAGACCGCAAGACCCTACAACGGACAGTGAACACCGCTGCAAGGATCATCGGTGCCCCTCTCCCTCCATCCTGGATATTTTCCTCACACGATGCTCCAGCAAAGCCAATAGTATCGTGAAGGACTCCACACACCCTCCCACAGTCTCTTCCAGCTCCTACCATCAGGAAGACGGTACCGGAGCATCAGAGCCCGCTCTGCCAGACTGCTCAACAGCTTTTTCCCCCAGGCTGTGAGAGCCCTGAACTCAAATCACCCCGTCCCTCTCTGAAACCCCATACAAACCCCTACCTCCTGTAACATGTAACGTGCAATTCAAGTGTGCTACACACAGGTGAGTGGGCCTGTACAAACCACCTGTAGTAGCACACTCTCCTCCTCTATGCGCACTAGTCACTTTTCACACACACTGCTGTGTGTACACAAATCCCACAAAAGACTCAGTAATATATGTATGTTTACATGCTCATGCACTACAAATCATCCTGCACTGTTCCCCAGCCAGCTGCTTGAACTCAATGTTTCTCCTTGCACATGTACAGTACTTATCTGAAGCATTCGTATAGTTTGTATAGTTTGTATTTTTTAGTTTGTATAGGTACTTTTTTATAGATAGTATATTTATATTTATAGTCAAAATCTATCAGTAGGATAGTTGTGTATAGGTTTATATTGTCTTACTCCATTGTTGTATGCCTGTATTTATGTAGCACCGTGGTCCTGTGAGGCACGACATTTCGTTCCACTGTATGCCCCCGCATGTAGCGGAATGACAATAAAGCTCAACTTGACTTGACTTGACTTGAAATAATTCGATTTGCTTTTGGTGTGCACACATAGGCCATAGACAGTTTATTAACGGTTCCTTTAAGTTCAGATGTCTTGCTGTGCCTCTACCCTTAGATACCGGAAATCTCTTCCCCAGGATCTCAGAGAAATCTCTACCCCTTTTAAAACACAATTGAAAATACATCTGTTTGCTCACTGTTATTGAAATGTTTATGCAGTTTGACTCTTTCTAGTGACTGCAATCAACAATGCCATTTTTCCTCTTATGCCATTGTTTATCATGTAGTTTGACTTTTTTGCATTTCTTCATTTTGTTTCAGTTCTACTTTTCGGTTTCTGGTTCAGTTTCTTGTCATACACTGTGAAAGACACTATAGAAGAAAAATATTAATTAATTAATTTATTTATTTATTCATTCATTCTTTCTTTTAAGAAAAAGTGCTGTGGTTGTATAATGCTACAGAGATGGTACCCGATATCGGGTATTACCATGGTGTTTACATTGAGAGGTGCTTAAAAGAATATTATAAGGTATATCATGGTAATTGTCAAAAAACATGGTATTTCTATTATTTAAATTTCTTTATTTTGCAGGAGCTACAAAAGAGCAAAATGCAACAAGCGATTCTTCATAAAGAAGCAATAAACACGAGAAGCAGGAGATAAGCTAAAGTCTCCATTTTCTTTCTAGTTATTCTCATTACTGCCTAAGAGAAACAAATGGCTCGTTTCCACTGAGCGGTACGGTTTGGTACGGTACGGTACGGTACGCAGTTATGTCCGTTTCCATTTTCAGAAGTTGTGAATGGTACCAAAATAGCAAACCGTACCGTACCACTTTTTTGGTACCCTTCCATTGGGGTACCTAGCACAGCAAAGGGTACCAAAGGGGTGGAGCTAAACTCACTGCAGAACGTTGATTGGTTGACTAGAATCATCACTTGTGCGTGATACAAGGGGATAAAGCTTCTCCTTCACTCGTTCCGTATTTTCACACAGACAAGCCGTTTCTCAATATGCGTTCTTGTCTGTTCTTGTGGACTTGTGAAACGTCATTGCCCAAAAACCCGAGTAATTTTCAAAATATTACTGTTATTGTGTCATGAAATGTAGTTTTAAGAGTTTTTCAGGTGAGGATGTAGTTGTTTAATACTTAAATCTGCGGTTTATTTATAAAGATATTTGAAAATGTGCTATGCTGATTTCGGAGCTCCGGGGGATCACCGGGCGCTCAGTGCTCATGTATCCGCCTCGAGCAGCCTTACGCTCAGCTAGTCCTTCCGACATTTGCCACTGGCTCTGATGTCTCTGTAGTGATTAAACATGAGATACAATTTGTTGTGTGTATATTTAACAGGCATTCATGGTCTCATGAATCTATTATTTGTTCCTGGTCATATCGTTTTCACTGAGCACAAAGTTTAACTTAATATTTATTTTGAACTTTACCGTAGTACAACGCTGACTTTGTAGCATGCGTTTGACTGAATTGTTCTTTTGTCTTTATTTCCTCTTATATAAGCCTCTTATACTTTGTACTTTTATTGGCTATTATTGTTTTATTGACATAAAAGAGGCAGATTTGTGCTTATCGTCGCGCTGATCGCTACTTTCCGACATACACCACGCCTATCAAGTGAGTGTACTGTTGGCAGTGGAAACACAAGCTAGATCAGAGTGTTTGGTCCCGAACCATACCACACAGTACTGTACTGACCCGTACCGCTCGGTGGAAACGAACCAAAAGAGACCTCTTTCATAGTTTTCTTCCCTACAGGGTTGTACAACACCTATATTAACATGACATGATGTTGCTCAAGTAAAGCACATTAGGCTCCTCCTCAGTATAGTCTTTATTTATTCAAAATGATGCTGTGATAAGATCGGACACCAGACCCTCCTTGCATGATCCTTCTACATATGGCAGTGATACAGCAGGGATGTGATGCATCACTGGCGGCCTATATTTAGCTGTACCTTTTGTCATTAGCAGTAAGCGTTTATGTCGTCTAGAGTAAGTTTAGCAGGCCTGTGTCCTTTCGTTGCATGACTACGTGCCGAATGTGATGACTCTATCCCTGTTGCCCGGGCCAGAGTGCTTTGTTAACAGAGGGGGCCAGCATAAATCAGGAGTAGATTTCAAGCAGACAGCAATATGATTCAGCCATAAAATAACAGCGGGCCAGGAGAGAGAGAAAAATGAGGACATCAAAGAGCATGGCAGTAGATAAGCTCTGACCTGCTGTGGGTTAGAATTTAATCTACAGAGATGTGGGCTCTAAAATAGACTGCAGTATGCATACTAAAGCTTTGTGGGTGTGGTTGTGTGTTATGTAAACGAAGAAGTAGGTCAGAGACTTTATGACTAAATATGTTTACAGAAGTTTCTGTCACGGGCTGATGTGTCATTGATGGTATCGATATTTTTACAGATACATACTCCAGCTAGCACATGCTTTGTTTAAAAAATCTTTTCCTGTTGGTCAGGACTTGGATAAATGTTAAGACACATGCTAAGTATGCTAAGTGCCTCTATTTAAGTTGCAAAATCTGTTGGTATGTGAGTAGTTGACATGACATTTCAATAACTTTCAGCAATTCTTGAAAGCTGTTTTAAACATTGTTTCCCCAATTCTTCTCGAATTATTATTCATACGGTTTTTAAGAGCTCATAGTAGCTGAGATAGGAATATGTATACTTTAAAAAATCTATTTATCACAGGACTTTTTAAAATGAACTAATGATATATAGATAGATAGATAGATAGATAGAGTAGATAGATTATTACAAGTGCACTTAATGTGTTGACATTGTCAAGAAAGTGAACTCTCTTTAAGGACTTTAAGTCTAAAGTGGCCTTTTATATCATTAATATTATATTATCTTCAAGTACAGTTTTAAATATACTTTTAAGATTTGAAGTACACTACAAGTGCACATTCAGTATAACTAAGCACACTTCTTTTCACAAAGGATTCTCAATTTTGACTTTAAATCATGCACTTTATATCTTGACTTTAGTTCTTGTAATTGTGACTTTACAGTATTTGAGTATGACTGAATTTCTTCGTTTAAACTTTACCTCACAATAACAGGTTCCAAACAGGCTGGCATACATGTCAATTACCCATGTATGAAAAGAACAAAGTTCAAAGAAAAATTCACCGCCTAAATAAAATGACTCATGTGAGCATGTGACTGTGATCTTACCAAAAATAAAGCTTTTCAGATAATGACCGGCATTAACACCTCTTCTGTAAATGTGTTTTGGGAACTGAAATGTGCTCATATTTGTTAAATGTCATGCTGACAAAACCCTAATTAACAACAGAAAAAAATAACTAATAAAAAAGAGAAGGAAGTAAAGATCATGACATCATTCTGAAAACTGATATCATACGATAACAAAGCTGAGGTTATTCTGAGAGAGCAGGATTATTTACGTATGTGAAAACATCCGCTGGTTTCTGTTAGATTGATAAGATCAAGAGAGATCATTTTAGGAGTTTGGATGGGGGAGCCTCTTCCTCGTAACACAATTTTTCCCTTTTGCAAACAATCCAATCTCATAATTGTTAGGACTTGCAGTCTGTTACTGGTTGTACAACAATAAACGCCCTTGAACAACAAATAAGGCTCCAAAGACTTCCATGGTAACTCCACCAAAATGTTTTTAACCACAAAGTCAATGTGTGAGATTCAAATGGTGCCGATTCCATAATTCGTAATCGTTAAAGGCGCAGTTGACTTAAAATTAAAATTCTCTCATCATTTACTCATATTCATGTCTTTCCAAATCCATATTTTTGTTCCATGGAATGCAAAAGGAGATGTTTAGTGGAAAGTCTAATACAATGAATATCAAGCTTTCAAGCAGCTGTCTGTCAAGCAAAGTGTGCATGATTTTCTGACCACAAAATGACTGACGTGTCTTCTGAAGCCATACATTACAAAAACACCGAAGTTTACATTGAATTTCAGTCTGATTTCAGTTCTTTTATTATGATTCAATTGCTTGGGATCATATATAGCTCATTTTTAAAAATATGAATATATATTTTAAAAGCACTTAAACTATATTTTGTCCTTCATATATTTCAATCCAAGAAAATGTATTACATATGTCACATTTGAAGAATAGCTTTTATTTGTTGTTTGCGAGACGTGTGCAAAAAAAAATAAAAAATAAAAAAATAGCAAGGGACATAATTTATAATGTTCCAAAAATATTATATAAAATAATTATATATATATATATATATATATATATATATATATATAGTTTTTGAATTAATTCATAAATTTTCTATTAATTAATTAATTATTATTAAATGACTATAAATCTATTTTTGATCTCTAGTAGGCTATTCCATCCATGTTACATATTTAGTACAACATATTTAGTATATATTTAAAATATATTTTTACCAGTGGGAAAAAAAAAAAAAGTGTGTAATTGCAAGATAAAAATTTGAAGAGAACAAACTCATAACATATAAAGTCAAATTTTGAAGTATAAAGTCACAATCATGGTAGAAATTGCCTTTCACACATTTTGTGCTCAAAGCAAGAAAAAAAGTCATACAGGTCAGAAACAACATGAGGGTGAGTAAATGATTCCTTTAAGTGAAGTGGAGGCATAAACACATTGCATAAATGTCAGTTTGTGACAGTTTACCACGGACGGCTGCTGACTATTTTGCATTTTAAACACCAGCAGCGCAGCATGGATTACCGTACGCAGTCCTGACACTCTCCCAACTTCTGGGAACATATCCCACATTGAGAGTGTGCTGGAAATTCCCTCCAGAGACTAGCACAAACACACGCTTATATGCTTAATTCAAGCACACCCTCCTCTTAAGATCTCTGGGTTTCTCTCTCGGCACCTTGGGCACATGGACTTGTTTTCAGCATACGGAAAAGAGCGGGATGCAGAGTGTAATGTCTTGTAATTATCATAATTAAAAGGACTGGATTACAAGTGAAGACATCTTTCTTTATTTGTCAATCTCTTTATGCTGGGGTTCCTCTTTTTTTGGTCAGAGGAGACATCAGGCCTGCTGGAATATGAGAAGTTGTTTTTCATGCCTAGTCAAAGTTCATTTCAGGCTGTTTGAGATACAGTTGAGTACAGTACCTTGAAGACATCTGATCACAGAGGCTTAAATACTGTTATTACTCTTGAAAACATCAACACACACATACACACGCACCTCTAAGGTCATGGCTTTTGGAAAAAAAGATTGCCCAAAATAAAGGGGTACCTCCTGCTTGTGGTGCTGCCAGGCCTGTAATGGAGTGTTTGTGGCTTTGGGATGTTTTCCAGCCACTTCAGATCGTAGTTTACAAGAGGAATGTCTGTCACTACGCAGAGCTAAGCTGTACAATCACAAGGTACCTTACTGACTTAACATGTTGTTTATATACCAGGCACGTCGACACAAACAGGACACCATGCAAGTTAGGCACGATCTAAGAAAGACCACACATACTGACCTCAAAGCCACACATTACTCTAGTTTAATCTTCTAAATTAAGTTTTACTTTGGTTTAAACATGCATACCTATGACTCTGCATCTCTGATTGCAATTCTTTGCAGCCCTAATAGACTTTTACATAACACACATTTTTAATTTTTTTTTATTTTTAAGTCTAGTGATAAACATTAAGTCAAAATTATTTGCATAACACATTTCACACATGCGACACATTGTTTCAAAGCAACTTCACATTAAATGTTGATGTTAATGTTTATGTCTTAATATTTTCATGCCTTATAGCCACATTTAGCAGATTAGAGCTGAGCGATAATATAGTTTACATTTTGCAATGATTTGCTATATAGTGCTGTATATATTGCTCTATGTGTGTATATTGTATGCGTGAGGAGAAAGTTGAACATATATATTCAACTATATAAAGAGCTAGGAGTATATAGAGCTATATATATACTTTTTTAGACTTTTTTTAGACTTTTACAAAAACATTTTATGTCTTTAGTGTCACTTTTTATCAGTTTAATGCATGTTGAATAAAAGTCTTAAAAAAAAAAAAAAAAAAAAAAATTCTTGACATATTTTGGGGTCAATAATGCTTTTAAAGCACACGACAGTCTCAAAAGTCAGAACAAAATGTCAAAGTATCTTGTAATAATAAACTTTAATTAACTAACAAATCAAAAACAATTATTTTAAAAACCCATTCAAACCTCCTGAGGGAACCCATGGTAAATTAACCTTCCAGCTTGGCCGACAAACTGACATCAGCTCTATGATCTCAGATTTCAGGCATACTGTGCCAAAATACAGGTTAGCACATTTTGACTTTATGTAGGCTACATCTGTATTGACCTTGACTGAAGGAGAGACGCCAAGGTGACTGACCCTGAGTTCCCACGAACACTAAATACAGGCTGAGGGAGAAAATGAGAAACTTTAGCAGACACCCAAATGCGAGCTGTGATTGGTGGTGCTGGAAGGATATGGTTAGCAATTGGTAGGCTCTAATTTCACAGTGGAAGCGTTCAGAGGTTTGTGCAAATGGAGACAAATGACCACATCACCCTCGACGAACTAATTGCTGATTCTGGATCAGGTGTCTGTGCGCCAAATCTACACCGAGAAAAATGTCAAAATCATTTTAATATACAGAGAGAGAAAGAGAAAGAGAGAAAGATAGAGACTAAGGGAAAGAGATTAAAAAAAAAAGAGCAAATGGTGACTTGTGCTTCTCAGATGTTTCTCCTGATAAACAACCCCAAAAAATTACTTTCAGAAGAGATCAGAACAATCTCTCAAACTGTTCTCAGATTTGCTTATACCAAGGCCTGCCATCAATATTCAGCCAAATATATTCATAGTCGAGACCTCCATTAACTACTTTAACTTTAACTACATTAAAAGAGCTTTATATATATATATATATATATAAAGCATGTTTTTAAGTCATGGAATATTTTGAACACATGGACTTCTGTTTAAATTAAGACATTATTGCTCAAAAGTAGCTCTTTTAATGTAGCAGGGTTATGGGTAATTCTCCATTGCTCTTGAATTCCTGAAAGTGCATCTTAAGGTTTGACTGTGTATAAAGAGTGTGACAGTGAAATATGTGTCACAGACACGGTCAAAGTTCACACAGAGTATTAGGGAGTCATGAGACTGTCTTGAGATGTGAGGTTATCAATATCACAGCACTGTACAACATCCAGTTCACACAGTAAAATGTGCTGTATACATTACCATTCAATTTATTTTTTTTTGACAGTAAATGACAGAAATGACAGTTTAGAAACAAAAGACAAAATACATTTATAAAGTCACAACAGATTTAAAATACATGCTGTTTTCTTTTATACATTTTATTCATCAACGAATCCCGAATCCTGAAAAAAATTATCACTGTTTCTACAAAAATATTAAACAGCACAACTATTTTCAACATTGATGATAATAATGCATGTGTCTTGAGCAGCATATCAGCATATTAGAATGATTTCTGAAGAATCATGTGGCACTGAAGACTGGAGTAATGATGCTGAAACATTGTAATTACATTGCAATAAAATAGCAAAAGAGTTATTTTACATTGTAATAATATTTTACACTATTACTGTGTTTATTGTATTTCTTTATTTTTTTATCAAAAAAAAAAGCAGCCTTGGGGAGCATAAGAGGCTTCTTTCAAAAATATTTTATATTATATTTAATATATATATATATATATATATATATATATATATATATAATGGCAGTGCATATGAGTGTATGTTGGTTGGTTGGCACAGGACCCCCGGAAGCACCCAAACCCCCATAAAGGTGTAGTTATGCCATCTACTGTACCAGCAAAGTCTAAGTGCCCATGAAAAGCAATCAAACCTTGACCTGCTGGTTTTGATAGGTAGCTCTCCAGCAGTACGATCCCCTGCCTGCCCTCAGAGTTTCCCAGCAGCTGTCTTCCTCCCACGATGGACAGCAGAGGGAGGGGGTGTCAGGAGGGCACTGTGCCCAGGGGAGAGATGGCTGGCAGGAGGGCTTTGATCCCTGAATGCTGTGAAGAGTCTGACCTCACATGCTCCCGACTGAGCCTGATCTCTGACAACAGGTGAAACCAGGAGAGAGAGAGTGAAAAATTAAACAGATCAGGGGTTAAAAAAGCTGCATGAAAGTGCCTTAACAAGTGTAGATGAGTGAATCTCACAAAACTAGTCTAGAACATGTCCGGGTTATACTTCACCACGAAAAAAAAAAACGAACAAAAAAGAAGTAAATTTTGGAGCTCCTATTTGGTTTCTGACAATGAAGCACATTTAACCCAAAATCGGTCCGTGCTTGACCAATCAGTGAAAAGGGGCGTTTAATTCCCGCCCACACGTGGAAATCGAACATTCAAGCTGTTTATCCATTTTCTACCCCGAATGGAAAACGGAAAATCAAGGAGATTTCTTGTTTTTCATTTTTTTGAAAAAATGAAAAATGAAAATGGTGCCGTTTTCTCATGTTTCTGTTTTCAATATTTAATTAAAAAAACAAAAAAAAACGAATGAACACGGACCAAAATCTCATGCATACATAACAAAAAACAAAACAAAACAAAACTGAATTCTATGTAATAAATAGATAAATAATTTTATATATATATATATATATATATACACACACACACACACACACACACACACACACATATATATATATATACACACATATATATATATATATATACTTTTTTCATATAACATTGTTAATATACACTGTTGATATATTTAAGATTATAAATAATATATAATTTATGCAATGCAAATTACACATCTTGGTAGTATTTGTTTTACTACAACAATAACAATACTAATAATAATAATGATGATGATGATAATTATTATTATTAAATTCAAAATTTTATATTTTTATGATGGTTGGTGCATGTATATGATGGTACATATGTATGTATTTACTTATTTATTTATTTTCATTTAATTTTATATTATTTTGGGGTGAAATGTCTCCATAAGATATAGTTGCAGGCTGAACACACCGCAAAACTACTCAGACAGCATGTAAACTGAGGGATAATTTTGCATGCCATATGACATGTCACAGTAAGTTATTAAAGTGGAGGAACGGTCCCAGCACATGTACACACAGCACTCTTCAAACATCCCACATGCGGTTGGAGTTAGTGTGTCCAGGTTAGCGTGTCTGACCTCAATCAGATCAGTTACACTTCACGTCTTGCAAAGCTGAAATATTCCTGTGAGGCAGCAATGCAATAACCATGCATAGACGTCCCAACACGACCGAAATGACCAAGGGAAAGAATGACTTTGAGAGAGGCAATGAAAGAGTGAGAGGCCCAGGACAGCAGAGGAACACTGTGGCTATTGTCCGCTTGACCTGATTTACTGTCTGCAAACTGTCACTTTCTCCATCTCCTGTCAATCAATAATGGGAGAACATTTGCTGATGGAGGATTAGGAGAATGTGTTTCAGCAGACGGGGATGAAGTTCAGGGCTAAAAGAACACACATGAAGACAAACTTTTCAAACACAAATAATGGGACAATTCAACCAATGAACATCCACCATATGTCATCCACCAATTACAATACAACAAGGACTGCGCATGCGGTTAGATTTCCACCTCAGACACAATAAAATGCATAAAACAATATATTTATTTAGTGATATTGTTTATAAGTTTGTTAAATGTAAGCTAATTATAAAAGCACAGGGAAACCACTTTGATTATATGTTATGCAGTTTTTTTCTTTTTGGTAGGGACCATCATGAGTGATTTTTACTTCCAAATTATCATTGTTGCACTCTATTTTGTGCATACCTAAGTTATTATTGATTTGTAAATTGTTTTGAATAAAATGTTCATAAAAGTAAATGTAAATTATCTCACACATTATATAAAGGGAAGACTTAATCCCACCCATAATAGCTATGGCCAATGCATGATCTCAAAAATACAATATAATTCTCATCATTATGACCACAGTGTTATTATATAGGATTTATAACGGCAACTAGGACTAAATATCATATTTTATAATATTTTTTAAAATGAAAATACAACATATAATGTATAATTTTTCATATGTATATTATTTATGCATCTTAGCATATTTATGCATAATGTAGTGCATTCATAAAAAAACAAAAAAACGAATTATTATTACTATAATGTGAAAATTTAAATATAATTGAAATATTATAGTATTTATATATAAAAAATATATAACATAAATAATATTAAAATAATTGTAATATTATATATAAAATTGTTAAAAACTTTATATGTTGAATATTATTTGTAATATATATATTTATACAATGCATCTGCTAAATGAATCAACTTAAATGTAAATGCAAATAATTTCACACATGTATACAGGCAAGACCTAACCATGCCCATTCAGTCCTAACCACGCCCACCATAGCCATGGCCCGCAGTATGGTATCAGCAATACAGTACAAACAGATGACAGCTCACACATAACCCACATTCTCACATGCACCCTCATACACACACAAACACATAAACATGAAAGACATTCCACTTACCACATGGAAACCGACATGGAAATCTAACTCCACTCAAAACAAATGTTCAAAAGTAGCACAAACAACACTTCAAGAATCCTGCACATGCTTAGACTCAGATCCTCATATGACACCGCACAGCTCCGGAAAACTGCCAGGAAATTGCACACAAATTACCCTGTCATATGTTTATAACAGCTAAAATCTTTCGCCTGAGACATCTGTTACAACAATGTTGCAATGCTTGTTATAAACTTATGTAACATATCTGTTATATGATAGCTCTATTACAAGGTGTCACCATGAAAGGTGCAATGTTTGTATGAACAGAACAAATCGTCTGTTAACAGTGTTGATTTAATGTGTTTGAACTGTTACACTGAAAATATAAATTAACTTTGTTAAATTATATTTAAAAAATGTATTCATTTATTAAATAAAAGTTACATTTTTGTGTGTTTATTGTGCTAGAACATTCCATACTTATGTTGCCATCCCATACAATTAAGCCTGCAAGAGCATTTTATTTTTATTTATTTCATTTCATTTCATTTCATTTCATTTCATTTCATTTCATTTCATTTTATTTTATTTTATTTTAGGACTACCACTTTATCCACTCATAAAGTCCCATGTCCCTACCACCAGATATTGAAATGTGTTATCTAAAGGCCATATGTTATTCTTTTATTGGAAGACAGAAAAACTCACGTTATTACATGGGAAACATTTAGGTACGATGGTGTTTTAGTGCCGACGACTTTAATTTCGTAATCTTCATTTGTTTTGTTTTTTTGTTGTTTTTTTTAAACGTGGCACTAGAACGCAGTCATATTTAGGAAACCCTATTTAAAAACCATTACTATTATTTTATTTTATTTATTTATTTTGCAATTCCACCTCTACTGATTTGTGTTGGTTTCATTTCTGATATACAAAACAAAGTTTATAATAAATGGATAAATAAATAATAAAAATAATATTGTTTGAAATAATGTATAATAAATAATTGCATAATATTCAATGTATCCGGATGCCACACTTTTTTATTTTCTCATGTATTTATTCATTCATTCATTCATTTACGAATCAAGGTAATGTCTTTTGGTGTGATTTCAGACGAGTCTGCCCAGGAAATGTTTGGGAAACCTGTCTGTAAACAGTTATTGCTGCAGAACCATTTAGCGTCACTAGAGGTGTAGAACTGGAGCCACTTTTTTTCACTGATTTGATTTATGATATTTGAAACAGTTTTTTAGCCAATGTGATGTCTGTATTGCTTCAAACTGGCTTGATTTGTTTGGACGTACCTGTAGACTACACTCAAAGCTTGCTGCTTTGAGCACCCTTCAATAGATGTGGCCATGAAGGCCACCTCACCTGTACTGACCCCCTGATACACTCCATTCCCTCTTAGCACCGCCGAAGACCTCCTAGTCAATAAACAAACACTGCTGATTGATAACACACACACACGCTCACTCAGATAATGCCCGACTGTATCTAACCTCCTTTTGTCTTGGCACTCTATAGTCACTCCTTCTCGCTACAGACAAACACAAACACACAAAAGATCTCTGTATCATGACTGTTGTCATGGATTCCTGCAGAGGTACACATAATTACTCTTGTCTTAATCACACTCTTTTGTCTCCAAAACGCATTCCCCTGATGGGTAATGAGAGAGGGCTGATCCCTGAGTCACCCTCTCTGAGAGAGGGCCTGTAAACTTATATAACTAATAAAGGGCGACTCAAGAAAACAGTCGTTGCTCTTAAGGGCTCGCTGTGGCTGAGTGCTGATGGACAACTTTATACTAAAAGGGTATTGTGTGCATTTTTGGCCACAATGCAAAACGCTCGCAGAGCTCTGGAGATATAAATACAATCACTTTATGCCAAGGTTTATTACGGCCCACATGCACCGAGGAGCAAATGGAAAGGCCTGTGAGCCACCAAGAGTGCAAGGAAGACAAGAAGACAAATGGATAAACCGAGGTTCCCCTCTCATACACACATGCTTGTGTTTCTGCCCTGGCACCTGAGAGCATTTAAAAATTACTATGATTTGTGTGTGACTGCTTAATGCCTTCACCAGCTGTGCGAGCTGCCCAGGGGGTTGTGGGATATTGTGCTCCACTCTACATTCCTGCAGTGTGAACGTACACTGATATAATGGCACTTACGCATTCACAGGGAATCTAATATCGCACATGACCATTCCGAAGAACAAACAAAGTTTGATTTTGCAGAAAGAGACTGTGATATAGACATCGTTAAGTACTGAAAAAATTGCGTGAATGGCAGGGAGGTCACTGCTTTCTTTCTCATGAGACAGAAAGCTGTGGAGTGACGAGCACATGGAGGTGTAACTGAGAACATTTTATATCACAATGAAAGTATGTTCGGTTGCATGTGTGTGTTTGAGAGAAAATGACACTTACAGAAATCGTCCCAATGTAACCATGGTTCCCCCGAGGGAACGAGACGCTGCGTCGTAAAATGCTAGGGGAACGTCTTCAGTGATACCATGCTCTGAATCATATGTGTAATCAGTCCAATCAATGGGCGAGACATCACGGGCGGGTGACGTAACGAGCAGGAAGCTTAAAAACACGTGAGGTGCAACCGGCGTTAGCTTCTAGGAATGAAGCAAGCTCTAGTAGGGATGCCGGAAGTATGGCCCTGAGAAGCAGCGTCTCGTTCACTCGGGGAACCATGGTTACATAGGAGGGGCGTGGTAGGCCGCTATAGCCGCCATGTAGACCTTCAGGGTGGAGTGGGTTAACCCTGCGGAAAAACGGGCCTGCAAAAACTCCAGCACTGTAACAATTGGGGAGTTAACTGGGTCAAGCTGGCGGTCTCCGCACCGTGAAGTGAAGAGTCTCCACTTCAGGGCGTACAGTTTCCTCGTTGAGGGAGCTCTGGTTTGGAGGATGGTCTCGACAACCTCAGTTGAGAGACCAGAGGCTATGAGTTGTGCCACACTCACAGCTTCCACAACTCCGGGCGGGGGTGAAAGATCATGCCCTCTGCCTGTGAGAGGAGATCCTTCCTGATGGGAATCTCCCATGGAGAGCCATTGAGGAGAGAGATCAGGTCCAAGAACCATACTCGGCCCGGCCAGAACGGGGCAACTAGCAATAGACGGACCCCGTCCCGGCGCACTCTCTCTAGAACTCCTGGGAGCAGAGCGATCGGGGGAATGGCGTACAGACGAAGCCAAGGCCCCAGTGGAGCTGGATGAGTCACAGAGAACCAGAGGGGACAGTGCGATGTCATCTGAGTCACAAACAGATCCACCTGAGCCTGGCCAAAAACTCTCCATATCTGCTTCACCACCTCTGGGTGAAGCCTCCATTCCCCAGGCCTTGGTCCCTGCCTCGACAGGATGTCTGCTCCCATATTGAGATGCCCAGGAATGTGCACTGCTCTCAGCGGGAGGAGTTTTCCCTGGGACCACACAAGGATCTGGTGCGCCAGACTGTACAAGGGGCGCGAACGCAGACCTCCCTGGTGGTCGATATAAGAGACCACTGCAGTGTTGTCGGTGTGCACCAACACATGATGATCTCTCAGGTCCGGGAGAAAGTGTTTCAGAGCCTGAAACATGGCCAGCATCTCCAGGCAGTTGATGTGCCACGTGAGATGGCGACTGCTCCACAGATCGCGGGCAGGGTGGCCACTCATGATCAGCCCCCGAACGGTGAGGGTCCGTCACTAGCGTTATGCGGCGACAAGGAGCTCCCAGCACCGGGCCCTGAGACAAGAACCAAGGTTTCCTCCACATGTCTGAGGCACGTAGGCATCGCCGTGTGAACTTGGATGCGGAGCGGGTTTCCCCTCGGGGAGAACCCCATGGTCTTGAGTCACCTCTGTAGAGGTCTCATGTCCAGCAGGCCAATAGGTATCACGTTGGACGCAGCTGCCATCAGACCCAGCAGTTTTTGAAACTGCTTCACATTGAGTCACCGGCCCTCTCTCACTCTCTTGACTGACATGAAGATCTAGTCGATCAGAGCAGGGGACATACGTGCCTGCATCGTGGTCGAATCCTACACCACGCCCAGATAAGTCGTTCTCTGTACTGGAGAAAGCTCACTTTACTGGTGTTAAGTCTTAACCTCAGCTCTTTCGTGTGAGCGAGAACGACATCTCAATGCGGAACCGCCATCTGCTCTGATTGAGCTAATATCAACCAAATGACGATGTGGTTGAGTATGTGGATGCCCTGGAGTCACAGCGGAGCCAGAGCAGCATCCACACACTTCATAAAAGTGCAGGGTGAGAGTGCAAGGCCAAAGGGAAGAACCTGATATTGGTATGCTTTGCCCCCAAAGCAAACCTCAGGAACTTCCTGTGATGGGGAAGGATGGAGATAGGAAGTATGCGTCTTTCACATCGATTGTGACAAACCAGTCCTCGGACCTGGTCTGAGACACGACCTGCTCGAAGAGAGCATCCTGAACTTCAGTTGCATGACTGAGCGGTTCAGTTGACTTAGATCTAAAATGGGACGCAACTCCCCATCCTTCTCGGGAACAATGAAGTACGGCTGTAGAACCCGGACTCTCTGTTGAGAGGAGGGACCACCTCGATGGCCTCCTTCCTCAAGAGAATATTCACTTCTTGTTCCATTACCAAAGCCTGCTCGGGACCCACCAGTGTGGGAATGACCTCGTTGAAAGGCGGCGGCGGAGCGCCGAACTGAATGCGATAGCCTCGTTCTACAGTGTGCAGGACCCATCGAGACACATCTGGCAGTAGTTTCAACGCTGCCAAATAGTCTACTAAGGGAACCAGTCTCTCGAGACTGGCCTCTGGTGTGCTTAGAGCTGCTAGCTCGGTGCCCTGAAGCAGAGGACCGGCAGGGGACGGCCGCTGTAGCTGCTCTAGAGACCCCCGAAGGGGCGGCAAGCCTCTCAGTTCCGCTACGTTTCCGGGCGGAAGAGACTGAGAGAAGCGCTCGCTTGAGAATGACCGTAATGCACGCGTTGCCTCGGAAACACGCAAGCCACTCGGATATAAAAACAATATCAATCTCCTCGGAGAAAGATAGCTGCAGCAGCGTGCTCTCACTCAAAGGGGGAAGAACCACAGTGCGGGCTTCCGAACCCTGAGAGAGCGCTAGATCTGGGGAATGCAGGTGGAGAAAGGACGAGCGTGCCCGGCGGGAGCGGAACGTATTGCAGCAGGGAAAGCACAATCAGTCCCTCTCATTTTTTCTCTTGAGAGCTGACTGCGCGTGCTCCGGTCCCCAGACATGCTGCTCATAATGATATTAGTTCACAATATGCTTGTGCAAACAAGCTTGTGCTTCCTGGTCGTTACGTCACCCGCCCGTGATGTCTCACCCATCGATTGGACTGATTACACATATGATTCAGAGCATGGTATCGCTGAAGGTGTTCCCCTAGCGTTTTCTGATGCAGCTAGAGTTCCTGAAGGGGAACTTGATACTATTGGATGTTTACAATGTAGTCACACTGATATTGCAGTCATGGTGATAAATGCAATTTTTATTTGGCCGTCAAGTTTCCTAAGACTGTTATTAGGCTAATTTTGCCATTCTTTCTTTAGATTGATGGGAGATATTTTAATATTTCCTATTATTAAAACTTCAGCAGTACAACACTGTTTTTTTATTATTATTATTTTAAGGAGAAATATATAAATAACAAATAAACAGATAAATAAATAAATAACAGAGTGACAGTGGAATAAAAGGCATGCAAAATGTTACAAATTTCTACTGCCAAAGATCTGCAATGTTACATATTTCTATTTCAAATAAATATATATATATTTTTAAGCTATTCAACAAAGAATACTGAAAAAAATATCACAGTTTCCACAAAAATATTAAACAGCACAACTGTTTTCAACATTAATAATAATAAGAAAGCAGCCTTTACAGGAGACTTTCATAAATGTTTAAAACAAACAAACAAACTCAACACAATTTTTTAAAATAGTGTTGTATGTTTGTAATGATTATTATTATTATTATTATTAATATTATTATTATTGGTATACTGGTGCATATAAAAATAAAAAAATATTATTGTGTTAATTTAGTGAAAACATAAAAAAGATGTAAAAATTCTATGTTATTATTTTTAATGATATTTTATTATATTATTTTTGGGTGAAGTAAAGAATACCTCCACACAATGCTTGACTGCATTTTAGTGGGATAAAGAATCCTGTTTAATCCCTGTTTTAAACCCTGTTTTGTTAGAATAACAACAAAAAACAAATGGGAAACTTTACAGCACTGACATTCAGACAAACCTTTGCCCTGTGACCCCGTCCTCTTTCCTATTATTTCCCTGGGTGTCTACCCCACCCCCAAAGTCCAATTAAGATTTCCAAAATCCTCACGAAGGCTCACGTTACCTCAAGACAACAGGACAGTGCTTGAAAACAGGCAGACGGGCAGGGTTGAGAGCACAGGGATGAGATGCACTTGAAGATGGGTAACTGGAGAAGCTGTAATGTCTTCTGACCCTGAGCAGAGCCGCTTTGCAGAGTCATGCCTAGCCAGCACTGTTAAACTGAGGATGAGTAAAGGTGATGAAGATGAGCAGCTGACATGACATGTCAGACAGTTGCAGCAGTGTTGTGCACGGTATATATCTTTTTAAACACATTATTATAGATGGAGCATTTAAAGGTGAATGCAGTTCTGGGAACGCAAAAATCACATTTTTTTTTTTTTTTTTTTTTTTTACAAGTTCCTATCTTCCATTGGCAAGACGAATAGATAATTCTGCCCCCAAACTCACACAATTGGTCAAGCCAATATTGCTGTGTTGGACTGGTTATAATGAGCAGAAAAAAATTAAATAAAATAAAATAAAGAGAACAATGTTTTGATTTTCACAGAGACTGCTAGTAACCTGTTATTAATACTTCACACATACAAAAACATAATGAAACCATTAAAGATGTGCATTTAGTATAGCAATGAATCAATGGTTTTATAAAGCACATCAGAGATGAAAGCTCACAATGTGTTGCTGAAATAAGATTAACATACGGTGTGCAAGCTCAAGTGGTTTGCATGCTTAAAGGAACTGAAGAGCACTTGTGTCTCTGATTCCCATTACAAGATTCAAAGCAGCCATATCCTGGCAATCTTGTGGTCAGGGACACCATTCCTCTTTTCCCCACTTCAAGTGAACAGAATTCCAATCCAACGGCCTTCAGCCCCAGCAACAGAATGGCTCATTTCCAGTTAGGAGAAGAAATCCCACCACACACACAGTTTCCAGCGCCACTACACAGAATTCCCACCGCAAGCAACAGACAAAGAAGAGCGAATGGTTTTAATGGAGGTCGGAGAGATGCATCAGTGTACCAGTCAGCAGTCAGTTTGAAAAGATGATTATCACTGCCAAAATAATAACATGTAAGTTTTCTGTTGGAGCTTTGTCCTCACAAAGCATTTTTCCATACATTACTTTTAGAAGAAATTATTCTAAATTGCCATTAATTTAGAGAAAGAAAGAAGTTAAAGAGGAAAAACTGGGCATCGTACACTAAACGACTGAGGATCACACACTACCAGATTTTATAGTCGTTTTGAACGTTTCAAACACCAAAACCGCGAGGAGACGTGTGAAAAATGAAAACAATAAAATTGGCTCAAAATATCAAACATGTTTGATATCCTCCAACTGGATGGAATCATAGTCTGAAGCTAAAAAAATATGAGTCTGTAGTCATCATACAAAACAAGATTTTCTATGAAATCTGTCAAGCTAAATCTGAAGACTGGCTCCGACTTTCAGCAAGGAGTGTCCAGCCTGGAAATCGGGGCAGAAATCTGGACGAAATTTGTGTAGTGTATTCCAGCCTTTAGGAAATTAAAGAGCATAGTAGGGGGGAAAACAAAACAAAATAAAACAAAAAACTAACACTTAAATCTGGTTTGCTGATTTTGACTGGTTGTCCAACCTGGTTTTACAGGGATTTGGCCATTTTTACAAACAAACAAACACAACTAACTAACTAAATAAATAAAATAAAATAAAATGTAAAATTTAGAACATTTTAATTGCATTGAAAATTGTTTTTAAGACAGTCAGTAGCTAATTGTATTACTTTCATATTGCCATAAGGCAATTTGAGTTGCGCAAGATAAGCCTCGACTGATTTGGCCCTAAAATCAAATCAAACAATAAAGTAATTTTAGAGTTAGCACATAGTTTAAGAATGGCCACTGAGTTAAACAATGAATGAATAATTTTAAAAAGCACAACGAAGGTTAAAGATTGTAAGAAGGAAAGAAAGAAAACAATCAAGTGTTAGCATGCTACACTAAGCATACAATGCTACACTGTTGCTCACTGCTCTAATTGCTTAACAGCAGGCAGTCGAGGGCTATAATTGGCCTAAATGACTATATGCTCAGCACTAAGTTGAAATAGCCCATTAAAAAATGATTATTTGCTAAGCAATGTGACTGACATTCTACTGTATCTCCATTCACAATGTTCTGCGTCTCAGAGTTTGTCCTCCTACTGAGATCCACAAAAGTGAACTAAAGCGCTAGAAGAACTGTTTGTTCCTGACCTCGCCATTCTAGGATCACCAAACTGTGTTTGTGCAACAGGCTGAGAGCTCAGTATGACCGCTCAATCATCATGTCAAGTTTCAATGCTAAAGAGTTTAGAAATAGCAACAGCTTTCTAGAAGAGTCATATAGTATCAGATTGCCATCTAGTGGTGGTTTGACCTGTCAAATTCATTCATCCGGTGCTTAATCAACAGAATAGTAGTAGTAGTCCAAGAAGCAATTCTTCAAAAATCTGAAAGTACACATCAAAACCTCTATGGAGTCATTTAGGGGGCTCTGTTATGTATTATGAGGCAAAAAAGGAGACAAATCAACAGTTGACGCAATTCTAAAAGAGAAGGTGCAATGGGGCTGGTGTCTAGATACAGATATTTGACTAATACATGTCCTAAGTGAACCCGGAAAGCATCAGTGTGATGTTTTGAGGAACTTATGCAAGCAAGATATGTCACCCCTATGAACTATTAATCAGTAAACCATACACAAACATGAGTGATCGGATGCATTAGTCAAACTGAGATATTTGGAGCATCGCTATTTCATTGTAGCTGTGTGTGTATGTGAGGCGGAGGAAAGACTTGTATAAATCCTTCCATTGTAACTATATTTGTTTATGTCACACATACAGAACAGGGTTTGCCACCTTGACCTCATTAACACACAGCAATCAGCAACCACAGCAGCAATGCTGATTGCTGAACACACGGAACACCAAAACAAATAAACCCGTTGATAGTGACAGACAGAGGTGAAATGTGTGGAGGGTCAAATGGCGCTAGGAGTAATGATGAGTTTGACCCACAAACTCTTGTAACACTGAACTATATGTGGTCTTAAAATCCAGGAAAACCCTTGCTGTGATGGAATCACATAGCAATACAATGATACTTAACGTTTACCATATTCACCTTGAAATGAAATGATTTTATATTAATATAATATAATATAATATACAGTAATATGTACAGAAGTCTATTATGCTCACTAAGGCTGCATTTACTTGATCAAAAATATAGTTAAAAAACAATAATATTGTGAAATATTGCAACAACTTAAAATAACTGTTTTTGATTTTAATATATTTTAAAATGTAGTTTATTCCTATGATGCAAAACTGAATTTTCAGCATCATTACTCCAGTCTTCAGTGTCACATGATCCTTCAGAAATCACTCTCTAATATGCTGATTTACTGCTCAAGAAACATTTATTTGAATTATTATCAATGTTGAAAACAGTTCTTTTTCTTTTTCACTTCTTTGATAAATAGAAAGTTCAAAAGAACACTATTTATTTTAAATATTTTTTGTTACATTATTAATTGTTTTACTGTCACTTTAATGCATCCTTATATTAATTTATTTAAAAAATGAATTAATTTTGTCTTGAATTTTTAAATAATATAATATAATAAAAATAGAAATTTGAAAAAAAAAGTATTGTCATTTTACATTCAGTGTTTCCTTCAGTTTTTTTATTTTATTTTATTTATTTGTTTTGATCTTTCACCTTCTAGAAAAGTATAATGATTCCGCTATAGATATTACATGTTTTATCCATAAGAATGTCCTATAGTTCAAAAGAAGAGCATTTATTTGAAATAGAAATATTTTGTAACATTATTATTAGTTTTACTGTCACTGAATTTTTTAATAATATAATATAATAATAATAATAAAAAATATTATTATCATGTTACATTCAACATTTCTTTGAATGTTTTTTATTTATTTATTTATTTGGGGGTATTGTTTTGTGGCCATTCGCCTTCTAGAAAAGAATAATGACTCCTTTCTAGATATTTTAGATTTTACAAACAAGAATGTTTTATAGTTCACAATGATAATAACTTTCCTTACCAAAACCATAAGCAGCACACACCCACGCTCACATTTACCCTTCACCAGTCCCACACTCTACAAGCTTATGACAAAAAGAAGCAACAAGTCAGCCACAAATCATTCTTGCACCCCTCAGAGACAAAACCCCGTCATGCCCCGTCTCATCTAGCGGCTCTGGAGACCCGTGCGTCCCGGGGGTCTTATGTAAGACCTGGCGGCCCAGAGCGGCCACTCTTCACAGGCCAGTGTAAGCTTGGCATGGTCCCTGAGCTCGACTGCGGGGGAAAATAAACCATGGATTGAAAGCGCAAACAGCCCAGGTCAGCAGCAGGGCCTGGCCATTATTAAAGCATGTTTTCCCAGCATTGATGGATGCGGTGGAGTTATTGAATGGAGAACAGCGTCCCCACCCTGAGCTGCGGTTGCCACTCACGCGCTCTCTCGCACACAACCACACGCCACACATGCACTTTATCGAGGGCATGAGAGTCAGGCGGTCAACCGACATACGTTTTATATATGAGGTCTGCTGTGCGTCTACTCATAAACCTCAGTTACTTAATCTGAGTGTAACAACTTCCCTCATTGGGCTGCCAAAACCTAGTGATTCATCACTGCCATTGAAGGATAGGCAGAGATAGAGGGAGTCGGGGGAGGTATTCTTCCTCTATACATGTTGGCCGGCACCCAAGAACATTCTGTACCATTCAGATGAGCGGACAGGAAATGGCGTATAAATTTTTACACTCCTTTTGGTCCAAGCTTGCAAACCCCCTCCCCAAACACACACACACGCACACATATAGTGTACACCACTTACAGATGCTAAACACAACCAGCTGTAAGCCAGTAATCCAACCGAAAAGAGAGAAAGAGAAAGCCAAGAGTGAAAAGGAGAGATAGAGCGAGAGAGAACCGCTTTATCACAACCCTAAACTGTCAAGCTATAGCCATCTTCCTTGCCTTCAGGCAACAAACTGTTAGTTCAACAGCAAGTCTGAACTGATACTTTGTCAGTTCATATTAATGCCCTAGACTTCAGAGAACTTTCTTAGAAGCCTCTAATTAATTATACTCACAATTACACTGAGGCAAAGCAAAACTTGTGTCCGAACACATTCACATAGGAAAGTTTTATGGCTCAGGGGTTGCTCTTTCATTGCTCTGGAGGCCAGGTGAGGTTCCAAGTTATGATTCAATTAATTATTGACTATCCAAAATGCCGCTGGATAAGTAGTTGACATAGGATTATAGAGGTGTATTAAAATATTGGTTGCACTTTATTTTACAGTACATGTACTTTCAGTGTACTTGCCTAAGAAAGAACTGGTAATATAGGGTAACTACATGCACCGTAAAAAATGACCGTGATTTTAACAGTAAAAAACTATGAAAATGCTAGAGTAAAAACCTGTTAAATGGTTAACGGTAAGTTCCCCTAATATATACGGTGAAAAACTGTAATAGACATTTCAGACAATTTTACGGTGAAATACCATTCTTGGAAGTGAAAAGGAATGTAAAATTTACAGGGAAAAAACGTAAATTGACCTTCCCAGAATTCCCTGCGTTGCATTTCAAATTTTGTTTGAATTTGATGTTTTTTTCTTTGAAATAACTATGTTTCTTAGTTTTTTCTTATCAGTTATGTATATTAGGGTTGTATGTTACATCTAATGTTGTAAAATGAATGTTTATTGCATATTTCAGTTTAATGAGTCTCATGATGGTGTTTAGTGTTTGTGTGAATGACACTGTGCACCTTCTATATATGTTATTATTTAAAAAGCTGCTTGTGATTGGCTTTGGTTCATCATGTGACTTTCTCATCACCACCTGCATTTGGTGGTTATCAGTGTATTTCAAAGGTACAAAACAGATTTCAGTACTTCAATAGGTTGGTATATTAACATTATATCAGTAAATGAAATTACAGTATTTACCTGTAAATTTAAGTTAAAACCGTACAACCTAAAATGTTGCTACCGTATTTTTTACGATAGAATTCCGGCAACCACAGCTGCCGTTTTTTTTTACCATAAATTTTACAGAATGTTTTTTTACAGTGTGAGGTTTAGAGGTAGGTTCAGGGTTAGTACCTAGTTAGTACCTAGTTACAGTAATTACTTGAATACGCACTTATGTGAGGAACAGGACTGTAAAATAAAGTGATACCAAAATATTTCTCCATAATTACACCACAGTGTTGGTCATTAGTGGGTAGACTGTTCAGAATAGTTTTTTTTTTTTTTTTACTTATGAATATGAGTTGAAACTATAAATATGAAAATGGATAATATTTCTGCAATCATTTAACCATTACTTATCATGTAATATTTACTTTGTTTGCCATGGGACACAAAGGGCATTTTCTCTGACATGCTTTGACTGACAATAGAACCATAAAATACACCAAAAACGCAAAATAATTACAAAAGGATCAATTTTATCTGTGCGCTGTAATCCAAATCAGAATCCATATGACTGAGAGGAACAGAACTAAATCCAAGCCTTTATTCAGCCATCTTCATCTCCATCCTAAGCACTAGCAGCAACCGTAAGCATCAAAACCCGTGCTGACGCGCTCATTACAAATTCAAAAATTGCCACTTCAAGAAAGCTTCACGACAGGTTTTATGGCAGAAAATCGAATAATGATGTAAACGATTTGTGAATATTTTGTTTTCTATCTAAAAATAAGTAGCATATTTTACATTTTAAACATTGTAATATGTCCAAATTGTACGTTTCAGCATCAATAAAATGTACAAAAATGTACGCTTTGCGCCTGTAAATGTTATGTACCAATACCTACATATAGACTGATTAAACTGACAAACAAATCAATAGCCCATTAACTAGTCTATTGATTTTTTCCCCTTACAAGGACATAAGTTGTTGTTTAAATACCATAGTATGATGCAACATTTGAGAAATTAAGTAGTTAGTAGTCACCTAGTTTCCCGAAACAGTTTGTCGTTTGAAGAACATTGGTTCGACCATACAGAACTGTTGTTGATGACATTGTCATATAGGTCATGAGGTAATCACTTCTGCTAATTAATGTCAGATTTTTTGCTGTAAATAATGAACATGACATCTGAGGACTATTTTGCTCTCCATCATTTAGCTTTATTTTCAGATGTTTGTAGAGCACATGCACATGCTTCAAAAATGGTGCTTTCATTCTCTTGACAGACTAAAAGATGTATTTGTATGCATATGGAATAAAAGTTGTACTGCATTTTAGCTTGCTTATTTTGCACACAAATGTGATTTACTAAGGCCATGATATCTAAACACAGTTTGGGAGCTGAAGTTTCAGCCACACAACTTTGCGATTCTGTTTGTGAAAGTTTGTTAAAACCATGTATTCAGAATCACAGAATTGTTGAACTATATTGATAAAGATTAAATTTGCAATAGTCGGCTAACAGTGCTTTTTGTATAAGCTGTATATTACATAGTCGTACACTATATAGGCTGGGTGTTAGGTAATTAGTGTCTTTTCCCTGAAGAAAAATCTAAGAATCAGGAGACATATGCAAAAAGTTTCCATTTGCTCTCAATTTTTGTTGTATCGTTTTATAGGAAATACAATTAATTAAAGCTGTAAAATATAATTTGCAATTTTCCTTTCCTGGAACTTAATATTTATGATAAATCGAATTAACCGATGATAATAAAACCAATTGTTTTCAACTTATTTTCAGCACACTATCCAAGGGAATGCCTGAGGTCAGTCTAGCAATATCTATGACAAAATTGGTATGATTTATTGTGTAACTTCAATGAAACAACTTATGCAATTAGGCCAGAAATTAACCCAGCGACTACTTTCTTCCACTATATCACCAGCCTCCAACACATATGTGACTTAAATGGCACGCAGGCCAGTTCCTATAACGACCCAACTTCTACATTCTCTCTCTCTTTTTTATAGGGCAACAGTTATTGCAATCATTTCTGCTCTTCATAAAGGAGCATTGATTTGCAGGCTGGAGTACCTCCTGCTTTAGCTTTTGTCCAGCTTGTAAAAGTCTGTGTTACAGTAAAGGCGAATAATGTGCAGTGTTGTTCAGGCCCTGGCTGGACAAGCCTAAGACAACTGTTCCGACTCCTCAGAGACCAGCTCAGCAGAAACTTAAGCAATTAAGAGGAAAAGAGTGAAATTTGGAGCAGGCGAGGCCATAAACACCACTTATGAAATGTTATGAAGTGCTATGATTCAGATCCAGTATATCAAAATAAAATGTATTTTCAGGCCTTGTCAAGCCAGTTGAACGAGGGTGTATAGCCGTGACCCAAGCAGGAGAACGACCAAAAACAGCCTTAGGAAATGAAAAAGAAATTAAAAGTGTGTGTGCTACATTCATTGAGTGTTAGTTTTAATGTATTTGGATTTGCACGGGTATTTATTCCAGTGGAGGCACAATGAAAATGGGTTTTTTGGATAGAGCATTTGAAGAGGCAAGAGAACTTCTTTAAGAGCTCCGAGGGCAGTCAAGTATCGAGAACACAATAACGCTCTGTGAAACATCCAGTTCCCGTCCTTCATCATATTGCACTCTTTATTGTTGACTCAAATTTATAGTAATACAGTTGCACATTCAGGTGTGTAACGTTGTTGTTGTGTTTGATTTAGAGAGCTTCACGTCCTTAGGTCCACATTGAAATTGATGTTTATCGGAGGCTTCTTTATGGAGCTGACCTTTATCGTGGGTTCCAGATAATGTACCATAGCAAGGTACAGTATATGTGTGTCTAATGTGTTCTGTGGGTGTAAAAGAGAGTCTGAATTAAATTATGTTAATTAATAATTTCTTAGAACCTTAATTCAACATGCCTGTAAGTTCTGTAGCGCTTTACAATTTTCACAAAAACACTTGTAAAAGGATCTATTATAAAACTCATAGTCCCAGATCTACACTCAGATCTTTCACCGAAATGCCATAAAAGAACCATTTTGGGTTCCACAAAGAACATTTGAGAGAATAGTTCTTAAAAGAACCAATATTATTATTAAAGAAATGAAAGATTCTTAATGGAACTATAATAAACAAACTATTTTAAGAGTGTAAGCTATTAACTATTGCAAAATAGTGTTGCAATAGGATATCAGTATTCCTGTTGCAATGTGGAATAACTTTGGTATACCACAATAGATATTTCTCCAAACTAAGTGTAACACTGCCAAAACAGTTGAAAGTTGAGGTATATAAATATAAATTTATATATGTAAATACTTGTACTGTTGTAAATAAACATATCATTATCTATTTAATATATATCTAAAATTTCTCTATTTCTCTGAAAGATTGATCATACCGTGTAATATTTCTGGAAATACCCCATATGCTGTGAGTAAAAAGAACTGCGAAACTAAATGTATTATTATGCTTACACTTTCAAGAGTTATATGTTTTTTTTTTTTTTTTTTATGTAAAAGAAAAAATTTCACTTCATTTTAATTCTGCTTTCGGTAACACTTTATTTTAGGGTCTCTTAACTAGTTGCTTATTAGCATGCATATTACTAGAATATTAGCCATTTATTAGTAGTAATTAAGCACATATTAATGCCTTATTCTACATGACCTTATTCTACATCCCTAATCCTACCCAATACCTAAACTTAACAACTACCTTACTAACTATTAATAAGCAGCAAATTAGGAGTTTATTGAGGGAAAAGTCGTAGTTAATAGTGAATAAGTGTTCCCTATTCTAAAGTGTTACCCTGCTTTCTAATCTTTGATTCTACATCCTCTTTGTTACCTTAATTCAACTAAGAATTCAATTGTGGAGTTCAATTCTAAATGCCACACAAACCCTGTATATTTTCACTTTGGTGCCATAATGTGAGCATGTAAGGAATGTTGTACATATTTGTTACTACATGGACAGAAAAAAAAATATGATAAATAAATAAATAAAATGAGCACGCTCTGAGGTAAACTGGTAAAGGCACATTTGGCGCTTGGCATGTGCTCATATTAGGCTCTGACTTATTTTTAAAAACAACTAAATAAAATTACAACCTTGCTTGAGAAGAATCTTAACTTAGATAACATTTGAACGAGAAGCTTCAGAAGTCAATGTCTGATTGAATGTAGCAGAAAGGCAGAATCGTAACATTAATTCCAGTTTCTTATTGGTTTTGTGTGTGCGTGTGTGTGTCAAGTCAAGTCACCTTTATTTATATAGCGCTTTTACAATACAGATTGTGTCAAAGCACTTAACAGTATCAAATTGGAGGATAGAGTGTCAGTAATGTATAATGATAAGATTAAACACTCAATTTTCAGTTAAAGGCATTTCATTATTGAATTCAGAGATGTCATTGTCTAGCTCAGTTTAGTTTAAATAGTATCTGTGCAATCAAATCGGCGATAATCGCTAGAAATTAAGTGTCCCCAACTGAGCAAGCCAGAGGCGACAGCGGCAAGGAACCAAAACTCCTCTGAGACATAATGGAGAAAAAAACCTTGGGAGAAACCAGGCTCAGTCGGGGGGCCAGTTCTCCTCTGACCAGACGAAACCCGCAGTTCAAAAGTTTCTATTTCTATTTTAATTTTGTTGCAATTTCTAACAATAGTAGTATTATGTAGTTAGGTATTTTATTATATTTTAGTTATTTTGTTATTTTTGGTTGATATATCTGGGGATATATCTCTGGGGGTCATCCGGCGTCCTGGTCTCCGCCGACGATCAGGGCCGCAGACGCCACCTCCGGCGCCGACCCACCATCTGATCGGACACGGACCGAGAAACAGACTAGGAAAGAAACAGACAAACATTAGCGCAGATGCCATTCAACTTACGATGTAACGAGTACATCGTGTGTTATGGGGAGTGTTCCCGGTTCCGGTTGATCTAATTAATGCAGCCTAACAATCCTTTAACGGATTTGAATAATAGAAGCGTATTAATGTGTTATGTGTAAGCCAGGCTAAAGAGATGGGTCTTTAATCTAGATTTAAACTGACAGAGTGTGTCTGCCTCCCGAACAGTGTTAGGTAGACTGTTCCAGAGTTTGGGTGCTAAATAGAAAAGGATCTGCCGCCCGCAGTCGATTTTGATATTCTAGGTATTCAAACGGCCAGAGTTTTGAGAACGCAGCGGACGTGGAGGACTATAATGCGATAAGAGCTCGCTCAAGTACTGAGGAGCTAAACCATTCAGGGCTTTATAAGTAATTAACAAGATTTTAAAATCTATCCGATGCTTGATAGGGAGCCAGTGCAGTGTTGACAGAACCGGGCTAATATGGTCATATTTCCTGGTTCTAGTAAGGACTCTAGCTGCTGCATTTTGGACCAACTGTAGTTTGTTGATCAAGCGTGCAGAACAACCACCCAATAAAGCATTACAATAGTCTAACCTTGAGGTCATAAACGCATGAATTAACATTTCTGCATTTGACGTTGAGAGCATTGGTCGCAATTTAGATATGCTTTTGAGATGAAAAATGCAGTTTTACAGATGCTAGAAACATGGCTTTCAAATGACAGATTGCTATCGAACAGCACACCTAGGTTCCTGACTGATGAAGAAGAATTGACAGAGCAGCCGTCAAGTGTTAGATAATGTTCTAGGTTACATGTGGGGTTTTAGGTCCGATAATTAACACCTCTGTTTTTCAGAATTTAGCAGTAAAAATTACTCGTCATCCAGTTTTTATATCGACTATGCATTCCGTTAGTTTCTCAATTTGGTGTGTTTCACCGGGCCGCGAAGAAATATAGAGCTGAGTATCATCAGCATAACAGTGAAAGCTAACACCATGTCTCCTGATAATATCTCCCAAGGGTAACATATAGAGCGTGAAAAGTAACGGCCCTAGTACTGAGCCTTGAGGTACTCCATACTGCACTTGTGATCGATATGATACCTCTTCATTCACTGCTACGAACTGATGGCGGTCAGATAAGTACGATTTGAACCATGCTAAGGCACTTCCACTAATGCCAACAAAGTTTTGTAGTCTATTCAAAAGAATGTTGTGGTCGATAGTGTCGAACGCAGCGCTAAGATCCAGTAGAACTAATAAAGAGATACAACCACAATCAGATGATAGAAGCAGGTCATTTGTAACTCTAATGAGAGCAGTCTCAGTACTATGATACGATCTAAATCCTGACTGGAATTCCTCACAGATATCATTTTTCTCTAGGAAGGAATATAATTGTGAGGATACTACCTTTCTAGTATCTTTGACAGAAAAGGGAGATTTGAGATCGGTCTGTAATTAACTAGATCTTTGGGGTCAAGTTGTGGTTTTTTAATGAGAGGCTTAATAACAGCCAATTTGAAGGTTTTGGGGACATATCCTAATGACAATGATGAATTAATAATAGCCAAAAGAGGATCTATGACTTCTGGAAGTAGCTCTTTTAGTAGTTTAGATGGAATCGGGTCTAACATACATGATGTTGGTTTAGATGATTTAACAAGTTTATACAATTCTTCCTCTCCTACAGTAGAGAATGAGTGGAATTGTTCCTCAGGGGGTCTATAGTGCGCTATCTGATGCGATACTGTAGTTGACGGCTGCAGGGATACAATTTTATCTCTGATAGTATCGATCTTGGAAGTGAAGTAGTTCATAAAGTCATTACTGCTATGCTCTTGGGAAATGCCAACACCTGTTGATGCTTGATTTTTCGTTAATTTAGTTACTGTATTGAATAAATATCGGGGGTTATGTTTGTTTTCTTCTAGAAGAGACGAAAAGTAATCAGATCTAGCAGTTTTTAATGCTTTTCTGTAGGATAGGGTACTTTCCCGCCAAGCTAAACGAAATACCTCTAATTTAGTTTTCCTCCAGCTGCGCTCCATTTTCCGGGCTGCTCTCTTTAGGGCGAGTGTGCTCATTATACCACGGTGTTGGACTCTTATCCTTAATCTTCCTTAAGCGTAAAGGAGCAACCGCATCTAAAGTGCTAGAAAAGAGAGAGTCCATAGTTCCTGTTACATCATCAAGTTGTTCTGAGCTATTGGATATGCTGAGGAACTGAGATAAGTCAGGAAGATTATTTATAAAGCAGTCTTTTGTGGTAGAGGTAATGGTTCTACCATATTTGTAACAAGAAGTTGGCTTTACAGCTTTAGCTATATGGAATATACAGGAGACTAGATAATGATCTGAGATATCATCGCTCTGCTGCAAAATTTCAACGCCACTGACATCAATTCCATGTGACAGTATTAAATCTAGAGTATGATTTCGACAATGAGTAGGTCCTGACACGTGTTGTTTAACACCAATTGAGTTTAGAATGTCTATAAATGCTGATCCTAACGAATCTCTGTCATTATCAACATGGATATTAAAATCACCAACGATTAGGACTTTATCTGCAGTCAGCACTAACTCTGATAGAAGATCAGAAAATTCTTTAATAAAGTCTGTATGGTGCCCTGGTGGCCTGTATACAGTAGCCAGTACAAACATCACAGGATTTATCATTAACACTTGTTTCTTTGGATAACGTTATATGAAGCACCATTACTTGAACGAATTATACTTGAAACCCAACCTCTGAGAGATACTGAAAATATTTCTATAAATTGTAGCAACACCTCCCCCTTTACCTTTTGGACGCGGTTCATGTTTGTAACAGTAATCTTGGGGTGTAGACTCGTTTAAAGTAATGTAATCATCTTGTTTTAGCCAGGTTTCTGTCAGACAAAGCACATCTAGTTTATGGTCAGTGAACATATCATTTACAAAAGTGCTTTTGAAGAAAGGGATCTAATATTTAATAAGCCAAGCTTTATCATGTGTTTATCTGTATTATATCGTTTTTTATTTGTTGAACATCAATTAAATTGTTACTATTACTTTGGTTTGGATGTTTTCTGTATTTTCTAGTTCGGGGAACAGACACAGTCTCTATAGTGTGATATCTAGGTGAAAAAGTTTCTATGTGCTGAGAGTTAACTGACTTTGGTGGCGTGAGGCGGCTAGCAGACGATCGGTTTAGCCAGTCTGTCTGCTTCCTGACCTGGGCTCCAGTTAGTCAAGTACAAACTCTAAGACTATGTGCCATATTTCTAGAGAGAAGAGCGGCACCACCCAAGAGGGATGAACACCATCTCTTTTCAACAGGTCAGGTCTGCCCCAAAAATTCTTCCAATTGTCTATAAAGCCTATGTTATTTTGCGGGCACCACTTAGACATCCAGCCATTAAGTGACGACAGTCTGCTATGAATCTCATCACCACGGTAAGCAGGGAGCGGACCAGAGCATATTACAGTGTCTGACATCGTACTTGCAAGTTCACACACCTCTTTAACATTATTTTTGGTGATCTCCGACTGGCGAAGTCGAACATCATTAGCGCCGACGTGGATAACAATCTTACTGAATTTACGTTTAGCATTAGTCAGCACTTTTAAATTTGCCAAGATGTCAGGCGCTCTGGCTCCCGGTAAACAATGGACTATGGTGGCTGGTGTCTCTATTTTCACATTCCGTACAATAGAATCGCCAATAACTAGAGCACTTTCATCAGGTTTCTCGGTGGGTGCGAACCTGTTTGATGTTCTGATCGGAACGGAAGAGTGGTGTTTTGACCCGCGACTATGCCGCCTCACTGTCACCCAGTTGCCCTGCTGCACGGGCTCAACCGAAACCGAACAATGTACAGGACTCCTTGAGCTAGTCGCATCCAAAGCAGTATCTACAGCCCTCACATTCTTACTATCCTCAACTAAAGTTTGGATGCGTGTCTCTAGTTCTAAAACCTTCTCTGTCAGCCTAACTATTTCCCTGCATTTATCACATGTGAATCCCTCGCTGCTGACAGAGACAGATAAACTATACATGTGGCAAACAGTGCAAACAACAATAGCAGGAGAAGAAGCCATTACTCACCGTGATTGATGAATGATACCAACTTAACTTACCACTTACCACTGTTGTTTGATGAGCTCATGAAAACGGAGCGAGGAAAAATAAAATAATAATAGGCGCGAATAGAATGCAAATGGAACCACAGTGACAAGCTAACGGGCTAACAAGCTGCACTCGCGGTTTTTAAAGGAGAACGATCAAATTAGTTAGATTAGTTTGAAAGATAACACCAGAAATATGGTGGGAATTAAGTTATATATTATCACTTTAGACAAAAGGGATTGAAAGTAAAGTAGAGATTCAATAAAAGCGAAGGTACACGGAGCTACAAACACAAACCTCTCAGCAGCACAACAGACTGAAAGTGTGTATGTTTGTGTGTGTGTGTTTGTGTTTGTGTGTGTGTGTGTGAGTGAGTGTGTTTGTGTGCACGTGAATTTTTGTGACAAATGAGGACATTTGTATAATGACAAGGGTATGACATAGGTATTACAAGGAGAAGGTGACTTTTCAGGACATTGACCCATGTCCCCACTTTTCAAAACGCTTATAAATCACACAGAATGGAGTGTATTGAAAATCTGAAATAACAGAAAGTTTCCTGTAAGGGGTAGGTTTAGGTGTAGGGTTGGTGTAGGGCAATAGCACATACAGTTTGCACAGTATAAAAACCATTACACCTGTGGGATGTCCCCACTTTTCACAAAAACAAACAGGTGTGTGTGTGTGTGTGTGTGTGTGTGTGTGTTTGTGAAAGAAAGAGGTTAGACATGTTCATGCAGGCTTTATGCTGTGCAATAGAAGCGTGGGTGTGGTGAAAATCATGATTAATTGAGGTTTAGCCAGATAGAACAATACACATGGCAGAGGTTGGATGGTTCAGATCACTTCACAAGGAGCCTTTAAAAAAAAAAAAAAAAAAAAATCAAACCTTCTAATTTAGGATAGCTAAAAACTCCCTTCACAACATTTGTGTGAGAGACGTTGATTTTCCTTCCTCGTAGAGTGTGTTATTTCAACCTGAAGGCTGTTAAGGTAGATGACTGTCGTCATTTGGTTTTGCAACAGATAAATATTTGCAAGTGTGCTGTGCTAACACACCATCTCTCGCTCCCGTACACACACGCAAACGCATTGACAAGCTGATTGCTTCTCTGAATTATGGCCAGAGAAGTTTGAAAGGAACGTCTTTTGCTTTTTTCAAAGAGATTATAAAGACATCTTGGCAGATTGTTGGAGAGACATTTAAAGTTCTTCCAGATGGTCCCCTGAAGTCTCCTTATAAAAGAGCCCCTTGTTTTATTGTTGCAAATGAAGTCAACTTCAATTGAATGACACGGTTGATGAGGCGTCAAGTTTGTGTGTGTTTATGTAGAAAAGTGGGTCGCTGTTAGTTTGTGTTGCTTGTCACATTTGTTACACAACCTTAAAGGCCGTCTTTGTCATACCACTGGAGTTTCACATTTGGTCATGCTACACAAATCTGAATAATTAATTTCCTTCAAAGGTCTTTTTAATTTTGTTATCTTGCTTTCCATGCACACACAAGGGTCACTTTTGTTTTTAAATGGGTCAAATCATGAGGAATTAGATGTTCCTTGATCTTTCGAGATACTAGAGTTCATTGCACTATGAAAACATGCAGCAACTTTGAGAAGACGCCCAAAAGTAGCATTTATAAGAACTAGCAAAGTAGCAGAGCAAATTGTTAGAGTGATTGAATTTGTGATGCTGGAAACGTGAAACATACAGACACCCACATGTAGACATCAGCACCTATTGGGGGGTCGGAAATGTGGCCAACTCAGTCAGGGTGAAGTAACAAGAGTAGGACAGATGCTCCTCAATATCCTTCTGAAAGATCCGCTCTAATCTTTACAATCTGAGCGGCATATTTTTTCAAAAATTGCTTTGAGAACCTGTTGCAATGCAGTAATGCAAAAAAAAAAAAAGCTATGCTGGACTATATTGTAGTGTTTATATACAATTCCAAAAGTCACAGAAGCAAAACTCAGACATTTAATTCTAACGGTTAGAGAGAAGGTGGAAAATTGTCAAATAAAAAAGTTCATTTGAAAAAAAAAATTATATATATATATATATATATATATATATATATATATATTAGTGGTGGGCCGTTATCGGCGTTAACGTGCTGCGTTAACGTGAGACTCTTATCGGGCGATAAAAAAAATATCGCTGTTAATCTATTCTCAAAGTTGGGTTGGGAGCTGGGTCTATACTACGCAAGCTATGATGACTTTCACCTTGATATTTTAGCGCGGATGTATACCTAGCCGAATTGCACTGTAGGGGCGAGCAGTCTTCCAACCTGTGTGTATGCGTGCTAACATGGATGCAGCTATGAAGCCGCCGGGTTTGCTTCAGGGAAAATTTATTTTTAAGAAGCTTCCCAATGGAAATCGGCAAGTCATTTCTGTCTCTACGTTACATGGTCGCGCTCTCTGTATCGCGCTCACAGCGGATCCGCCCGGTTCGCACACACACACACACACACACACACACACACACACAAACAAACGTAAGCGCACACACAAGTGAGCACACTCCCACCCCTATTTGTAAATATTAAGCCGCAAAACGTCTATTTAAATATGACTTCTGCGTGTCTCTGTGTTAATGTATGGCGCAGACGCGTGGGTTTGTTTACTACTCATACAGAAGACCGCGTGATGCTTGCGGCGATATTAGCGTCTGTCGTCTCACTAAATGAGGACATAAATACATGAACAACATCTCCAGAGCTGCTCTGAGAGTCACTTCATGAGCATTCGAGCGTTTCATTTGAGAAAAACTATCCTCACGGCAACCCGTCAAAATAAAAGTTCGGTTTCACTTGAAGACATTGGGCAGAACGTAATAGACTACTACTACTAAAACTATTAAAACCTTATTTTTAAGGAATAATCATACAATGTTTCAATGTTATTATCAATATTAAATTCTTGATGACTGCTAGTTGTTTACTTATCTACTTGGCAGAATTCAAATGAGCCATTTTAATCTAGATTAATCTAGATTAATTCCAAGATTACAGTGAGATTAATCTAGATTAAAAAAATTAATCTATGCCCACCACTAATATATATATATATATATATATATATATATATATATATATATGTATATATATATGAATGGCCCCTTAAACATCCACTTTTTCCATGTCTTATAGCAGAAATCCACTCCTTTTCTCACTTTTTGTCAGACAGGCTTTAGTTCACCTTTCTTTTGCTGTTTGCTTTAGATCAAGAGTCAAGTGATTCACAATGTCAGTTTGAAATGTCTAAATTGACAAATGTGTTTAAAGTCTATTGAACTCACAAACTATCGAATAATCACAATGGAATGGCTAATGACTGATTGGCCAAGGAGTACCCATAATTCAGCTGTGATTTAAACACTTCACCCAGTGGCCTCTTTCACAGCCTTTAATAGCGGCCCAAAGGGATTTTTTTATTGCTCAAAGTTTGCACTTTCATTACTCAGGAGACTTAATGGATTTCTTAGTTGTGTTTAAATGATCAACTTTGTCTCTGATTTTTCATTTTAAATCGGCATTATGTCAACAAAAATACAAATTGGACTATTGTACTTGGTGTAGAATTTACAGCATCATTATTGCAGTCTTCAGTGTCCAGACATGATCCTTCAGAAATCATTCTAATATAAATTTATTACCAAAGTAACAAGTCCTTGCTGAATAAAAGTATTTACTTTTTGAATAGTAGTTTATGAAATAAATGTGGATAGAATGGCTCTGAAAATTCGGCCATGGGAGGAATCTGATAAGAAATGTTCAAATTTATATTTTGTTGTGGGTGTTTCACTCAGCAAACTGCAATTTACCACTCACAATTTGTGCAAAAATGACAAAACAAAAAGTACTAAATATTAACAACACCGTGTTAACATAATGAAGAGATAAATGTGAGAGTTTGTGTGTGCTGAAGGCTAGCTGGTGAAGATACTGTGCATATTTTCCATGTTATTCCTCGGTCGCTAGAGAGTTATAGCGATACAGGATTCTCCCACAGGTATCATTACCACCATACTGACCTCATTACACTTGAGCATAACACAAGTTTTACCCACTCTCTCTTTCTGCCTGCTCTCTGTCTCTCAGTGCATGTGGAGGGGGTCGACATGTCAGTAGGCCCAGGAGGGACTTTTGGATAATCCAGAGAATATGGAACTGCTCACCATATCAGAGACAGTTGTGTCATTGGTCTGGACCTTGTCACATTCACAACCGCCTTACAGCACACACACACACACACACACACACACACAGCTGGTGCATATCACCTCCAGCACTGTGATTTTCCCACACGAAGAAAAAGCTTTTCTTTATCTGTTTACATCTACCGAGTCAGATGTTATTGTTTCTATCACTTCCATCACTGTCAGTGTTGGGTGAAGCAGACATTGTGAAATCATTTGCGAATGTGTTTGTACATGTTCATGTCACATGACAGTTTCATTATGATGGCCTAAAAAAACATCTCAAGATGTTAATTGAATTCAAACACTGCACATTTTAGCCTGACAAAGAGCAGCAGATGAAGTGAGATAATGGATCCTAGGGCAGATGCCATATTTAATGTTAATTGAAAACATGTTTTTTAGTAATCATGGCAGCAGCAATTCATGACATGATGGAGAAGAGGGTTATTACAGGATATATATTATCGAAGGTCTATAATAATTTTCAACATATTTAAGAGCTGATTCAGGTGTTTGAATCAAAGTGGTGGGTGGATGTTATACAGTCCCTGACAAAATATATTGGAAATATAAGAGATTTTAAACAAGCACTATTAATGCACATTTAGTTAACCAAATGAAACAATACACATTTTAATGCTATAAAAGTGTGCACACATTGACAGAAATAAACAGCAGATAGTATTATATATTATTATATAATATATTATAAATATTAACAACTTCTTTAACTTGAGCAAACGCTGCTAATACACATATACATTTGTTAATAAAATGAAAACATGCATGTTTTGAAGCTAGTGAATAAAAGGAAACGATCCGCCCGCATGCCTCTGCTCAATGACGGTGCCTGGATCAGCTGTGATCTGCGTCTAGGGCCGATGACGTCACTTCCAGGGAGGCATGCCCAGGCCTGTTGGACACGCCCCCGTCCCCTGACTCCACCCCCATGTCAAAACAGCGCCACAAAGTGAGACGCGCAGAAACGTGAAGCGCAAAGGGGAAAACAGTATCGCAAGCTCAAACTTGACTGAAACGCAAAATAAAAGCTGTATTGCAAATAAATTAGTAGATATGGCCATGGAAAATATGTATTGCAAAATCATTGCTTTTGCTCTGTTTTATTTATATTTTGCAATTCTTTATTTTTCTTTGCAAAACTTATTTTCTTTTTGCAATACTTCATTTTCTTTTGCAAAACTTTATTTTCTTTTGCGTATATATGCGGCATTAAATTGACTCCATATGTCCCCCTGCTTAAGCCAGTACATGTCCGGGCCCGTCCGAAGTTTGCTAGAGAGCATTTGGATGATCCAGAAGAGGATTGGGAGAATGTCATATGGTCAGATGAAACCAAAATAGAACTTTTTGGTAAAAACTCAACTTGTCGTGTTTGGAGGAGAAAGAATGCTGAGTTGCATCCAAAGAACACCATACCTACTGTGTAGCATGGGGGTGGAAACATCATGCTTTGGGGCTGTTTTTCTGCAAAGGGACCAGGACGACTGATCCGTGTAAACGAAAGAATGAATGGGGCCATGTATCGTGAGATTTTGAGTGAAAACCTCCTTCCATCAGCAAGGGCATTGAAGATGAAACGTGGCTGGGTCTTCCAGCATGACAATGATCCCAAACACACCGCCCGGGCAACGAAGGAGCGGCTTCGTAAAAAGCATTTCAAGGTCCTGGAGTGGCCTAGCCAGTCTCCAGATCTCAACCCCATCGAAAATCTTTGGAGGGAGTTGAAAGTCCGTGTTGCCCAGCGACAGCCCCAAAACATTACTGCTCTAGAGGAGATCTGCATGGAGGAATGGGCCAAAATACCAGCAACAGTGTGTGAAAACCTTGTGAAGACTTACAGAAAACGTTTGACCTCTGTCATTGCCAACAAAGGGTATATAACAAAGTATTGAGATGAAATTTTGTTATTGACCAAATACTTATTTTCCACCATAATTTGCAACTTAATTCTTTAAAAATCCTACAATGTGATTTTCTGGATTTTTTTTCTCATTTTGTCTCTCATAGTTGAGGTATACCTATGATGAAAATTACAGGCCTCTCTCATCTTTTTAAGTGGGAGAACTTGCACAATTGGTGGCTGACTAAATACTTTTTTGCCCCACTGTATTTGGTTTATAGAATTTTATTGTCAAGAAAATATATTATATTAATTGGCTATTTACTGGTTATACAGTAAAATTAAAATAATAATTTGGCTCATCAATATCAGCCAGATTTTTTATATATTAGTGCATCTCTAAAAATTATGAATGAATGAACGAATGAATAGTAATTAATCAAGTGTTAAAATAACACAGGCATGAATGCAAATAAATGATGCTATTAAATCTTAACTCATTCTTAGTGAAGTTGTGAATACAATGTATCCCATCTACAGTACATCCCACACAGCCTCTTTTTCATTCACATAAAATTAAATATTGTGTGTAGCATTTAGAAGACACTTCACCAGCCAAGAGGCTGAGTGTAATAGCACGTTCCCTAAAACACTGGTTATACAAAAACATACACCAACACACCCATGCCACACTGTGCTTGTGTAGTAAACAGGAAATGGGTGAATAACAGCCTATATTACAGGATTCAGGTCTTACTCATTGAGCCTCATACAACAAAGAGGAACAATGAGTCATGAAGGCAAAAGCCTAAAAATAGACCCAATCACATGACTCTGTGTGTCTTTAAAAGCTGCCTCTACTCTCCCATGGTGGCCTGATGTGTCTGTGTGGGTGTGTGTGTGTGTGTGGGGGCATGTTTGTTTTTTCACTGTCTGCAAGCAGGGACGCCGCAAGCAAACTTGTGGTTTCTCCAAAGAATGGAGCAATATCCTGCAACCCAGCTGGTTAAGCCCTGCAACGGGACGGGAGGAGGGCAGCGTGCCTGTGAATTCTGAGAATCTCAAGCTATCACACTCTCATGGCTCTTTTAACTGAACCTCCAGCGTAGCCTTGACCAGGGAAAATCAACCTTGTCAGATCAATTTCACTATATGCATGCATAGAAACATTGTATCAGAATAGAGTAGACATTGGGTGAACCTCACAAAACATATCACGAGTCACATTTCACTCCATTCACAAGAAAATTTTGCCTGTTTTAGGATCATTTATTACAATAAATAATTATAGATAGATAGGTAGATAGGTAGATAGATAGATATTAATTTATTGTGAATTTTATGACAATGCAAATTTTACAGTTATTTTACACTGTAGCAGGAAAGAACACACAATATTACAGAAATTATTTCCTGCTATAGCATAAAATAACTGTATTTTGGTAAATAATAATTTATTTATTTATAATTATTTTTCTAAACCTAATTTTTCTGTTATTATAACAGGAAAGAATTGCTGTGATACAATATAAATTTTAAATGTATATATATATATATATATATATATATATATATATATATATATATACATACAATGGGGAATATATATATATATATATATATATATATATATATATATACATACATACAATGGGGAATATATATATATATACATATATATATTTGATCCTCTGTTGGTTTTGCACGTTTGCCCACTGACAAAAAATGCTCATTTTAATGGTAGGTTTATTTGAACAGTGAGAGACAGAATAACAACAACAACAACAAAAAGAACATTCTAGAAAAACGCATTTCAAAAAAGTTATAAACTGATTTGCATTATAATGAGTGGAATAAGTATTTGACCCCTTTGCAAAACATGACTTAGTACTTGGTGGCAAAACCCTTGTTGGCAATCACAGAGGTCAGACGTTTCTTGTAGTTGGCCACCAGGTTTGCACACATCTCAGGAGGGATTTTGTCTCACTCCTCTTTGCAGATCCTCTCCAAGTCATTAAGGTTTCGAGGCTGATGTGCAACTCGAACCTTCAGCTCCCTCCACAGATTTTCTATGGGATTGAGGTCTGGAGACTGGCTCGGCCACTCCAGGACCTTAATGTGCTTCTTCTTGACTCCTTTGTTGCCTTGGCCGTGTGTTTTGGGTCATTGTCATGCTGGAATACCAATCCACGACCGATTTTCAATGCCCTGGCCCTGACGGTACATGGCTCCGTCCATCATCTCTTTGATGCGGTGCAGTTGTCATGTCGCATTAGCAGAAAACACCCCCGAAGCATAATGTTTCCACCTCCGTGTTTGACGGTGGGGATGGTGTTCCTGGGGTCATAGGCAGCATTCCTCCTCCTCCAAACACGGCGAGTTGAGTTTATGCCAAAGAGCTCGATTTTGGTCTCATCTGACCACAACACTTTCAGCCAGTTCTCCTCCGAATCATTGGCAAACTTCAGACGGCTGTACATGTGCTTTCTTGAGCAGTGGGACTTTGCGGATGCTGCAGGATTTCAGTCCTTCACAGTGTAGTGTGTTACCAATTGTTTTCTTGGTGACTATGGTCCCAGCTGCCTTGAGATCATTGACAAGATCCTCCCGTGTAGTTCTGGGCTGATTCCTCTCCATTCTCATGATCATTGAAACTCCACGAGGTGAGATCTTGCATGGAGCCCCAGACCGAGGGAGATTGACAGTTATTTTGTGTTTCTTCCATTTGTGAATAATCGCACCAACTGTTGTCACCTTCTCACCAAGCTGCTTGGCGATGGTCTTGTAGCCCATTCCAGCCTTGTGTAGGTCTACAATCTTGTCCCTGACATCCTTGGACAGCTCTTTGGTCTTGGTCATGGTGGAGAGTTTGGAATCTGATTGATTGATTGCTTCTGTGGACAGGTGTCTTTTATACAGGTAATGATTAGGAGCACACTCTTAAAGACACCATGGGAGCCAGAAATCTTGCTGATTGATAGGGGATCAAATACTTATTTCACTCCTTAAAATGCAAATCAATTTATAACTTTTTCGAAATGCGTTTTTCTGGATTATTATTACCATGGTGTAGTATCCCCTCTTCTTTTCAAAACAGTTTGAAGACGTCTCGGCATCGAGGTTATGAGTTTCTGGAGTTTTGGTGTTGGAATTTGGTCCCATTCTTGCCTGATATAGGTTTAAATATATATATATATATATATATATATATATATATATATATTTCTAAAATAGATTCCATATGTTGTATATATAATAATATAATACATAAACCATGTGATAAATAATATGCAAATTTCTGAGATGAAAGCTGACAAACTGACAATGAAAAAAAAAAAGACAGGGCCAAATATTTGCATTTGTTTTATTACCAAGTGCAAGGTTAATTTTGGCCTCACTTAAAAGTTGTATTTATTTTGCTATCCTAACTATGCATGATCATACGGTGAGCTGAATTTAATTGAATGAATTTAACTTTATTTCCCTGCTGTTTGTGAACCCATCAGAACTAACATGAGATCCATAGTTAGTAATGGCCAACTAATTTAGAAGCACTGCTCTATTTTAACAACACACCCACTAAAATAAATGCTAAATTCCATTTATTATATGATTTACTGATACTATCTCTGATTCTGTGTGATTCAAGTATAATGAGGACACATCTGCTTATGGTTAATGGATTTATTCAGAACTCAACAAGTCAAAGAGCAGGTCCTAAATATTTATATAGTGGATCTCATGTACCCTGGACCACTTTTTTTTTTTTTTCTTGTGAGTATCCACATACACCCACATCACTCACCATTCACTCTAACAGTAGTGTTAGAATAAATAACAGTCTAAAGGTCCATTCACAGCAAGAATGATGGCTATAACAATAACGTATTGCTCCATCCTCTAAAAGAATAGCAAAGGAACTGCATCACTGAAATAACTTTGTGGAATTCAGTGGTGTGAATGCTAATACATTTATCATAATAGTTTTCATTATAGTTTTTATACTTTGTGTAAATGGGTCTTTATTCTTTATTTTTCACTTGATATATTGATATTAATTAATATATTTTGTCTATATTCACTTGACATACTGTATGTGTGTGTCTCTCACCGTGCGAAGCGAGCAAACAAAGGCTTACTCTGATTGAGATCAGCTGAGGTGCATGTTCAAATTCACCACTCATTAAAGTACAAGCCTGCCATAAAACACCTAATCCTCCAGAGATTACATTAGAGTAAACTCCCTGAGCCTTTCATTTCAAGAGCTGTCTGCAATGCAGCACATTTAAAATGTCCTTAAAGCTTATTTGACCTGTGACTTATTTAGTTATTTGATCTAGTACCATAAAAAGTATTTTTCCCCCCTACCTAGCAAAACAAAGAGACCTTTATATTGAAATTAACCTTTAGACGACCACATTCTGATGGAACAGAAAGAAATGCTCAAGGGCCTTCAGTAAATAAATAGATAGATAGATAGATAGATAGAGATACACACAGACAGACAGACAGACAGACAGATAGATAGATAGATAGATAGATAGATAGATAGATAGATAGATAGATAGATAGATACACACAGACAGACAGACAGACAGACAGACAGACAGACAGATAGATAGATAGATAGATAGATAGATAGACACACAGACAGACAGATAGATAGATAGATAGATAGATAGATAGATAGATAGAGACACACAGACAGACAGATAGATAGATAGATAGATAGATAGATGATAGATAGATAGATAGAGACAGACAGACAGACAGACAGACAGACAGACAGATAGATAGATAGATAGATAGATAGATAGATTGATAGATAGACAGACAGACAGACAGCGAGACAGACAGACAGATAGATAGATAGATAGATAGATAGATAGATAGATAGATAGATAGATAGATAGATAGAGACACACAGACAGACATACAGACAGACAGACAGACAGACAGACAGACAGACAGATAGATAGATAGATAGATAGATAGATAGAGACACACAGACAGACAGATAGATAGATAGATAGATAGATAGATAGATAGATAGATAGATAGATAGATAGATATACACACAGACAGACAGATAGATAGATAGATAGATAGATAGATAGATAGATAGATAGATAGATAGATAGATAGATAGATAGATAGAGACACACAGACAGACATACAGACAGACAGACAGACAGATAGATAGATAGATAGATAGATAGATAGATAGATAGATAGATAGAGACACACAGACAGACATACAGACAGACAGACAGACAGATAGATAGATAGATAGAGACACACAGACAGACATACAGACAGACAGATAGATAGATAGATAGAGACACACAGACAGACAGACAGACAGATAGATAGATAGGTAGATAGATAGATAGATAGATAGATAGATAGATAGATAGATAGATAGATAGATAGATAGATATTTTAAAAAAAAATTCAAGTTTATGCACTATGCATGAGGGGAACCGATATGTTCTTTCAAAACAAAAATAAGACTTTTTTTTTCCAAACCTGAGCTCAATTCTGTAAATATTGGATTTTTTTTTTCCTGACAGATGTTGATGAATAGAACAGCTGAGCTATGTTCTGATATCTTGCCTGACAATTTTTATAAACTGTTGAGCAATTCATTAGAACCTAATGTATCCTGCTGATTGTAAATTAATAAAACATGTTATTTCCCATTGTTTGCGTGTAACTCTTGGGCTCAGCAGAGCCTTATTTCAGTGAGATACTGACAATCAGCATGCATACTGGGAAGGAAGAGCACCTTGTCATCTGACTGGGGAATATTTCCAGTTTTCATCCTCGAGAAACAGTCCACAGATGATGAGAAACAGCCTGGACATTTTCATTCAGCTGATTCAGCAACATCATCAGGTCAGAAGACTTTAGTTTTCTTCAAAGTTAACCTGCAACTATCGTAAAACTAGCATGAGCTATAGTGGAGCTGGGTCAAATTTCCACATTTACCATTTGATTTCTGTCCTACAACCTGAAAATCAGTCCAACGTTGTACCTCTTTTCTGTAGCTTGTATAACGTAACACTGCTCAGGCTCTAGCTAATTCACAATTTTACCTTCTCTAAGTGCGTTTGCAATCTCTCTTTCTCTCTCTATCACTCTTGCGCTCTGTGACCCCTGACCTTTAATAAACAACGGCTGATCCAGAGTATGTGGATAAGTGCAGTGTGTATGTTTGGCTAGCTCTCAGTTTCTGTTGGTACGTGCAGTGCGAGGGGGAGCTCGTACTGCTCGGCTCTTGTTTACTCTGAATGTTCCCCGCTGCTGATGTTTAATGTCATCAAGGCTTTTCTCTCCTCAGACAGGCTTTACATAAGCTTTCATAAGATGCGAGTATGTGTGTGTCCTTGTGAAAAATGGTGGCTGCATTGTGAGGAAATCCAGGCATTTTGCCCACCTAGCATAAACCGGTTCAAGGGCCGTTTTTAACATATCGAGATACCAACCCACTTGAGTGGTTATTGAAACGCTGCTTATATATTCTGCCCAAAGGTGAAATTCAATGTGAGATCTATAAAGCATCTGTTAATTAAATTATAGCACACAACAGGGCTGGATATCTTTCATCTGATATAAAACACTTGTGTGATTCATGCTAAACTAAGTCAGTGTTCTTGGCCAGGGCCCCCAGTGGAAAACAAAGCAGACAAAATTGTTTTATTAGTTTCAACTATGGAGATGTGATCATGCTATATCCAGGTTTAGGAGCCCTAAGAGATAGCTGTTTTATTTCCTTGTCTTCTTTGGGAAGTGGAAAGGTCGAGGCTGTTATAATATATAGCCGAGGACAGAAGAAATACGAGAAAGAGAGATTAAACAGATGAAAAACACAACATGTGACGCTTCATGGTACAGTACACGCGATATATGCAATATATTTGCTACTTAAAAACCAGTGTAAGAAACAAAACAGTACTCCTTCGCTTTGGTCTCCAATGTTCCTCCACTCCACAGTCACCGAATTCACAAAGAATTTATTAGCTGATCAACATCTGCAAGCCATTGAAGCTGTTGTTTGGACGGCCGAGCCAGGCGGTGCTCAGCACTGTGTCCGGGTCACATGATGGGGTCAGAACATTGTTAGGAGGCGCAGAGAGCTGCTCCGCTGGCGCTGAGACCATCCTCCCATGTCATGCTCTGAAGCATTTTATCGTCCCCCTCTGTACTTCTCCAGCTCCCAAGTTCATCAGCATCAGACACGCTGCCCTGAGAAAGAGATCACACTTCCTTCAAGAGAGTTCCATTCCCTTTAGTGCATCTGTTATGGCTTGTTCTAAAGCCCAGGATCTGTTAGTAGTGGTTATGATGGTAATCAGTGCAGCAGTGCTGATGTACTAATGTTTGGATTTGACATCCAACATGACGAAAATGGTAATGTTGCACACAGGGAAATTAGTTTTATTTTTAAACAGCTTGCTCTGCCAGTTGGTTGTCTTCAGTTTGGAGCACATGGTATGTAGAGTCTGTATCTTCTTCTTCTTTTTTTTTTTTATATTGCCAGCACTTCATCAGTCAACAACTTTAAAGTTGGGACTTTTTTGTTCTTCTCCACAATTATACTGTGTTCTGAAGCCACTGTGTTGACAGATTCTATATCATGCTGCCACTCCTCACTTTTTGTTCATAATACACATCAACAATCTGGGAAATAAGTATGTTAGAGGTTCTATTTGTCTAAATATATTACATTACATGTAATATCTAAAGCAGTTTGCAGTGCATTTAAGGTAGGCCCCCATATATTTTATCAGTTTGTGTGTCCAGGGAATCAAACTCAAGATCTTTGCATTGCTGGCGACATGTTGAGCTACAGCAATAAAATCTATTTTATTATTATTATTATTATTTATAATATATTCACAATCTAGGCTTGTTGGAAATACGTGCTTGTGGTGACGTTTCTGAAAAACTCAAAAAACAAACCTACATGGATGAAATGTTGCAGTTTTCAGTTGAAATGACCACTAGTGGCAGTAAAACTCTCATTTACAGGGTCAGAGTTTCGATTAAGAAAGACTAATTTGCACATAATTCTTTGCAGAATATTATGTTATGACCTCAAAAAAATTTAACATGGCGCGAGATATGAACATTAGCGACACATACATAGCTTCATATGTATGAGTTTTCTAATGCAGTAGGTTTGCTTTGTAGCCCACCCGATACAGCTCAGAATCCCATGTTTGATAAAACAGCTCAAACCTGCATATAAGTAGGTTAAAGTAGCACAGTTGCATCAGCTAATGCGCTTCTCTTTTGCTTTAATTAACATTATTGTGTAGGTTTAGGGTTAGGTTGGGTCCCACATAGCAATTTTTCTCTGGCCCAGCTCCGGCCCACACAATCAGCTTTTGCTTGGCCCACATACCACAATGGCTTCCAGACAAGGGCCACACATGGGCCATCACTGGCCCAAGTCTCAGCCAAGTTAATTACCTATAACTGGCCCTGAATTGGGTCAGTTATGGCCCATGTGTGGGCCTTGCCTGGAATCCAGACCTGGTCCACACTAGGACCGTAATTCATTGCGGTATGTGGGCCAAGCAAACGCTGATTGTGTGGGCTAGAGAAAAATTGCTATGTGGGCCGGAGCTGGGCCAGAGAAAAATTGCTATGTGGGACCATACCTGTATGACCATAGCTGGCCCTATTCTGGCCCAGACAGCAACATAGTGTTGGCCCAGATCCGGCCCACATCTGGCCCGCGTGAAATCCATGCGGGCCAGATGTAGGCCGGATCTGGGCCGACACTGCTTGCTGTCTGGGGGTCCTATACGCTGGACCAGATGAGTTCCACATGTCAGCCTCAACAAAACCATAACCAAACCACTTGATACACACCCCTCCCAGATGAATAGTCACAACAACGACAATATTCTGAACAAATATTTAATCATGTTTAATCAGCAAACCAAGTTGAATGAATCTCACACCTAACATACAGCATTATGGTCAGTTCACACTTTCACAAAAACTATAAAAAACTATTAAAAAAAACATGCTTATTTGTTTTGCTTGGTCAGTGTGTTCACCCTGTTGGAGTATGGCAGTGTGAATTGGCTTTTAGGTGCTTTGGAAAACAAAACAAACAACAGTAAAATAAATATATATTTGTTTAATGTTCACGCAATTAACACAAAATTCTTAAATAAGGTAGTTTCTCTATTTTTGCAATATTCAAGTGTTCATGTCCCTGAATAATATCTGTATGAACCCTAGTCTGAAGAGTACACATAATATCTAGTAGACAGCAATCCTTGTGAGTGAGAATTCTGGTGTGGAGGCTGGATCTGGAACCGACTTCTGTCCAGGTTATCCGTCTTCACGAACTGCCCTGAAATACAATTCAAATAAACAATGTAGTGTGAGGCTTTTACATTCACAATGCTCATTTTGGCCTCAGTGGTGAAGTGTGCAGAAAATTCTGCTGGACTGAAATTTAGTCTTTGGTGAACAATCTTCAAGAGTGCAAATAATATTTTAAGTTTTAAGTATCTTTCAGGCTCACATGAGGTTTCCACAAGCAACAAATTCTGCTTGAACAAAAACTTCACTACATTTAACCCTTTAACGCGTACGATCACACCGGTGTGATCAGTCTTGGCTGGTCCCTGGAGCGTACGATCACACCGGTGTGATTAGAACGTTCGGTGCGTCACGTCATCAACTGCTGAATTCAAATCTGCTTTCTGGCGCGGAGCCAGATCAGACGCGCGAGCGCTTGTCATATTATCACTTATTCAGTGTTTTCAACCATATAATGCTTATTTTAGATTTCAGACATTTAAATACACATAAGTACTAGCAAAACCATACATTTATAGTTTGTAAAATATGCACTGATGTCTATGGAAGCAGCAATAATGATCCTTACAAATATAATCTGACGACATGTTTTATTGATATCATATACAGATTGTGTAGATAACTTTAAAGTTTACTCTGCTCTTCTCCCAGTTTACTGGAGACTTACTTTAACGTGTTTTGGGAGGAGAGGATGAATTTACGTGTTGTAAATCCCACAGCTGGATTCAGCGCGAACAAACATGGCGGCGCCCATCACCCGGTATAGATCAACTAACACGGTCATTATAAAAGTGTTTAAACAACCAAATAAATTTACTTGCACATATTTCAGAATCGGAATATCAGATATTTCATAATATAGCGAGTATGTTTCTGAATATTAATATTAAAAAAAGGAAAAACGAAATAAAAGCAATCCATGTGTATACAGTGCTATTAGGGCTGCGGTGTCACATGACAAGCATGACGCGTCGCCATGGAAACAATAAGGCTATAAATTCTAAAATAACGGTCGCCTAAAAAAACTCACGCCGGGGGCTCAGCTAGAATATTTTAAACTCACGTGCGAAAGGGTTAAAGTTTAGAAAATAACATACATATAGACCGTTCAAGTTTGAAGAGAGGTGCGTTCACAGTACTCTGGTTCTGTTTTACCGTTGTTAATTTTAATTTCAAAGAACTTTTTTATTATCATCTGTGTCTTTTTTTTAAATTATGATTGACCCCTCTGTAGGTTGTTGTCTATGAAGTGTCCTCAGAGCAGAGTTAAACAAGATGGCCTTGTAGGACATACAGGAACCCAGACAGCAACATAGTGTTGGCCCAGATGTGGGCCAGATCTGGGCCGACACTGATTGCTGTCTGGGAAATATTTGATAGTTTTTTTGAATATTTGATAAACTTTTGAATGTTTGAGGTTTTACTTACTAGTCAGATGGTCCATGGTGCTTTGGAGATGTTCTTCGACAGGAGATCCGCTCCGCTCCAGCTCTGCAGCACAGCCATCAGCATGGGAGAATAGGAACAATATGTCACATAGCCAACAAAATGTAGTATACAGTACAATGTCAGGATTATTAGAAATAAACAAACTACAGCAGAGGTGAAATGCAATAATAATAATAATATACAAAACATACAAAAAATCTTAAGATACCAGAATTCATATTTTTAGGTTTTACAGATGCATGATGATATAGTTGAAATATATAGTGAAAAATTCATATAAAGTTATTTAATGAGATTTCTCAGATCACCTGTTTCCTGCATCTCTGTCAGCAGCTCTCATTACAAATTTTCTTGTAACTTCCTCTGTTTTAGGTATTTTATTTCTGACGCTCCTGAAATCACAGTACAATTTATCAATATTTGTTTGCAATGAAAGTTCAAAACGTGTTTGAAATAGTTTCAGCCCATTAGTTCATGCAAGTGACGTCACCGATTGACCCCACAGTGCAGACTTTTAGGTTAAATTATCTATTGACAAAGTATCAGCAAAACATTTACAAAACTATCAAAGCCGCTCATCTACACATAAAAGGTGCTTAAAAACTCAAACGTTCATTAATAAGAGCTCAAATCTATAAGTTAGCTTACCCCTAATTGTTAGCCTCTGATGCTAACGGTCTTTTTGAAGACACTAAACCACTCCTGTAAAGTGAAGATTCAACAGAAACGTGTCAATTACATGTAAGAAAGTGCCAGGAATGGTTGTATGTATTATTTGTGTAACTTTAGGGACTAAACTTACCTGAAAGCAGTGAAAACAGCAGAGAGACAGCCTCTCACTACTTGTAAGCTGAGTGAGTTGACACTGTTACCATGGTAACCTCCTCCGCTCAAGTTTAAATACGATTTGAATGCTGAAAGCGCGCGCTCATTGGCTCTATCCACACGAACTCGGTTATTTTCAAAACAGCAGCTTTTTCGGTTTGGCCGTTCATCCTCACGCAAACGCTGCACCAGGTCACTGAAACCGAACATTTTGAAAACTCCTGCCAGGGTGAAGAGTTTTTGGCTTGTGAAGTCGGAGCCTGCGCTGTTATCTCCGACTACTATAAACTTTTTCAGGCTTCTGATTGGCCAGCACTGCCTAAAACACATCAAAGTTACGCATTTACATAAATACCGTATTGTCCCGAATATAAGACGATGTTTTTTTCTTGGAAATACATCTGAAAAAACGCGGTCGTCTTATATTCGGGGTCTAGACTTTGACATGTCAGTAATACACCCACAACAATAGGTGGCGCCAAAAACGCATATAACGAGTGTGCCATGAAATATGTAATATAATGTGTGTTGTAAAGATCGCGGGCGAAAACAAAACAAAAAGAAAAGCTTACAGCGGCACGAGTCGTGACTGTCATGTTAGCCTGATGGGACCAAACTTCCTCTGTAAGTGATTTTAAAACATAAGACAGTACCCAGATTTGAAGACTACAATAAGATTTCACTTCTACTGTTAATAATATTTTGGTTGGCTACTATGAGATGGATAGCCTAAATGTTATATAAATCAGATGGGCTACCTGTTATTTTTATGGTATATCAAAAAGTGTATATTTTTCAATGTCATTGTTGGTACATTTTACCAGTATTTACCATACTTTCAAAACAAAAATTAAAATAGGAAAAATATGCAATTTGAAAATAATTTAAGAAAAAAATTTGTTTTACAAAGAGAAAAACAAACAAACAAACAAGAAAACAAGATTTGGATTTCAAAAAGCCTTTTTCCAAAAGGTACATCTGGAAAAAGGGGGGTCGTCTTATAATCAGGGTTGTCTTATATTCGGGACAATACGGTAGTACATAAAAGTCAAATAAAATGTCCTGAAACGTCATCATGTATTGTTTAGTAGGCCTACATCAAACTGTAAATTGAATGAGAATATGAAAGCAGTGAATGCAAAACACTGTTTGAAGTCAGTTGTATATAAATAAAACAACAGGATATACTATTCTATAATATAACATATAATATCATATGAGGCATGAATATAATTCACATGTAAACACAATTAAACACACAATATGAGCTTTATGTTATGCATTTTAAAAATATATTTTCAAAATGTATTTCAATATATTTAACTGTTTCACATATATGTGAATATATTACCTTTCTGTATGGGAAAACATTGGGATTTTAGTCAAAAATATTTGAAATGGATTTTAAATGTGGGTCAAGATCAGCAATACTTATGTGGCCCACATAGTGGGGCAAAAAAGTATTTAGTCAGCCACCAATTGTGCAAGTTCTCTCACTTAAAAAGATGAGAGAGGCCTGTAATTTTCATCATAGGTAAACCTCAACTATGAGAGGCAAAATGAGAAAAAAAAACATCCAGAAAATCACATTGTAGGATTTTTAAAGAATTTATTTGCAAATTATGGTGGAAAATAAGTATTTGGTCAATAACAAAATTTCATCTCAATACTTCGTTATACACCCTTTGTTGGCAATGACGGAGGTCAAACGTTTTCTGTAAGTCTTCACAAGGTTTTCACACACTGTTGCTGGTATTTTGGCCCATTCCTCCATGCAGATCTCCTCTAGAGCAGTAATGTTTTGGGGCTGTCGCTGGGCAACATGGACTTTCAACTCCCTCCAAAGATTTTCGATGGGGTTGAGATCTGGAGACTGGCTAGGCCACTCCAGGACCTTGAAATGCTTTTTACGAAGCCACTCCTTCATTGCCCGGGTGGTGTGTTTGGGATCATTGTCATGCTGAAAGACCCAGCCACGTTTCATCTTCAATGCCCTTGCTGATGGAAGGAGGTTTTCACTAAAAATCTCACGATACATGGCCCCATTCATTCTTTCGTTTACACGGATCAGTCGTCCTGGTCCCTTTGCAGAAAAACAGCCCCAAAGCATGATGTTTCCACCCCCATGCTTCACAGTAGGTATGGTGTTCTTTGGATGCAACTCAGCATTCTTTCTCCTCCAAACACGACAAGTTGAGTTTTTACCAAAAAGTTCTATTTTGGTTTCATCTGACCATATGACATTCTCCCAATCCTCTTCTGGATCATCCAAATGCTCTCTAGCAAACTTCAGACGGGCCCGGACATGTACTGGCTTAAGCAGGGGGACACGTCTGGCACTGCAGGATTTGAGTCCCTGGCGGCGCAGTGTGTTACTGATGGTAGCCTTTGTTACTTTGCTCCCAGCTCTCTGCAGGTCATTCACTAGGTCCCCCCGTGTGGTTCTGGGATTTTTGCTCACAGTTCTTGTGATCATTTTGACCCCACGGGGTGAGATCTTGCGTGGAGCCCCAGATCGAGGGACATTATCAGTGGTCTTGTATGTCTTCCATTTTCTAATAATTGCTCCCACAGTTGATTTCTTCACACCAAGCTGCTTACCTATTGCAGATTCAGTCTTCCCAGCCTGGTGCAGGTCTACAATTTTGTTTCTGGTGTCCTTTGACAGCTCTTTGGTCTTGGCCATGGTGGAGTTTGGAGTTGGACTGTTTGAGGTTGTGGAAAGGTGTCTTTTATACTGATAACAAGTTCAAACAGATGCCATTAATACAGGTAATGAGTGGAGGACAGAGGAGCCTCTTAAAGAGTAAGTTACAGGTCTGTGAGAGCCAGAAGTCTTGCTTGTTTGTAGGTGACCAAATACTTATTTTACCGAGGAATTTACCAATTAATTCTTTAAAAATCCTACAATGTGATTTTCTGGATTTTTTTTCTCATTTTGTCTCTCATAGTTGAGGTATACCTATGATGAAAATCACAGGCCTCTCTCATCGTTTCAAGTGGGAGAACTTGCACAATTGGTGGCTGACTAAATACTTTTTTGCCCCACTGTATCTACATTTGACATCTGGCCCATGTCTTGTGTGCTGTCTTAAACCCGGTACCACCTCTGCCAAACCCGGGCCATGTCTGGTCCACATGCTGTATGCCAGTGCGGATGAATGGCAGATGAATATATATATATATATATATATATATATATATATATATATATATATATATATATATAAAACAACAGAATATACTATTCTATAATATACTATATAATATCATATATTATGTAATATCATATGAGACATTAATATAATTTAGCATACAACTAAACACACAACATGAGCTTTATGTTATGCATTTTCAAAATATATTTTCAAAATATATTTAACAGTGTTTCACATATATGTGAATATATACTCAAAAATATTTTAAATGGATTTTAAATGTGGGTCAAGTTCGGCAATACTTATGTGGCCCACATATCTATATTTGACATCTGGGCCAAATACTACATTTGACATCTGGCCCATGTCTTGTGTGTCGTCTTAAACCCGGTACCATCTCTGCCAAACCCGGGCCATGTTTGGCCCACATGCTGTATGCCAGTGCCGGATGAATGCCAGCTGTGCCAGATGCATGCCAAATCTGGGCCAAATTTGTTTGCTGCGGTTGTGGTGTAGGGTGTAAGTTATTTTCCAACACGACAGATCATTAACCTTTTAGAGACACTCCCTGTGCAGATGAATCCTGAACAAGCTACAATACGTGCCTGAGCCAACATAATAAAAATGTTGCAATATATGCCGATATCAACGTAATAAAAATGTGGCCACGGTCTCGTACTGAAAGCATGTTTTGGCGCCACTAACTGGACATTTCCCTTTGAAACTGCTGCAAAATGTGCAATCAGACAATATCAGTGTTGCAGAAACTGGGTTGCATACTCTCCTTGGATTTGCATATATGTGCTTTTATGAAAGTAAATAAGTGTATGTAAATTCATTGATATATTTTGTCATTGCATATAAAGTAACTTACATTGAAACAAATGTCATTATTTAAATTCCTGGGGTCTGGCACCCCTCTCCTGTAGGTGCAATGGCAGTAGTTCCCAACCACATTTCTGGAGCACCAACACTGCACATTTTGCATGTCTCCTTAATCAAACACACATGATTGAGGTCATCGGCTCATTAGTAGAGACTCTATGATCTGAAATGGGTGTGTCAGACCAAGGAGACATGCAAAATGTGCAGTATTTGGGGGGCTCCAGGAACGTGGTTGGGAACCACTGGCCTATAGCACAAAGAACCTACATACCCAGTTGTCCCCTCCTGACGACAACCCAGACCACACAAAGTTTAATGAATAAGGTCCCAAGCCTGTCCACATATGTGGTGAATTAGTAACGTTATGCATAAACTAGTGCATGAATATTCAGTGCGTGAAAATGCACATTAAAGAACATCAGTATAAAAATACAAAATGTAAACATGTTTGAAACCTGAAAAGTGAAACTGTAAAATGGACCAACAGGCATTCATATGAAGCAGGTATAGTCATGTTTGCTCACATCCCTGTTGAGTAACATCTGCGTGTGAAGTACAACTGAATATGGTTATTTTGTTGGAATCTAACTGTATGTTCTGTAATTGTATGTTATGGTATATACATACAATGAGAGTTGAACCAAGAGCTGAGTTGTGGCCGGAGCTTTAACAAATCCCTTTCACCAGTCTTGTTCAAATTTGGGTACAGTGACATACTGAATTCTTCTAAACACTGATTCTAAGTGGTGGGACGATAGGGATGGTGTAGTGGGTCACTGTAATGATGAAAATATTGGTCTAAATTGCAAAATGTAATAATTTAGTCCTTAAGCAAGACAGTTAACTCCAAGGGGACTGTCCCTGTAACATTTTTACTATAAGTCAGTGGTGCCCAAACTAGGGGGCGCTACCCCAGTAGGGTTATAAAAAGAGGTCGTGCAGCAAGACTAAGAGATAGAGCACTGTCAGCAGATTGTTACGCATTCCACTTATTATGCAGATACTGGCCAGAAGTAAAAACTGGCCACAAGCTATTAGTTTGACACATTTTTTTTTACCTCTAGATGACTTGCAGTGCTGCGCAATTGAAGAATCAAAATTGAGTATTTCAGGGAGTCCTGTAAAAATCTAAATGAATAATGGATGGTTCTGCACTAAGCATGGACAAGTTTTAAAAGGACAGTTAACATAAAACAGACAATGAATCTACATCAAACGTCACAACTACCAAAACACCTAGGCTACACCAGACTCAAATGGCAAAACTCACATTCCAGGGGCACCTCAATACGACAAAAACAGCACTTTACCATTGGTGGTTAAAGGAGACAACAAATTCCTATTTTCCACGAGTTGGTATGGTTCTTTTGGGTCTTCATGAAACGTCTGCAAAATACTTTCGCTAAAATTCCTCAATGGTCGTGTAAAACAAAACCCATTTTACCTTGTCAAAAACAGCTATGTTCACAGCAAACCATTTCAGTGCATGGCTGTTTAAATGATAATAAGCTACTGCTACCACTCTTGTCTGTTTTTTTTGTGAATTTGGTGGCGCATTATCAAAACTACTCCACTCCTCAGTGGTTTTAGGGGGATTAAAAAATTATCTTTGTAGGGTGGTTGTGTCCACATACTTCTAACATCTAACTGGGGGTTAGTTAGATGTTAGAAACAAAACACACTGTAATAAGTTGCTTTCCATAAAAGCTAAATGGCTTCTTACTAGATCTAGTACATTTTAGAAGAGAAATGAGGAGAAAAGTTGTAGTTATTTTTATAGATGAATGTATGGTCCATTCTACTTCTGCATCCACTGTGTAATGAGCATAAAAGTATGGTCACATTAGTGAAAATGGTCACACTTTATATTAGGTGGCTTTAACTACTATGTACTTACATCAAAAAATAAGTACAATGTACTTATTGTATTGCAAAACACTTTTACTGCTATTGAGGTGGGATACGTGTAAGGTTATAGGGACAGGTTTGGTGGTATGGGTAGGTTTAAGGGTGGGTTAAGGTGTAAGGGATGGATCAACAGAGTAATTATAAATGTAATTACAGAAATTAATTACAGATGTAACTGCATATAGGTATTTTTAAAAATATAAGTACAATGTAAAAACATGTATGTACACAATAAGTGCATTGTATCAAATTATTAATTTAAATGTAAGTGCATTGTAGTTAAGGCCACCTAATATAAAGTGGGGCCGTGAAAATTGGAGGCAAAAAAAGTCCAGTAGCCATTTTCAATGGTGTAGCTGTCAGTTGGTCAACATGGCGAATTTGTAAGACCAACTTCACAGAAATTCACAATTGGGTGGATTCCTACAAAAATGTTTTGATTGTGACAGCAAAAAAAAAAAAAAATATGCTGAACAGTTGCAATTTTTCCTGCACCGTAAGAATTCAGAAGTATCATATTTTGATTTCAAACTAGTTTGCATCCCTGGTAATACAAAAAAGAACAGTTACCTACAAATACACACAGTTATACACAATTCTCACAAGTGTGCTCCCACACATTTACACTTACAAAGAGCTGCATTGATACTAAATTAGAAACTCATAGAGCAGGTGTTATACGACCTCCCTGCTACCACTGTACCGTTTTACACAGCAACCCAGACTCCCAGAAACACAAGAGTGGGAAAAAGCAGCTCACGAAAATTAAGCAAGCGACTTAGCAACCCCATCCCCCCAATACAGCCACTTCCTCTGTTCAGTTGCTTCTTGTTCCCAAAAGACAGCACAAGCCATGCCAGCTCACCCAAACCAGCGGCACTGCTCTGCCAAGGAAATCACTGTCAAAACAAGATTCACCACGCACCAGGCAGAGTCGTCTTCCTGCACACACACATAAGTAATTTCACCACAGGCCAAGAGGTCTCAACTTCACACAGTGGGCAACACAGGCTGAGTGATTCTGCGCTGTGCCAAAACTAACCCGTCTTTTCCACTAGACTAGACCAAGCAGTCAAGCAAGGCCCTGCTGTTCCTTTTTCACATCAGAGACGGGAGACCTTGAGTGAGTTCTGGCAATCTCAGAAAAACACCTTCTGTCCATCAGTCATTACTTGTTCACCATAAATACATCTAAGTGAGCTAGCAAGTGCTAACGCTGTATTTGGTTAGCTTTACACCCTCTGAGAAAATGTTTAGTTGGATTTGCAGTGGGTTTTCTCTGAGTGTCCAGTGTTTTCCATTTCCGTTGGTCATGGCGGTCCAGGCTGGTTTATGCTAGTACTGATTTGGTGCAAGTCTAGTTGGTGGGCCAAGATCTTTCTGATCTGGTTGACCAAGGGAGGTTTGCTGGTTGAGTTGCTTGAGCTAGCATTTAAATTGTTATCGATTACTCATTCTCATGTCCTTCCAAACCTGTATGAATTACTTTCTTCCATGGAATAAAAAAGGAAAAAAATCTGACAAATGGGTTTTTGAGTTAAATTTGAGAGCCAAATCAATCCAATTTGTGAAGGATTCAATTTTATGATCTGGAACAAATGATTCATGCAAAATATCAGATTCAAATGAATGATTCATTCATAAAAAGAACATTGCTATTTTTCATGAACATTTTAAGAAGCACTAGGGCAGATATCAAGATTTTCACTGAATAACAATTTCAATTTCTTTCTGTTCCTCACAGTTAGATAACAGACAAAATGGCTTCAGTAGACTTGGACTATTGTGCATGGACTTTTTTAAATTTTTGGTTGTACTATCCAGCCCTACTTTTTATTATGTGTCTTTAACTGCTATGTACTTATGAAATAATAAAATATACATTAATTGTTAGGTACCATGCACTTATGGTGTTCATGTTGTGTCGCAAATCACGCTTGCTGCTATAGAGGTGGGATGCAGGTAACATTAGGACTTTTGGGCAAATATTCTATGGACTGATGAGACAAAAGTTGAACTTTTTGGAAGGTGTGTGTCCCGTTACATCTGGCGTAAAACCAACACAGCATTTCATAAAAAGAACATCATACCAACAGTCAAACATGGTGGTAGTGTGATGATCTGGGGCTGCTTTGCAGCTTCAGGACCTGGATGATTTGCCATAATTGATGGAACCATGAATTCTGCACTCTTATCAGAAAATCCTGAAGGAGAATGTTGGGCCATCAGTTTGTGACCTCAAGCTCAAAAAACTGCAAAACTGCATTTTGTATTTACTTGGGTTATCTTTGTGTAATATTAAAATTAGTTTGATGATCTGAATCATTTAAGTGCGGCAAACATGCAAAAAAATAAAAACATAAAAACAGGAAGGGGGCAAAAACATTTTCACAGCACTGTATTTAACTAGATGGAGGTTTTTTTTTTTTTTAAATATACATACAATGTAAAAAATTTATATAGACAAATACATGAATTCAAATGATTAAATATTACTACATAGTAGTTAAAGACACAATAAAGTGGGTCCGGCTATCTTTTTAAGAAGATTTATTGGGACACATGCATTCAAAACAGCATACTGTATGCTGGTGACTAGCATTGCTTGAAATTGGAAGATCTTGAGGATAAACAGCTTGAACTTTGTTAAACTTAATCTTTTACATGCCAAACATGTTTATGTCTTCTAACCAAATGAAGATGTTTTCCCTGAATCTCTCAGCATGTAAAGGGTGAATGCGTTGACTGTTGCCGACTCTGCTGCAACTACTGGTGATGGATTTTCAGGACGGAAAATCCAGGCCTTCTTTATAATTTCCTCTCTTAAAACTGATAATATAAGCCTGGTATAGACAGGGTGTGTGTGTGTGTGTGTGTGTGTGTGTGACCAAGTCACAATGTACCTGTATAAACTGCACCTTTACAGGAGTTTAGAGAGAGAGAGAGAGAGAGAGAGTGTGTGTGTGTGTGTGTGTGCGTGCATTTTTGTGACAAATGAGGACACAAATTTGTATAATGACAAGGGTATGACATAGGTATTACAAGGAGAAGGTGACTTTTCAAGACATTACCCCATGTCCCCACTTTTCAAAATGCTTATAAATCACACAGAATGGAGTGTATTGACAATCTGAAATAGCACAAAGTTTCCTGTAAGGGGTAGGTTTAGGTGTAGGGTTGGTATAGGGCAATAGCACATACAGTTTGCACAGTATAAAAACCATTACACCTATGGGATGTCCCCACTTTTCACAAAAACACACTTTTTGTGTGTGCGTGTGTGTGTGTGTGTGTGTGTGTGTGTGTGTGCGTGCCTGGTGGTGTTTTTAGAGGCCAAGTGTACTGGTCAGCAAACTGTGTCTTATGAATGATGACCTATCAGTAAAAGAGAGAGAAAGAGGGAGCGAAAGAGATAGACTTGATGAAGAGTAATGGTGATGAGAGAGTTATATAACAAGAACACACAGTCCATAAACACTTTTCAACACAAATCAAGTAACTATGAACAGAACAGACATCATATTAACTGAGGTCATGTCAAATTTTCAGTCTGTGTTTTCCCAAGTTTATTCTTTTTTTTTCTTTTTTTTTGAAGGATATTTTCTGTTTTGCAGTTGACATCAAGACACACAACAGTAAAACCCACTGAAAACTACTTCTATCCCATTATACTATACATCTAGTACATCTTTTACAACCTTTGAGCAGAGGTTTTCAAAATGAGATGATAATTGCAATTTATAGTATATTTATTCTATTGACAGTTTTAAAGAACAAAAAATAAGCCTTAATATTTATCTGTTAATATTTAACTAATTTGAGCATTTTTTGTTGTTGTTGTTGTTGTTGAAGCAAACAGATTAGCAGTGCAATGACAATATAAAAGTCAATTGTTTAATTAATTTAATTTTAATTAATTGTTTTTATAATATAACACTTCATATTTTTTTCTCACTAAAGAGACAATTCGCACATAATATGTTTTTGCATTTAAATTAAATAAATAAATAAATTCAATGCATAGAAACATGCACAATCATGCAACATTTTTTTAAAGGTTGAACTTTTCGAACTTGCAAGTAGCATTTTTATTTACATTTACATTTACATTTAGTCATTTTGCAGACGCTTTTATCCAAAGCGACTTACAATTTGGGGAACACATGAAGCGATCTTTATCTATTTATTTTTTTGTACAACATGTTGTGGTTGTTGTACAAAGCTGCAAAATACATGAGACATAAGCGCAATGACCAAACACATCCGCTTGGCATAAATTTACTTGGCTCCTAACAGCCCCTAAATGTAAAATTTAGTGAAAGCCCTGGACAGGAATACTGTAGAAAAGAATGGGAAATTAAGTATGAACAAGACAAATACCCAAGTGCATATGATTGCTAACTTAGACTGAAGCAAGAATAGCTTAATCTGCTAAGAATTTGTGCATTTGACATTCTGTGACAAGATGGTCCTAAAATATCTGTCATTTGGGAAAAAGAGAAACACAGACAGAGCGAGAGAAAGAGCGAGGTCTGTCTTTAATGAACCCGCTGAGTTTGTTTGTCCAGCCACCCAGGGTCGAGCCTGAGATTAAATCATGAAGGATGTGGTTGGATGTCTAATTTTACAAAAACAAATGTTCTGAAAGGCTGTGTTTACATTGGGCCAGAACTGGAGGGAGGGAGGACGGGGCAGGACTCCTGACCGACTTCACTCAGTACCAGCAATAAGAGGCTTATTAGTCTACTGCTAACTTTAAACCTGCACCAGACCGAGCCACTAAAAACAGGGGAATTTAGTTTGTTGACATTTTTGTAAATGTGTGTGTGTGTGTGTAGTGAGCACCATGTGGGTTTATAAAGGCATTTTAGTGAGCATGAGAACTGAGAAAACATTTGACAGCTTTCGCACAACGTTTCGGCTCACCTGTACATAAATGTACATGCAATAACATAATCATGTTAGTTGGACTTACTTCTCATAGTGTCCTGGTCAGGATAGTTCTGTTTTTTTTCTGCAGCACTTCTGTCTTTAATAATTGTATTATGTTGGGAGCGATGCAGGTTAGGTAATTAAATAAAAGGATTGGTAAACAGCAAGGGCAAATGTTGAGTCAAATATCGACTTCTAGCACCAGCAAGGGTGAGTATGTTAATCAGCAGAGCAGAACCAAGGTGAGAAAGCAAGAGAAATGTTATCAGCTATTGGGGGTTGAGGTTTAGTTAGATTAGTTGGCCCAGTTAGCCCCTGCTGATACATGTCAAAATTACACCATCCTGGTACAAAAAGCATTCTACTCACTTGATAACCATTTAAAAGTAGCTGTGTATTCAGATTAAATACAATTTTTACAGATTATATATAAACTGTACTAAGGTGTATACTAAAGTGTACTTTACTTCTTTTTCACAAGGGGAATAACTCAATGACAAGCCCCTGTTAAAGTGCTTAACATACTCATACATGAATATGTTTAGAATTGTTATGTTTTGTGTGTATGTGTGTGTGTGTGTGTGTGTGTGTGTGTGTGTGTGTGCAGTGACACTTATGTGACTGCTTGTGTGCGTATGTCCTCTAATGAGCAGTTACCTGATCCAGCTGTCAGTCAGTCCTCTACCTCCAGAACACCCCCTGTCAATCATCCACCCATATGATGGACACTCTCACACACCAACTATTCTGGAGATAATGACAGGTTATCAGGTAGTAGAAGCACACACACACACACACACACACACACACACACACACACACAAACAATACGCACAATCCCATTTTATACACACCAGTGCAGCTGCTTCTATAAACTCTCTTATAAAACAAAAAGTGCTAACTCTGAATTCTGATTGGATTAATTGGATTTTGTCACTGGTAAGGTGGTTTTAAGGTCAATGACGCTCTTTTTTTTTTTTGTATTGTATTAAAAACAGTTTTGAAATGTTGCATACAAGAGCATAAAAGAAAGTATGTTAGATGTGTTACTAAGCAGATAATTAAGAAATAAAGCAGGTTATTCGATAGTCTACTTTAGACATTCTACTAACAGTAAGCAAATTTGCAACTACATGTCAACTAGCAGTCATTAGAGTATTAGTAGACTGTCTACTTAATAACTTCTAACACTTTATTTTGTTGGGTCCACAACATACAACATACTGAGTATGAGAAACTTTGCAAGTATGTGTCAACTTATTCTACTAACCCTAAACCTACCCTACAGAGAGTTAGTAGACATGTAGTTGCAAATTAATGAGAATTAGTTGACATGTAGTTACAAAGTTACTTATAGTTAGTAGAATGTCTAAAGTGGGCTATCAAAATAAAGTGTAACCATAAAGCATTAACAAAAGATTGAAATTCATGAACACGGATAGCTTAAGCAGTTTAGTATCATCTTTTATTCGAAAAAAGAGAGCTTTTTTGTTTTGTTTTGTTAAAATATTGGTAATGTGATATAACCAACATGCAGAAACATGCATATATATATTTTTTTTTAAAGTATTTACAGTCTTTACATTGAGTCTCTTAAAATTTGACATTTATTTATGACAAGGTGATATAGGTTCAGTTTTCAAAATGTTGTGTATTGTGATTTCCCAAAACTTAATGATATTTATGAATCAATACTTCACAATATTTGTAAAAGATAAAGTAAAACAATAATAATAAAGAAATTGCAGTTATTACAAAACATGGCTGATACGTTTTTAAAGTTATCTTAGACACACTAATTTCTCCCCTGAAATGACAATCATAATTGATGAACTTTGCAACACTGACAGTCGTTGAACTGAAGTGAAACAACGTTGAACTAAAATGAGCTGAATAATGACACTGTTGTCTTAAAATAGCTAGTTTTTTTTCTTCACAACTGATGAATTTTACAAAATAAACTATTATTTTTCAGTTTATTAATGTGAAGCTACAACAATATGTATTGTATAAAGCACTATATAAATATGTGTGTCTTGAAAAGAAAAGTTGCAGACATAAACAAAGTCTGATTGCCTTTTTTTTTTTTTTTTTTTTTAAACCAAAGCCTATGGTCCGAGTAAGAAAATCTAATCTAATCAGGCTAATCTGACCTGAATTCCCCCACCCTCTGGTGCTTTGTGTGAGATCCACCTGCCCTTTTTGCTCACTTACAGAGATATCTCCAATCAGGCACGACTTACTGCAGAGTAAGTGGACTTACTCCAACAACCTCAAGAGCAATCTGGATCCCCTTCAAGCATTTCTCCACCCCTTAAACACTACTCAGCCTCCTACACACACCACACTCGTGCAGCCATCTTCGTCAAATGCTTGCACAACATTTTATGATCACTAGACTGTTGCTTCAGACACTATGCATTTTCAGGGGCAGGGACCTGAAGAAGCTTTAATCTATTTGCAGGTTATATGAGCATGCCAAGAATGCCACACTTGGTAAAAATAAAAATAAAAAGATTTATGCATGCTAGTGCACAGGCAGGAAACCAAGATGCTTGTACATTTTTTTAAATTATTTTTTTTATTTTTTGTATGTTAAGCACTCAGTATTGAACCATACATGCTTTGCTTTTGGTATAAGTGAATTATCCTTTCAGTGTCGTGACAGTACATTTCAAAAGGCTTTTGCTGGCATGACTTAAATCGTACAGATTAATCAAAGATAAACACCTCCACACTGTTGATGCATATACAGTAAAATCAAGTCAAGGGAAACAAGCCTGAGAGGAACTGAGTTTTATTTCATCATCAGGTTTTTTTAAATTAAAACTAAAATCAACCTGGGGCGATTCATCTTTGAAGTGGATTCTGTCTCTGAAGGCAAGCGAGTGATAGAGAGAAAATCAAAGTGAGTTATTATTGAGTTACCTCAGGTATGCGTTTGCAGTCTGTTGCTAACTGAATGGGCTCTTTCGTTCTTTGAGCTTTTGAAACACTTCGGTCGGTTATGATGATATCCGTGAATTGACTGATTGGCCTGCGGACCACCCATCCAACGGAAACCCAGAAGACCAAATTACAGCTGAGTGCTGAGAGATGAATAGGAAGGTTCCTCACATGAGCTGCAGTACATCAACATCCCATAGAGGTTACTGTGGAAACCAGGGCAAAATAAGAGGGTGTATTGCCCACAACAAACAAAATACCACTGAGGGAATCCTGGTGACAAGGATGCTGGGAAAACGATTTATCAGAAAAACAAGGTACGATATGTGTTGGCCACAAAGCTAAGAGTCTCAGCCAAACATGGTATTAATCTTGATGTTGGAAAGCTAGTAATCTATATTTAATACTCTCCAAAGCTAAAATAAGAGTGAGGGGTGTTCAGACTAAAGCTCAAAGTATACACACACACACACACACACACACACACACACACATACATACATTTATAGCTCTTTGCTTTTTTTATATATCAATGTGATACAATTAAAAGTGCAGTAGGAGATCTTGGAAAATGCTAACTTTAGCCTGATAGCACTGAAAGCGTACATCCCACCCTCCCTGCAAATCACTGTCCAAAGCCACGCCCCCTGAAGGCATATACGCACACAGACCAGACGACCAGAGACAACATTACTATAATACATCATGTGTCATTCACCGGTGAGAAAACTGTATAGTACAGTTAGTAAAAGTACTACAATACCAGGAAGGAAGGTCAGGTTGTTGATGTTTGTCTGCCATTCTCGCTCTGTCTGCATAGCGTGCGTGAACGCGCTGATGTCGTATCCTGTCTGTGCTAACAGGTATGCAAATACACATGTTGACAGGCAGGTAGGAAAGCCTCTCATAATGTTCGGACCAACATTTTGATTGAGCGAACATTTTTTTGGTCCTATGCCTTTCACAGAATATATAAATACATGTAAATACATTTAGACCACTTAATGATTGCTGTCGGGATATGAAGAGACTTTCAACCAGCATAACAAAAAATGTTTCTGAAGACAATCACCTATTGCACCTTTAATGGTACGTTTAAACCAAGTTAGGTAAAAAGTAATCTAAAAAGTTCTCAGAATACATTCCCTAAAATGGGTAACCCAGAATGTGTTACTTGCTATAATTTTCATCATGTAATCAGTAACAGGTTACAATTTTTAATCGACTCAGCATTGTAAACATGAATGTTCTTTGAAGCTATAAATCTACATTAAATGAGCCATATTTAAAACTGGATAGATTGCAAATGCAAACACACAGTACATCCAAAAGACTCAACACCACCACACTATGTCTCAAACACTAATACAGTCCCCTGTAACATTAATATGAAAATTACACCCATCTGAGACACCTCCAGAGGTTCAAACAAACGGGACTGGAAATCACATCACATCACTGCTGCCGCTGTTTTCTCTCACAGATTAGGCACTTCAGGGCTTGCCAATCAAAACACATTTTACAGAGCAACTCCGACTAGTTTGCTGGCAAATTTTGCTGTTGCGTTTGTCTGTCTTTTCTTTTTGCTTAATCTATTTGTTTTGTTTTTTCCTCTCCGAATGGAAATTTTGAGGTCGATTGGGTTTGCCTGTTCTGCTCCAACAGCTTGAATGAAAAGCGGGGGAGGGGTGGGACACGGTGGGACTTCAGAATTAGATCCGTCATGAGGGGCTCCAAACAGCTCCCATGTGTTCCTCGTTGCGGCTGGGCATGAACGGTAAATGGAGCGGGGCGAGAGCTGGCGCTGGGGCAGACTTTTTTTCACTTTTTTTCCCTAGCAGCTATACATACAGTACACACACACACACACACATGGTCATCACTCCCTGCTTGTGTACACATGAAGGATCGAGTCTCTGTATAGCCAACATAGCACACAACATGCTGTACACTGATCTCCATTCATTTTATATGGTGTTTTATATAAGCATGGCTTTTTCTTCCATGGAACATAAAAGGAGACATTTTTAAGAACTTCTGAGATGCTCTTTTCCACACATTAAACACTATGGTGAAAAGGATATATATATATATATATATATATATATTTTTTTTTTTTTTTTTGCAGTAATATAAGTTGTATTAGTACCAAATTAGAGCAGTAAAATGCAGAACAAAAATATTTTTTATTGAGTGGAAATGTGTATTTGTGCAGGCAGCAGCATTTAAAATAAAGTTTGAATTGTATTATTTGTTGTTGTTTGTTTTAATTTCCCGAATCTGCCTCATTAAGTAGGGCGTTTAGTTTTTCCACAAAGGCGGTCAAGGTAACAAATTTATTACTGTAAACAAAAGAGGTGAACCTTGTTATGTTTGCTCCGCCATGAACACCAGAAACCTTTTTCCTTCATGCTGGTTGGATTTGTGTTTGTGTGTGTGTGTGTGTGTGTATGAGGGAGAGAGAGATAGAGAGAGAAAGGTAATGAACTTGCAGTGAGAAAAAAAAAAAGAAACATATCCAATCGTTTCATTCTCTCATATTCCCATCATCCATGTGGATTTTGGATATGTGTATGGTACACATACAGTCATAACTGGCATATCTGTATTTGTGCTTTTCAGTGAGTGTATATACCAAGGAAGTCTTGTCGGAGATTGATGTGGCACCCTTGGGCTGAGCGCATTGTCTCTTATGCTCACCAAGGCTGCATTCATATCATCAAAAATACTGTAAAAACAGTATGTTGTGATATATTTAAAATGTATTGTTTTCTATTTGAACATATTTCAAAATGGAAATCATTCCTGTGATGCAAAGCTGAATTTTCAGCTTCATTATTACAGTCTTCTTTACACCACATGATTCTTCAGAAATCATTATAATTTTGTTGCTCAAGAAACATGTATTATTATCAATGTGCTATATAAATATATATATATATATATACATATATATATATTGTGACGGGGTGGAAGAATCACGCGACAAGGAGAGCTCAAAATAAATACCCCGGAGGGTGGATTTATTCAATTAAAGTGCAGTGCAATAGGTGCAAGGTGGCTGGTGGCTGGTGGCTGAGGTGCGGTGCTCTCCGTGTGTGATTCGTGCCGTGCGGTGACAATTCCGTGGCTCCTTTTGTCAGGGCTGGGTCGGTCGGTCAGTCGCTGGCCTCTGAAACGAGAGAAGAGTGCACACATTAAGCCACAATCAGCGCGAAGTCCGTCTTCTCCCTCTCACCCAGCCGCGTCCGGCTTATATGGTTGGGGACTGATGAGCTTCAGGTGCGACCGGCCCAGCCCTGATGAGGCGGTGCAGGTGTTTCGCTTTTGTCCCCAGGGCAACGCTGATGAGAACTCGTCACACTCCCCCCCCCTAAGCGTTGTCCTGGTCCTGGAGGCAAAACAAGATGGCAGTAAGGGGGAAATTGGGGGTGGGCGGGGAGTGACCCCTGACAGACCTGCATAAGCTGACCAGATCCGAGAGAGTCCGTCGGCGTTGGCGTTGGAGGCTCCGGCCCGGTGACGGATGGTAAAGCAGAAGTCCTGGAGCGCGAGGAACCAGCGTGTCACCCTGGCGTTGGTGTCCTTTGCCTTTGCCATCCATTGCAGGGGAGCGTGGTCGGTGAGCAAGGTGAATCTTCGGCCCAACAGGTAATACCGCAGCTCCAGGACTGCCCACTTAATGGCCAGAGCCTCTCTCGACGGTCGCATAGTTCCTCTCGGCCTTTGTCAGCTTCCTGCTGATGTAGAGGACAGGGTGTTCCTCACCTTCCTGGATTTGGGACAGGACGGCTCCCAACCCTGTTTCCGGCGCGTCTGTCTGCAGCAAGAAGGGGCAGCCAAGTCCGGTGCTCGCAGGACTGGTCCCTCGGTCAGGCGTGTTTGATTTGTTGAAAGGCCTTTTCTGTCACTGGGCTCCAGATGACACGCTCAGGCTGCCCTTCTTGGTCAGGTCTGTCAAGGGGCGGCTATGGAGGAAAAGTTGGGGATGAAGCAGCGGTAGTAACCGCCAATCCCAGGAACGCTCGTACCTGGGTCTTTGTGGTGGGTCGCGGGGCATCGCGGACCGCCTCTACCTTCTTTTCCTGGGGTCGGATCAGGCCCCGTCCGACTCGGAAGCCCAGGTACTTGGCCTCGAAGAGCGCTAGGTGACATTTTCCTGGGTTGGCGGTGAGTCCAGCCTTCCGTAGTTCCGTAAGCACCCTCCGCAGACGGTCTAGATGGTCCTCCCAACGCTCCGAGTGGATCACCACGTCATCCAAATATGCGGCCGCATATTGCTGGTGTGGACGGAGGGCGATGTCCATAAGCCGCTGGAACGTTGCAGGAGCCCGTGAAGGCCGAAGGAAGGGTCCGGTACTGCCAGTGTCCCGAGGGGGTGGAGAAGGCCGTCTTCGGCTTGGCTTCGGCAGAGAGGGGGACTTGCCAGTAGCCCTTGGTTAAGTCCAGGGTGGATATATACCGGGCCCTTCCCAGGCGGTCCAACAGTTCATCCACTCGGGGCATTGGGTATCCGTCGAATTCCGACACTTCGTTGAGGCGCGGAAGTCGTTGCAGAAGCGGAGGGTGCCGTCGGTCTTGGGACCAGGACGATGGGGCTGGACCATGGGCTGCGTGATGGTTCGATCACCCCCAACTTCAGCATTTGTTGGACTTCCTCCTCGATAGCCTGCCGACGAGCCTCTGGGATCCGGTAGGGCCGTTGCTTTATGACTACTCCTGGCGGTGTTCGGATGTCATGCTGGACCCATTGGGTTTTCCCGGGGACAGGGGAGAACACATCCGAAAACTGACCGACCAGGTGCTGCAGCTCAGCCTTCTGGGTTGCCGACAGATCGGGGTTGGTATCCACCAAGACGGGTGTTACGGCAGCCAGGGCTACGGTTTCTTCTCTGGTCCCCACCCACTTTTTAAGCAAATTGATGTGGTATAACTGTTGGGAGCTCCGTCTCCCTGGTTGTTGTACTCGGTAGGTCACTGGTCCGACTTTTTCCGTTATGGTGTAGGGCCCCTGCCAGGTGGCCAGGAATTTGCAGGCTGAGGTGGGGACCAGTAACATAACCCGGTCGCCCGTCTGGAATTCCCGAGGCTGAGCTGGCCTGTTGTAGTGGCGAGCTTGGGCCTGTTGGGCTTTGGCCAGGTGTTCCCGGACTAATGGCATGACACGGTCTATCCGGTGCCTCATCTCGGAGACGTGCTCGACAAGGGACCGGTGCGGGGTGGGTTGTTGGCGTTCCCAAGCCTCCTTAGCGACGCCGAGCAGTCCCGAGGTTGCCTTCCGAAGAGTAGCTCAAACGGAGTGAAGCCGGTGGACGCCTGTGGTACTTCCCGAATCCCGAAGAGGACGTAGGGTAGCATTTGGTCCCAGTCTCTCCTATCTTCGGCGGCGACTCGCCGCAACATTTGTTTAAGGGTCTGGTTGAACCGCTCTACTAGGCCATCCGTCTGGGGGTGGTACACAGTCGTCCTCACTTGCTTCACCCGGAGCAGGCGGCAGAGGTCAGCCATTAGCCGGGACATAAACGGTGTTCCCTGGTCGGTCAGGATCTCCGAAGGGATGCCCACCCGGCTGAATAACAAGAAAAGTTCTTGTGCGATGGTCTTGGCCTTCCTGAGGGGGATGGCTTCGGGATACCGGGTGGCATAATCCACGATGACTAGGATGTGTTCATGTCCCCGGGCCGACTTTGGCAACGGCCCTACCAGGTCCATCCCGATGCGCTCGAAGGGCACCTCTATGATGGGCAGTGGGACGAGCGGCGAGGGGGGAGGGTGGTACGGCGATGTCTTCTGGCACTCGGGGCAGGCTTGGCAGTACCGTCGGATCTCGGCCTCCAGGCCGGGCCAGTGAAACCGGTCCCGGATTCTTTGGATAGTATTGCCTGCCCGAGGTGTCCGGCTAGCGGGTGGGCGTGAGCCAAGTGCAGGACCGCTTCTGTCTTCGACCTGGGGACCACCAGCAACTTTTTGTCTCCCCTTCGCCGGCGACACAGTAGAGCAGGCCGTTCTCCACAACGAAGTGGGGAGAGGATGGGGCTTGGGCGGGGCGAACGCTGCGGGGCAGGGCTCAGAGGAGGCGATCAACGACCACGCGTTCCGTTACCTGGGCGGCGGTGGGGTGCCTACCATCAGCCAATGTTGGGCTGGCGAGAGAGTTCAGCTACTTGGACCCGGGCCGCCGGGTTGGTATGTCCACTCGAAGAATGCCTGGGCCGCACACGTCGGGAAAGCCCGCAGCGGCGAGAATTTCCTTCTTCACCTCTTCGTAATTTTCCGCCGTTTCCGCTGGCAGGCTGAAGAAGCGCGTTGGGCTTCGCCCGTGAGGAGGGGCCAGCGCCGGGCCCAATCGTCGGGTCCCATCGCTCCGTGGACGGCCGTAGTTTCAAACATCTGTATGTATGATTCAACGTCATCGTGTGCGGTCATCTTCGGCAAGAGCTGGGCGGCCTGCACGCGGGTCGGGTAACGGAACGCGCTGGCGGGCGGCCGTGCGGGCGGTGATTTCTTGATCAGCCTGGCCTTGACGCGTGGCCAGATGTTCGACAATCTGCTGCTGGCGCAGGCTGGCGTCGGTCAATTGCCGGAGCAGTTCTTCCATCCTAGGGAGGAGTACCAACCGTCCTAAAGTGCACAAGAGAGAGAAAAAACGCTGATTAAAGGTGGAGTTCACTTGCCGGTGAAATCTTCCGTTCATGCCCGCATTCTCCACCACTGTGACGGGAGGAGCCAGCGACAGACACAGTGGGTGTGGCGTCAGGCCTCGGAGAGGCTTTTATTAACAAAAGTGTCCAGGGAAGAAGTGTCCAAAATAAACAGGGGGTCTGGTGTCCTCGTCGTGCTGCGGGGCTTGTGCAGGAGGGCAGTGTTCCAAAAGGAAGGGTCCAGGAAGGGGCGAGTCCGCGGCCGCACGCTCTCCCACTCGGGTCAGGCGCGAGGCGGCGGCTTCATCACAGCGGCGGCTCTTACACGTCGTCCACGGCCTTTGGCAGGACTTGTACGGCCCGACATCCTGGTCCGGCGGCCGTAATACGGGTGCGGCTTTTGTCCGGACCGCGGGTTCGGCAGGTCACGTCTTCGGTGGCGCGATGTCCTCTCGCACCCTTCCTGGACCCACGAGGACACCAGCGTGCATGCACGGGGAAGAGACCGGTCTCGAGGAGAGGCGCTGGGCATTTAACAGCAACGGTGATGAGGCTTCATTCAGTCCAGCTGTGCCTCATCACACGCCGCCAGCCCGCGTTGATCCCACGCCCCTCCTCTCATCCACCCACTCCAGTCGGGAGCCTGGTGAAGGGCGGCGAATAAGGGACGGGGTGGTGATGATGATGAGGGGGAGGGCCACCGATCCGTCACATTCCCCCCCCCAAGCGACATCCCCGTCATCGGTCGCCGCCCACGCAGGAGTGCTACCTTCCTCAACCAGGCTCCATACGGTCGGAGTGGGCGGGGCAGGGATTCCTCTCCGGGCGATCCTCCCTCTCGCACCGCGCCGGAACAGGGACAGAGAAACCGGTATTAGTCGACAGCCTCAACCAACCACAGGGTAAGATGACAAGTGGGGAAACGTCACTTACCCCTTTGGTGGTTGGGAGGCCGTCTCCGTCGTTTCTCCGTCCCACGCGCTTCTCCACGAACTTCTGCGGGCGAGAGGGGATGACGTCTTCAGGTGTTGCCCAACTGCGCTGTCTAGGCTCCGCCTTGCCCGCATTCTCCACCACTGTGACGGGGTGGAAGAATCACGCGACAAGGAGAGCTCAAAATAAATACCCCGGAGGGTGGATTTATTCAATTAAAGTGCAGTGCAATAGGTGCAAGGTGGCTGGTGGCTGGTGGCTGAGGTGCGGTGCTCTCCGTGTGTGATTCGTGCCGTGCGGTGACAATTCCGTGGCTCCTTTTGTCAGGGCTGGGTCGGTCGGTCAGTCGCTGGCCTCTGAAACGAGAGAAGAGTGCACACATTAAGCCACAATCAGCGCGAAGTCCGTCTTCTCCTCTCACCCAGCCGCGTCCGGCTTATATGGTTGGGGACTGATGAGCTTCAGGTGCGACCGGCCCAGCCCTGATGAGGCGGTGCAGGTGTTTCGCTTTGTCCCCAGGGCAACGCTGATGAGAACTCGTCACCTCCCCCCTAAGCGTTGTCCTGGTCCTGGAGGCAAAACAAGATGGCAGTAAGGGGGAAATTGGGGGTGGGCGGGGAGTGACCCCTGACAGACCTGCATAAGCTGACCAGATCCGAGAGAGTCCGTCGGCGTTGGCGTTGGAGGCTCCGGCCCGGTGACGGATGGTAAAGCAGAAGTCCTGGAGCGCGAGGAACCAGCGTGTCACCCTGGCGTTGGTGTCCTTTGCCTTTGCCATCCATTGCAGGGGAGCGTGGTCGGTGAGCAAGGTGAATCTTCGGCCCAACAGGTAATACCGCAGCTCCAGGACTGCCCACTTAATGGCCAGAGCCTCTCTCTCGACGGTCGCATAGTTCCTCTCGGCCTTTGTCAGCTTCCTGCTGATGTAGAGGACAGGGTGTTCCTCACCTTCCTGGATTTGGGACAGGACGGCTCCCAACCCTGTTTCCGACGCGTCTGTCTGCAGCAAGAAGGGGCAGCCGAAGTCCGGTGCTCGCAGGACTGGTCCCTCGGTCAGAGCGTGTTTGATTTGTTGAAAGGCCTTTTCTGTCACTGGGCTCCAGATGACACGCTCAGGCTGCCCCTTCTTGGTCAGGTCTGTCAAGGGGGCGGCTATGGAGGAAAAGTTGGGGATGAAGCAGCGGTAGTAACCCGCCAATCCCAGGAACGCTCGTACCTGGGTCTTTGTGGTGGGTCGCGGGGCATCGCGGACCGCCTCTACCTTCTTTTCCTGGGGTCGGATCAGGCCCCGTCCGACTCGGAAGCCCAGGTACTTGGCCTCGAAGAGCGCTAGGTGACATTTTCCTGGGTTGGCGGTGAGTCCAGCCTTCCGTAGTTCCGTAAGCACCCTCCGCAGACGGTCTAGATGGTCCTCCCAACGCTCCGAGTGGATCACCACGTCATCCAAATATGCGGCCGCATATTGCTGGTGTGGACGGAGGACGATGTCCATAAGCCGCTGGAACGTTGCAGGAGCCCGTGAAGGCCGAAGGAAGGGTCCGGTACTGCCAGTGTCCCGAGGGGGTGGAGAAGGCCGTCTTCGGCTTGGCTTCGGCAGAGAGGGGGACTTGCCAGTAGCCCTTGGTTAAGTCCAGGGTGGATATATACCGGGCCCTTCCCAGGCGGTCCAACAGTTCATCCACTCGGGGCATTGGGTATCCGTCGAATTCCGACACTTCGTTGAGGCGCCGGAAGTCGTTGCAGAAGCGGAGGGTGCCGTCGGTCTTCGGGACCAGGACGATGGGGCTGGACCATGGGCTGCGTGATGGTTCGATCACCCCCAACTTCAGCATTTGTTGGACTTCCTCCTCGATAGCCTGCCGACGAGCCTCTGGGATCCGGTAGGGCCGTTGCTTTATGACTACTCCTGGCGGTGTTCGGATGTCATGCTGGACCCATTGGGTTTTCCGGGACAGGGAGAACACATCCAAAACTGACCGACCAGGTGCTGCAGCTCAGCCTTCTGGGTTGCCGACAGATCGGGGTTGGTATCCACCAAGACGGGTGTTACGGCAGCCAGGGCTACGGTTTCTTCTCTGGTCCCCACCCACTTTTTAAGCAAATTGATGTGGTATAACTGTTGGGAGCTCCGTCTCCTGGTTGTTGTACTGCAGGTCACTGGTCCGACTTTTTCCGTTATGGTGTAGGGCCCTGCCAGGTGGCCAGGAATTTGCAGGCTGAGGTGGGGACCAGTAACATAACCCGTCGCCCGTCTGGAATTCCCGAGGCTGAGCTGGCCTGTTGTAGTGGCGAGCTTGGGCCTGTTGGGCTTTGGCCAGGTGTTCCCGGACTAATGGCATGACACGGTCTATCCGGTGCCTCATCTCGAGACGTGCTCGACAAGGGACCGGTGCGGGTGGGTTGTTGGCGTTCCCAAGCCTCCTTAGCGACGTCGAGCAGTCCCGAGGTTGCCTTCGAAGAGTAGCTCAAACGGAGTGAAGCCGGTGGGCGCCTGTGGTACTTCCCGAATCCCGAAGAGGACGAGGGTAGCATTTGGTCCCAGTCTCTCCTATCTTCGGCGGCGACTCGCCGCAACATTTGTTTAAGGGTCTGGTTGAACCGCTCTACTAGGCCATCCGTCTGGGGGTGGTACACAGTCGTCCTCACTTGCTTCACCCGGAGCAGGCGGCAGAGGTCAGCCATTAGCCGGGACATAAACGGTGTTCCCTGGTCGGTCAGGATCTCCGAAGGGATGCCCACCCGGCTGAATAACAAGAAAAGTTCTTGTGCGATGGTCTTGGCGTTGGCCTTCCTGAGGGGGATGGCTTCGGGATACCGGGTGGCATAATCCACGATGACTAGGATGTGTTCATGTCCCCGGGCCGACTTTGGCAACGGCCCTACCAGGTCCATCCCGATGCGCTCGAAGGGCACCTCTATGATGGGCAGTGGGACGGCGGCGAGGGGAGGGTGGTACGGCGATGTCTTCTGGCACTCGGGGCAGGCTTGGCAGTACCGTCGGATCTCGGCCTCCAGGCCGGGCCAGTGAAACCGGTCCCGGATTCTTTGGATAGTATTGCCTGCCCCGAGGTGTCCGGCTAGCGGGTGGGCGTGAGCCAAGTGCAGGACCGCTTCTGTCTTCGACCTGGGGACCACCAGCAACTTTTTTGTCTCCCCCCTTCGCTCGGCGACACAGTAGAGCAGGCCGTTCTCCACAACGAAGTGGGGGAGAGGATGGGGCTTGGGCGGGGCGAACGCTGCGGGGCAGGGCTCAGAGGAGGCGATCAACGACCACGCGTTCCGTTACCTGGGCGGCGGTGGGGGTGCCTACCATCAGCCAATGTTGGGCTAGGCGAGAGAGTTCAGCTACTTGGACCCGCGCGGGCCGCCGGGGTTGGTATGTCCACTCGAAGAATGCCTGGGCCGCACACGTCGGGGAAAGCCCCACGCGGGCGAGAATTTCCTTCTTCACCTCTTCGTAATTTTCCGCCGTTTCCGCTGGCAGGCTGAAGAAGGCGCGTTGGGCTTCGCCCGTGAGGAGGGGGGCCAGCGCTCGGGCCCAATCGTCGGGGTCCCATCGCTCCGTGACGGCCGTAGTTTCAAACATCTGTATGTATGATTCAACGTCATCGTGTGCGGTCATCTTCGGCAAGAGCTGGGCGGCCTGCACGCGCGGGTCGGGTAACGGAACGCGCTGGCGGGCGGCCGTGCGAAGGGCGGTGATTTCTTGATCAGCCTGGCCTTGACGCGTGGCCAGATGTTCGACAATCTGCTGCTGGCGCAGGCTGACGTCGGTCAATTGCCGGAGCAGTTCTTCCATCCTAGGGGAGGAGTACCAACCGTCCTAAAGTGCACAAGAGAGAGAAAAAAAAAACGCTGATTAAAAGGTGGAGTTCACTTGCCGGTGAAATCTTCCGTTCATGCCCGCATTCTCCACCACTGTGACGGGAGGAGCCAACGACAGACACAGTGGGTGTGGCGTCAGGCCTCGGAGAGGCTTTTTATTAACAAAAAGTGTCCAGGGGAAGAAGTGTCCAAAATAAACAGGGGGGTCTGGTGTCCTCGTCGTGCTGCGGGGCTTGTGCAGGAGGGCAGTGTTCCAAAGGGAAGGGTCCAGGAAGGCGGAGTCCGGCGGCCGCACGCGCTCCCACTCGGGTCCGGGCGCGAGGGCGGCGGCTTCATCACAGCGGCGGCTCTTACATCGTCGTCCACGGCCTTTGGCAGGACTTATGCGGCCCGACATCCTGGTCCGGCGGCCGTGTCTGGTGCGGCTTTTGTCCGGACCGCGGGTTCGGCAGCTCACGTCTTCGGTGGCGCGATGTCCCTCACGCACCCTTCCTGGACCCACGAGGACACCAGCGTGCATGCACGGGGAAGAGACCGGTCTCTCGAGGAGAGGCGCTGGGCATTTAACAGCAACGGTGATGAGGCTTCATTCAGTCCAGCTGTGCCTCATCACACGCCGCCAGCCAGCGTTGATCCCACGCCCTCCTCTCATCCACCCACTCCAGTCGGGAGCCTGGTGAAGGGCGGCGAATAAGGGACGGGTGGTGATGATGATGAGGGGAGGGCCACCGATCCGTCACATTCCCCAAGCGACATCCCGTCATCGGTCGCCGCCCACGCAGGAGTGCTACCTTCCTCAACCAGGCTCCATACGGTCGGAGTGGGCGGGCAGGGATTCCTCTCCGGCGATCCTCCCTCTCGCACCGCGCGGAACAGGGACAGAGAAACCGGTATTAGTCGACAGCCTCAACCAACCACAGGGTAAGATGACAAGTGGGAAACGTCACTTACCCCTTTGGTGGTTGGGAGGCCGTCTCCGTCGTTTCTCCGTCCCACGCGCTTCTCCACGAACTTCTGCGGGCGAGAGGGGATGACGTCTTCAGGTGTTGCCCAACTGCGCTGTCTAGGCTCCGCCTTGCCCGCATTCTCCACCACTGTGACGGGGTGGAAGAATCACGCGACAAGGAGAGCTCAAAATAAATACCCCGGAGGGTGGATTTATTCAATTAAAGTGCAGTGCAATAGGTGCAAGGTGGCTGGTGGCTGGTGGCTGAGGTGCGGTGCTCTCCGTGTGTGATTCGTGCCGTGCGGTGACAATTCCGTGGCTCCTTTTGTCAGGGCTGGGTCGGTCGGTCAGTCGCTGGCCTCTGAAACGAGAGAAGAGTGCACACATTAAGCCACAATCAGCGCGAAGTCCGTCTTCTCCCTCTCACCCAGCCGCGTCCGGCTTATATGGTTGGGGACTGATGAGCTTCAGGTGCGACCGGCCCAGCCCTGATGAGGCGGTGCAGGTGTTTCGCCTTTGTCCCCAGGGCAACGCTGATGAGAACTCGTCACAATATATATAGAAATAGCAGAATAATAGAAAATAGCAGCTTGTACTTTCTTAAAAATTCTCCTTTTGTGTTTTCTGAAAAATGTCATATGTCATGAGACAGAGTAAATGATAACAACAGTTTCAATTTGGGGTGAATTATCCCTTTAAATGATTAGAAAAGTTCAAATGAAATTATGCAAATGGGCCATGTTCTCTGAATTAACTCACTCCTTGTCTGAAATGACTCATAGATCATTGATAGAATAACTCATTTAGTCATTTTTATAAACCGTTGAGGTCATTCAAGACAATATCAACAATTCGTTGAAACTTGGCACATGGCACTTATATATCTCTCTAGGCTTCAGAGAGTCCCTTTGATGTTGTGTTTGCAGAAATATAACTATTGATAAAGTTCATCAGATTGAAAGTGCTTGGCGGAAAACTCATGAGAATGGGACTTTCCGGTGCGGTTTCCAATCTCCATTAGCACACACAGCCAACATACACAGAGCTTGGCTCAGGCAGGTGAGTGAGTAAAATATACTTTAATGCTATTTCTGTTAAAACTTGCATGTCACGTATTTACAGTAAATATAAATTATATGAATTATATAAATATAAATTTGAATGTAATAACACACAGTTAACATTATAATCAAGTACTTTACATGTACTTAAGTATGTTAGTCAGCAATTCAAAATAAGTGTACTTATTTAAAAGATGACAAAAGATCATTAAACAATGATTTAAATGTTCTTTGAAATAGAGATATATAGTAAAAATAGAAATGTATACTTTTAAGATTTAACATACTCTATGCATTCAATTAAAAAACAATTTATAATAATAAAAATGGTTCTCTTCACAAGGATTATTTTGTCAATAGTACACTATTATGACCTCAAAACTAATAGACATATGCTAAAATCAATGGAATTGATTCCATTTTGATTTCACAGCATTTTTAATGTTGTGTTTACTACAGAAAAATATTGTGTACAGGGGTCCTGTCTCTGAAATGAATGCTCAGATCTCCTGAAAATAATACTTGGGCTTATTCTGATCCTTTGGTATCTTGTACAGTGCATACTGTATTACATACATGAAATAAATGTGAAACTGTGAAATATGTGACATGTTTGGTTCACTTAGTTTTGCCGTGGCCAAGAGATATTCATTCGTGGGAACGTCATATTAACTCGTGGGAACATGATATTATGTCGTGGCCACGAGATCATTTTGTCAAGGTAACAACATCCTTATGTCGTGGCCTCGAGATGCTATGTTGAGGGAATGACATCCATTTCTTGTTTAATGTGTAAACAAGCCTGCGTGACCATAGCAACCGGGGATTATCATAAATGGATAAAATTTTTTATTTACATTAAACATTTTATTTAATATTTGTATATTATACCAAATTAGGCTTTACCTAATTAACGTTCTGTATAATTTTGCTAGTTTTTGCTACCATATTTTTTGCAAATACTGTAAACCCTGACAATTAGCCTATGCCAGTAAAGTTTTGACTTTATAATTGTATTTATGTCCGTGTGTGATGATAATGAGCGTGTTTTCATTTACAAATGAAACTACGTGAATGATTAATTCCTCAACGAAACACTATAGTATTTATAATTATAGTCTATTAATTAGCCGAAATAAAATGAAATATATGTTAAATTTAAACTGCATTCCAGTAAAAATTTGAGTCAGCGTAATCAAACCTTCATTGGCATATTGTGCATTTACAGTAGGCTATTATTTACAAAAGTATTCGGAACGTTAAGTAAAGAGATCGAAATGAAGGGGAAAAAACGAATATAAACAAATATAAAAATATAACCAATAACAATAGGCTAATAATAATAATAATAATTATTATTATTATTATATACAAATATTACAGGGGGAAAACGATTAGTTAATGGACTTAAAAGACTGTGGGATGGATAAAAATGTTTTCTTGTTGGCCTATTTTATTTTATGTACTTTATGTAAAATTTATTGATGATAAACTTAATTTGAATGCTGTCTACATGGCGTGCAATACAGTCCGTTAGCCGAGGCCTATGGTTAGCCTAATATAACAATTTAATAATGCAATAATTTATATAATAATTAATATATTCATTTCTTAATTCAAAATAAAATATTAATAAATCCATTTATGGTTATCCTGGGTTGCTATGGTCACACAGGTTTGTTTACGCATTAAACTCGTGGCCACCAGAAAAATATGTAGTTCCCTCAACATAAGAACTTAAGGATGTCGTTACCTCGACAAAATGATCTTGTGGCCAAGACATAGTATCACGTTCCCACGAGTTAATATGTCGTGGCCACGACAAAACTAAGTGAACCGAACATGTCAGCTCGCGGTCACCGTAGTAAAGTGCTGGTGGAACCTGCTTTGGTGCACCAACTGCTCTTTATCCACATACTAATTCCAATAAAGGGGATTAAAACTGTAAAATACTTTACATTGTACCTGGTCTTGACTTTTTCTGTACAAATACTGCAAAAATGTTAAATGCTGGTCTATAGATCCTCTTTTTTTTTTCTTTTTTTCTTGTTTTTTTTTTTTACATCTTACCCTCTCAGACAAGAAGCTCTTGTAGTCTGGAGGGAAAAATACAGGCTAAGCCCTCTTGATTATGGGACAGGCTTTTCCTTCACTTTCCTTTGACTGGCCGGACGCCTTGGGGTCAGCCCTTTCAGGCTCTGGTTCCCTCAGTTGCAATCCCTCCATGATCATTGTTTGGTAATGGTGCTCAAGAATGTTTTAAGCCAGAGGAGACCCAATCAGATTAATTGGAGGGGCCCTTTGATCAAGAGTGGTATCCATGTATGAAAAATCCCAACCAATCAATCAACAGTGATCAATTAAGGAAACAATGGTGAGGTTGAAGGGCAAAACTGCCCGGCAGTAAATCTTTATTGGAAGCATTTAGAGGAAAGACTGGTTATGACCCCCTGGGCACTAATCAGCAAAAAGAACACAGGATTAAGTGAACATTAACTATGATTAATGGGGAAAAACCAAGGGGGAGCCAAACAAAAGCCTCAGTTGCTCAAAACAGCCATGGACCGTTTCTGAGCGCAAAACTGAGCAAGACCCTGTTAATATGGGCCCTGCATATCCATTTCAAATAAGGTTCAACTCATATTTAATTTTGAGAATGCATGCTGCATGATGTCTACTACTAACCCATTTAATTCCAATTTTTTTCTCAGACGTGAAAATATCAAAATGATGTGTCATTACTAGAGGTCGACCGATAGTGGATTTTACCGATACCGATAGCTAGGTTGGACCATACTGGCCGATAACGATTAATCAACCGATAGTTTTCAAAATGGATACTGAAAGAGAGCTAGTGCTTTACTATTTTTTTTAAAAAGTGTACTGAATCATACTTTGTAAATGAATAAATATATTAAATATAAATTTATAATAAATATTAAAAAAAAGTTATTATCCTATTATCCTCCACTATTGTTGCCATCAACATATTTACTCATTCTATGGCCACACTCTACAAAACTGAATAATTGTGAATTCATATATTAATATATTAATATAGACACCTTAAAGATAGTGTACCAAAAATCTTTGCCATATCTTTATGTTAACATACATTACTAGCCTTTTGTTTTGGAGCTTTGATGCAGCCATAATCATCTTATGGTGAAAACAGGAAGTAAACTGCTCTGGTCATGTGACAATTTGCATTAAACATGTGAAACTGCACATATTTAATTGAGTCCCTTTATTTTTTTCCATATTTGCAGAAAATGCACTAAAACACCAGTCAGTAACATTTTTAGAGCTTTATAAATGAAAATCTTCGGTCACTATTGTGGTGGGCCACTAAATGGGCTAATGCATGATAGTTACATACTATAAACCCAAAGAATATTTGGGCACCTAAAGATATATGAATGCTATTTTGCATTAGACAACGACATATCAAACTAATATTCAAATATTAAAAATCTACTTTGGCAAAATATTTCACTAAGTAAGTATTTAACTAACCAATTACTTTTTAAATTATCAGTTTATTTGAATAAAGGCAAGTATAATATACACTGATAAAACTGAATAGAACAGACATCCAATGCAAGCATCATAGTGTTTATAGCAAAATGTATAACTAACTACTTTTTAAATTATTGTTTAGTTTATTTGATTAGGGACAGATAAAATATACATTGATAAAATTGAAACGAACGGCCACCCAATAGTGTATAGCAAAATATGTAAATAAATAACAACTAGCTAACTAACTTTTTAATTATTGGTTTATCTGATTAGGGACACATACAATATATATTGATAAAACTGAAAAGAACAGCCATCCAATGCAAGTTTCACAGTGTTTATAGTAAAAGGTATAACTAACTAACTAACTAACTAACTTTTTTTTTTTTAATTATTGGTTTACTCGAATAGGGATAGACACAACAAACACTGAAAAGAACAGACATCCAAAGCAAATAGTTTTTATAGTATAACTAACTAACCAACTAACTAACCTATTTGTTTATTTGAATAGGGCCAGATACAATATACATATTAGAATGGCCATCCAATGCAAGTTTCAAAGTGTTTTAGCAAAAGGTAAAACTAACTAACTAACTAACTACTTTTTTAATTATTGGATTTATTTGAATAAGGACAGGTACAATACAAACTAATTAACTAAACAACTAACTAACCAACCAACTACTTTTTAATTATTGGTTTATTTGAATAAGGACAGGTAAAATACAAACTAATTAACTAAACAACTAACCAACTAACTAACTAGCTACTTTTTAAATGATTGGTTTATTTGAATAAGGACAGGCACAATAAATGTTAAAACTGAAGAAAACATAACAGCTAACTAATGCAAGTATCACATTGCACAAGGTATAACTAACTAACTAACTAACTAACTATTTTTGTAGAAATTATTGGTTTACTTAAATAGGGACTGATACAATATTCATTTATAAAACTGAAAAGATCATTCAAAGCAAGCATCATTAGTGTTTATAACAAAAGTATAAATAACTAACAAAATTAATATTTTCAAAGTTCAAAAATGCAAAAAAGCTTTATTGTTATTATTATTATTATTATTATGTATTTTTTTATTTTTGTTGTTGTATTAAATACACTCAATTTACATGCATCAAAGTGTGTGTGTGTGTGTGTGTGTGTGTGTGTCTGTGTGTGTGCGTCCATTCATCCACCCACAGTGCAATAAAAAGGCCCTGACATAACCAGTGTGCTCATTTTGCATCAGGATAAATTTCTGTGTGTGTGTCCTCTGCACCTCTGTGAAGCAGGCAGGATGTTCCCAGGCTGTAGAAACTGGTTGCTGGATGAACTGCTGCCAAGTCAAACCCACACCACTGGAGGAAAAGGTATCCTTACTGCACTGGAAAACATTCTCCACTCCGTTTCCTAACAGAGAGAGAGAGAAGAGGGAGAAGAGAGAGACGGAGAGATATGCATAAGATAGATACCCTGACAGATGACAAAACCAGACAGGTCTTCTCAGAGAATAACGACTCTTTGGAGAAACCCAGGCCAGGGCCAGCGAGAGAGAAAAGATGAAAGCTCTCATTTCCTTCAGCCGGCCAAAGTTCTCTCAATCCCTCAGCCCTCATCCCTTCTTCCTCCCCTCCTCCTTCCCCAATGGGAGCTGGGGATAAAGGGCCCATATGGAAAGCATTTAGCCAGGCATCTGAGACTCATCGTGCTGGGGAATGTTTTGACGTTTATCGAGATGTGAGCTGTGATGTCACGGACCGGCTGCAGAGCACAGGCGGGCAAAGTGCTGTGTCAGGAGAAGGAGGGGGTCGGGGGTCCGGGTCGGAGAGGAGGAGGGGTAGAAAGAGGAGCAGGGGGCGAAATGCTGAGCCTCCAGTTTTTCACCACACCGTAATTTAGTGCAATCCTTGATGGAAAACACTCATGCAACTTCGGGCTCCGGGACCTACAAATGCTCTTGAAATACCATGTGCGGTTACGAATGATTTCAATGAAAACCAGAACACAACACCACCATTGAAGTTTCACCCAAAGTCATGATCCTCAGGAGCAGATGATATGAGAGCTGGAAATTGTCTAGAACTGGTTTTGATATAAATTCATACTTAATGCTTCACTGGCTCAGTCACTGATGAAATAAAAAATATGCAGAGCAGCAGAGCTTCGACTGACTAACAGCAAAGCTGAATTTCCTCCACTGAATTTTCCATTTGGGAACGTTCAGGTTCCAATAAAAGTTAAGCTCAAGGAATATCATGTTTTCAATGCGAGTTAAGCTCAATTGACAGCACTTGTGGCATAATGTCGATTACCACAAAAATTAATTTCCACTTGTCCTCCTTTTTCTTTTAGACAAGGAAAAAAAAAAATCTGGGTTACAGTATAGCACTTACAATGAAACTGAATAGGACCAGTTTGTAAATGTTGAAATACTCACTGATTCAGTAGTATAGACGAAAACAATATACATGTTATTATAATTTTACCGCAAAACTATTGCTTAATAACCTTTCCTTATAAGTTTTATCCAATTTTTAACCTTGCTGCCATGACACATAACACCTAAAACTCTAAAATAAAACATATATGATATAAACTCGCGAGATATATAAAATTGTGAGATAAAAAAGAAAAAAAAGTAAATTCTGACTTTTTCTCACTCATATACTGTGTATATATATATATATATATATATTAGTGGTGTCAAACGATTAATCGCGATTAGTCACGTCCAAAATAAAGGTTTTTGTTTACATATGTGTGTCTACTGTGTATATGTATTATGTATATATAAAGACACACACATACTTGGGCATATATATATTTTGAAAATATTTACATGTATTTACATGTATATATTTATATCCATATAAATGATATCATATATAAATATATTTAATATATAAACGTAACATGTTTTCTTAAATATATACATGCATGTGTGTGTATTTATATATACATAATAAATATACACAGTATACACTCATATATTATGTAAACAAAAACTTTTATTTTGGATGCGATTAATCGCGATTAATCGTTTTACAGCACTAATATACATATATACATCACTATATAGAATTTTTTTTTTCTAAGAGTTGTAAAAATTGTTCCATGGCGATTCTGTTTTTTTTTTTTTCAATCTGAGAATTACAAGAAAAAAAGTCAGAATTAAATAGTGAGATAAAAAGTTGCCATTACCTTTTTTTTTTTTTTTTTAATTCCATGGCTATTCTGTTTTTATCTCACTGAATTGTGAGATTGTTTTTTTTTTTATTATTATTATTATTACATTGCTTTCAAAACCTCCAAAAATTGGCCCCATTCACTTCCCCTAAGTGCCTCAAAGTAACAAATGTTTTTTGCTCTTTTCGAAAAAAGCAATGGTTGAAAATATTTTATGTGGCAATCAACATTACATCGCAAATGCTGGCAAATGAACTTAACTTGCATTGAACCCAGAAAATTCCATGAGTCAACATGAGTGCATACAAACTGCATAAAACAAACATGCTAGAATAAGAGTTTGGCTTCCTCCTTCTGCCTCGCACACAGTTTCACACCTATTATACACTATTAAAACCAATGAAAGCTAATCTTTAACGAGATCACAGAGTCAGACTCTCTCCATAGTGGCCCATAATTCTCAGAGGGTGCAGAAACAGGTCTCAATCACATTACCCCCAAACAGTCTCTGTCAAACCCTCCTAAATTTAAACCATTCCCAGAACGTTTCCCCTAACAAAGGGGAACTGCTGTCGGGAAAAGGCCTGGGACTCTCCAAGCGAGTCTGCAACAACAGGAAACACATGTTGGGCAGTGTGATGCAGAACACGGGGCCTGGAGGAACCCAGAGTCATCAATGGGGCAGGTCAGAACAGAGCTCAGTTTGGCCCACTGGCACCACTGACAGTTCCCCATCCTGGGGCAGGTCAGAGGAAAGACTAGGGGGTATCGGCCGAGAGAAGGGAAACAGGCAGGATGCTGGATAACATCCTATCTAAGGGTGGGATGGGAACAGTGGTGATGTTGGCACGGTTGTATCAGACAGAAACAGGCTTTTATTACAGTCTATAATTATGACTTCCATTATCAGTCTGGTTCTGAGGGAATGGAAAGGAATTGTCATAATATTTTTAGAATGTTCCACTGTGAGTAATCCAATGCAAGAGAAACAAAACCTGTTACTCACAGGTGTGAGTCCGTGACTTCAGAATCATAATGGATTAATTATTTCTAGTGCTGTCAAACGATTAATGGCATCCAAAATAAAAGTTTTTGTTTACATAATATATGTGTGTGTACTGTGCATATTTATTATGTATTTAAAAATACACAAATATACAGTATATATTTTGAAAATATTTACATGTATTTACATGTACATATTTGTATTCATGTAATTTATATTATTATTATGTTAACATAACATATTTCTCTTAAATATATACGTGCATGTGTGTGTATTTATATAGATATATAGCCTACATAATAAATATACAAAGTACACACATATAAATTACGTAAACAAAAACTTTTATTTTGGATGCGATTAATCACGATTAATCGTTTGACAGCACTAATTATTTCTAAAACAAGATAACATGCATTTATTGATTGAATGTGTCACTATATTGATATTATTTTATATAATGCATGTGGCTGCTGAACCAAACATGTCTCTTTTTAAGGACTCACAGTTGAAATTTATTAATAGTTGCAAGGCAACAGTAAGGTTTTGTTTTTTCACTGTCCCTATACCACACAATAATTATTAGTAATTCTATATGTTTTTATATTTGATATAAATAATATTTATATTTTTTATGAAATGTTAAGTATCCATTACTTATAAAAATAAATAAAAAAATATTTACAAAAAGAACATTTTCATTTTTTAACCAATATACTTTTTTCCTTAAAAATACATTTTGCTGAAATCATACAGCTATAATGTGTTCAATCATTCAAAATGTTTTTTTTTTTTTTTAATTACGCACACACAACACACAAACACACACAGACATGTGTGTGTGTGTGTGTGTGTGTGTGTGTGTGTGCATTAATTTCAAATATGTGATGTTCTTTTGAACTTTCTATTCATAAAAATAAATAAACTGACAGGGGTGGGGGTGGTGGGGGGTTGGGTCACAAAAATATTAAGCCATTAGAGTGATTTCTTAGAGTGATTTCTTAAAGAGCAAGTGACACTGAGGACTAGAATAATAATGCTGAAAATTCAGGAATAAATGACATTTAAAAATAAAATAAAATAAAATAAAATAAAACATGGTAGTTCAATTTTTTTCAACCCCTTTTTTCTTATTACATTTTTAAATGTAAAATCAAAATATCTGTTTATCTGATGCATAAATCAATAAAGTCTTGAAAAAATAAATAAAAAATTGTTTATCCCATATAGAAACTCCAATATCCAATGTAATTCCATGTCAATATAATACTTCCCCTTTCAAATTAGGTGTTTACTGGAATATTTGTGCGCAATCAATTGGCAACTGGTTTTGAGATCCAGAAGTGGGAATGTAGTTATTGGGTGATTCATAATATACAATGGCCCCGAGTGTCAACTCTTTCCTTGAAATCCAGATGCTGCACCGCTCTATCTCCTTACACTGTCATGAGTACAGCCATAAACAGTGAGAGGGTTTAGTCTATTTCTCTGCTGAGTTTAGAGGAAGATAATCTCCTGCCTATTCCAGGCAATCAGCACCTTGCCAAAGTCAATGTTTCTACACTACGGTAGATGAAAGAGACTTCCTCCTCTTCAGGCTTCTTGATCCTCCATGAAAAAATAAAGTAAAATAGCAGGTAGGGGCTAAGACAGATAAATTTTGTCTGTGTTTACCTCAGTCCATAGCGGCTCTGATACGTTACATGTCGTGTGTGTCTACATCCACGCCGATGTACTATGTAAACATACCGAGGACAAACTTTACTTTAAAGGTTTTGTCATCCAGGTCTTGCTGAAACATGCACACAACCAGCGTTTCTTCCAAAAACAACATGTTGGAAAGTAGAGGGCGAGGCCTGTAAGTTACATGCCCACAGGTGTGACAGGAGATTGAACCTGTTGGCATTGACTTGACTGAGCATGTAAACGCATGGAGGCATTTACCACAGGCTTTTAGTGGGAAAGGTAATGCAGGATTAGAGGCCAATGCCACAGCTTTAACCACAGACAATGCGAAAAGAGCAATATAAATGACCCATCAATCATCCATTAAGGCAACATCATAAAAGACCTTCCTCATTTCCATCTCCTCCATTGTTTCTATCGGACGGGGAACTTTCAAGCTCTCGCAATACCTTTACGGATCGTGGCAGACATGTTCCAGCTGAGAGCCTGAAAGAAATAGCTCTGTTGGATGAACTTTACTCTCGTCTTCCCAAAAACTCTTCCCTCTCCACATTTCTCACCCCCCTACTCAATCTCAGCTTGGATCCGACTACAATGCGACGCTATTCTGAGAGCAGAAATAATAAACACAGCGCTTGGGAATCAACACAATCCAAGAGCAATTCATCTATGAAGCAATCTCACCATTATATAAGACCACTCGATGTGGAATTCAAATGGCCGTTTATTTTATTTGATTCGCTGAAATAGGACATGATTGGGTTGCATAAGGCATGTCAGCATGGGCGGTGATGGTTGCTCAAGTCCATTAAGGACAATACTTTCCATTACCTCGCAGTCCCTGAGGTCATGTGATCAGGGCACAGTTCTTACTTTAGATAAGGTCAGGGTTGTTTATGTGTTTGCTTTTGTACAGAAAGCATTCATTTTAAAACTCTTTTTTTGTTAGGTCATTTAATAAATTGTTAGGTCATTGAATAAAACTTTAATTCTGTGGTGCTAATTATTATTGTACTATTCATTTTCACATAGCATCAATATTTTGGTCAACATTTAGGTCAGGTAAAGGTTCTGATATTTTGCATTCGCAAGATGGGAGCATTCTAGTTTCTGTAACATTCTGGAATGTTCTGTAATATTCTAATCTAGTGCTTTCTGGAAGATTCCAGGAAACTAATCATTAAAGACAAAAATCATCCAATGTACACTTCTGAAGTTTTGGACGAATCACTCTTGATAACTGTTCATGTTAATCTGTTGATTGCTCAGTATTATGCATGTACCATGTAATTTTTATGCATGAGCAATAACAGATTAGCTTGTAAGTTGTCAACATATATACATATATTAGTTTTCATGAACACTGTTAATGATACACAACATGGAATGTAATTTTTGTATTCAGCATGTCAAACTTCATAAACAAACATTTAAACTTTAAACTTTAATAAAAAAATAAATTAAATTATATATATATATATATATATATATATAAGTATTCTCGATGTCTAGGGATCTAACGATTCACTCAACTCACGATTCGATTTTGATTCACAATTTTGATTTCACGATTCGATTCGGTTCACGATTTTTTTTAACAAAATTAGATTTAAGACAAATTATAAATTAAATGTGTCCTTTTGTTATTGCTTAGACAAAATGATGCACGTTTCTTTGTGAAACTGAAATATAACACTAATAATATACTAATATAGCAATGGAATAATGCTCTTTTGTTGGTTTTTATTGCTTCTATTGTCCTCTTGTGTAAGTCGCTTTGGATAAATGTAAATATTAAATATTGGATTAAATGTAAATAAAAAAACTAAATTGAAATTTTAAAACAAGCCCCAAGTCAAATAAATAAGTAACGCAAATAAAATAAATCTCTTCATATAAACAAACTAAGGCTTTGTTTGTGCTCTTTCCATTTAAAATTAGAGGCAACCACTGCATTTTAATCATGATCCAAACAAAGATACTGCATACATGCAACTTGAGCAGTTTGTAATCTAAATTAGATTGTATCATTTGGAAATTTGAAGCAAAAACAGAATGGTCTGACTTCAGTTTTGTGAACCTATACATAAAAAAACATGCATGAAACAGAAACAGCAGACGAGCTGAATGAGACGCAGATTCACTCTCTGCCAGCAGGTGGCGCTTAAAGCATTTCCTTGGTTTCCGCTGGAAACAAAGCAGCGCTGCACTTATGAACTTTAATATGCATTATACAGAGGCAAGATGAAAAGAAAAACTACCATCTAAACTTTTATAAAGACAGTAAGTTCCCCTCAGACATACATTCATATAAACTCCTACCCCTAATTGAAACGCGATTTGTTTAGCATCTTAATCAACTTGAATCGTCACATATTTGAATCGATTTTTAGCAACTCGTGGTTAATTGTTACATCCCTATCGATGTCACATGAACTATTTTAACGATGTCCTTACTACATCAAAAATATCAAAAATATCTTAATTTGTGTTCTGAAGATAGACTAAGGTCTAAGGACTAAGCTGTAACCGACAAGAGGGTGAGTAATTAATGACATAATTTTTTGGATGAACTATCCTTTGAAGCATTTTTATGAAGCATTTTTGTGTAAAAATATAGCATCACCATGAAAAATACATATAAAACTGAATGAATAAAATTTTTTACTTTCAGTAAAAAAAAAAAAAAAACCTATAGCATGACTTTGCAAAGTTCAAGAAATGTTTTGATGTTTTGTCTTGTGGTGGTGATAATCACATGATGGAAACTTTGAAAAGGGACAGCCAGGAAGACATCTGTCACATGCTCGCTATCATTTAAACGTGTAACCTGACATCATGACCATATGAACTTCCTGTCATGAGCCTTGCAATAAAAGTTGTGTGGTCATACATATGCTACAGCCACAAAGGGGAAGTATCACTGTTTCCACTGAGGGCCTGTTTCAATTACTTCACAAATCTCTGAAAGACACTGGTGTAGTTTGATTACACAACCCCTTTTGGTTCCCACCTAAACAAAAAATGGTGGGAGTGGGCTAAAGAGAAATGAGAGACCCTGCTTTTACCTTAGAGGCTTGACAGGGAGACATGACCAACATGCCTTCACACATACCAGCTGACCCCATTACTCTGGACGTTCAGATAGTTTTGAGATTAACACGGCTAATCCTAGGACGCCCTGAATGTAGTACGAAAAAGGACAACCCAGCCCTGAAAGATGATATCATGAAAAGCTATAATTGCATTAGCAATGATCTCCATCCTCAAACATCTAATTCTTCTGGAATTTTGTCCATCATCAACACATGCAGCACCTTCTAGTGACCTGCAACATGGGAAATCAAACAAGCATATAAATCCTACTTGCGTAGCTCAGTACCATGGGATTGGAAATGATAGGAATGGTGTGACACATCAAGGCCCGTCATGTGCGGGTTTGACTGTGGTAAGGGGTTGGTTGGCCCGAAGCCATTATTAAGGCCTTTTCCTAAGAACCTCTTTCCTGTCCACATCTACTGCATCTTTCGGTTCTCATTTGAACAGCTGGTGAGTAACAACATATGCAAGACCTGACCAGACACCTAAAGAGAAGAGAGGAGGAGTTAAGATCTGTGTGAGCATTAGCGCCTCTTTGTGGGTGGGTTTGGGGAAATGTTCTTGCCAAAGACACCAAATGATCAGTCGATTCACATAGTCAGTGATATGTTTCAATGTGCAAAGTTTACACCTAGTTTAAAACACATGTGACAAGATGTTAGGAATTACTTTTTGTATTGCTGATTTTATACAGTTTTGACTTGTAACTTTCAAACTTGTATGTCATTTAATGGCTCTAAAAATGTCATGTAACCATCAAGTAATTAATGAATGAATAAAAGAGTAAATAAATAAATAAATAGTATACATGCTTTCTTTACACTTTGAATATGTGAACAAATCATAATTTTTATTTAAACAAGGTATTTATTTATTTACTTATTTATGAATCAATCAAAGATCATAGATTAAGTCATAAATATCATACATTTGTTTGAGGGATGTACCACATGAAATTTTACAATGTGTCATAATTTAGCCTTGTCATAAAAATGTTAAATATTAATAATAATAATAATGAAGAAGAAGAAATTACATTAAAAATGAATGTAATTACAACAAAAATTTATGTAAAAAAAAACAAACAAAAAAACACTTTTGGTCAACCCTGTGCCTTTGGCTGCTATCCCTTGCTTTTACAGCAGAATCAACAGAACTAGGACCACCACCCTCTCACACTAACATCCTGCCTGTGAACAGCCCAGTCTCCAGGATGTGTTTGGACGTCTTGCAGGCCGGTGTGGAGACAGCCGGAGGACCTCCATGGTGTTGCTGGGAGATGGAGAGGTCATTACTGGAGGATTAGCCGAAAGGATCAAGGGCTTACCCAGCAGGCAGCTGTGGACTCAGGGTCCCATCAGTGCAAAAAACTGTGAGAACCAGGTTCTTGCCAACTTGCTTCGTATGGGAAGACAGCCACTGTTTAGTCTAGACCAGCGAGCTATTGGCCAATGTCTATTGTGAGCAAATGTCACCTTTGGATGGGCTACATAACACATAGCAAGCGCTGAAGTGGTTAATTTGTAAAGAACACTAAATCAGATTTTGGCACAGAGATATCACAGCCTTATATTCAGAAAGCCTTTCAGAAACAAAAGAAAAAAAAAAAAAAAGAGAAGAATATAGATGCATGTTTATTGCGTTCCAGCGGGCAGCCTAATTAAACTCTGTCTAATTGTTGCCATTTTGAGGTCCCTGGGGTTGGATAATATGAAAAGCCCAGTTGAGATGCTCCAATTGGAGAGATGAATAATAATATCTGCTTGACGTCATATTGACTCCTTTTTTCATGCTGAGCATAAGGGACTTCATTCAGATGCTTTTATCATAGTTGCTAGGTGACCACGGCCAAACACGGGTTATGTGGAACAACTCTGTGAATGCAAATTGAAGCAATTAAGGGAAGAAGCATGAAGGCTCTTCTGCAATATTTCGTCACATAAGAGAAAAAGAGACACATCAGCATCGACTGAAATCCACAAATGCCATGTAGAGAAAATCTACATGAAACACAAACGTAAACTCACACTCTGTGGGACTCTTGTAAACCGCTTGGCTGGACACAGGCTTTTAAGATTCCCAGCAGTAGGTTCATTAGTGGACAGAATAGAGACTGGCGCTATATCTGGAGTATGTGATTGAGTGTCCACAAACAAACATAATGACTGCTGCTCTTCTGCTCTCCTGTGCCTTTTAAAAAACAATCTGGCCTCTTCCCTCCATCTATGGTGCCCAGAAAGCTTAAGTGGGCCGAGGCACATCAACCGAGCCAGCATGACCATTACAGTCCTTCGCAATCAGAACAACAAGTATTGGATCATATGTCCTAATCCCTCGTGAAACAAAAGTACACTTAATTGTAATGTGCACCTGGAGTGTACTTAAAATCATAAAAATATATATATTTTAAAAAACTGTACTTGCAGATAATTTCATATTATTTGAGTAAAAGACCACTTAAGTGTACTTACAGGTCCAAATTCAGTCATTCTGTCATTTCTTAACACCCTTAAGTGCACTTTTACAATAGTGTACTTGTAATAATAGTAAAATGCAGTAATAATGTCTAATTATTATTTATTTAAATTATTATTTTTTTAATTTAAAGCAAAGATTATTTTATAAAAATAATCATTGAATTGAATTGAAATCACATGTAAAGTACTTGATTATAATTTTAATGGTAATGTTATTCAATATTACATTTGAAATTAATATATTTTAAATGCACTAAATTTCAACTTCATTACAAATATGTAAATACAAATATATTTAAATACATGACATACATGTTTCAAAAGAAATGACAAGTATATTTTAGTTTACCATAGATGTTTGTCAGGTTATTTGATAGTATAGTTTAACCATATTTCAAATAATATTTTCTAATTAAATTGCGTACAAAGATGGACTTAAGTCCTACTTAAGTAGGTCAAAAATTTAAGTAGTTTAAGAAGTTCAGTTAATTGTATTTAATATAAAATTATAATACTATTATTATTTAATTGCAATTAACATGCAGTTACGTGTCTGAAAACATTACATTCAGTTCACAATTATGGTTAACCCAGTAATGAATGTTTTATTATCTTTTACTGCTAAACACAAAAGAAGACATTTTGAAGATTGTTGGTAACCAAACAGTTGACGATAGCTACTGACTTCCATAGTATGGAATAAAAATACGGACATGAATGGCTACCGTTAAATGTTTGGTTACCAACATTCTTCAAAATATCTTCTTTTGTGTTCTACAGAAGAAAGAAACTCAGCTTGAGGGTGAGAAATATGATGCAGGTCCACTTTGAGAGCCCTCCTTAACCACAACTAGGTAGCCACAAGTACTTCTACCATGTTTGGTTTGATTTATAAGGTCTGCGGGGCCCTTAATACTCAGGCCTCACCACATCCGTTTGTGCATTTCTCCCTCTATTCTTCCTCATTTCCTTTTCTACCTCTTTCTGCACTGTCCCAGAGTCAGGGAGAGGATGTGGGGTCTCTGATGGCCCATAACAGAGGCCCCGATGAAAACAGAGGTCAGATCGCCCCTCTATAGTATAAGAGAATGGGCAAAGGTGCTGCCACCAAATAAGTGGGCTATAAAGCAGTTCCATCTTTGTGAGTTTTGTTTGGCTGTAAGATTTATCGCTCTGGCCTGGTTCCAGATCTCGGCTATTAAGAAAGGACTGGGAATGGTCTGTGGAGATAAAGTTATATGAATATTTACACCGCAGGCCTCAAACAATGTCTGCGTCCCATTTGTATTTGAAGTGCCCTCCATTTACAGCTGGATTTCATTTGGGTCTCGCTCAACTCCATAGAGCTGTTCCCTACTGAAACACAAAACACACACACACACACGCACACACACACACATACACACACATCTGACCTTCCTTTTCTAAACCCAAGCTGATTTGTACTGGACTGTACAGTTAAGTCTAATTGATAAATATGTACAAAACTAAACTCTTTTTAGTCAATTTTAGCATGAAAACATGACTAGCATAGATGCTAATATGCTAAAAACTACATTTTTCTTCCTAAATGTACTTGCTGTTCAGAATTCTAGATGAGTTTTGGGATTATTTGATGCTCTGCTCACTGCCAGTCAGAGAACAACTCTGTTTTTTTCCTTAAGTCGTTGGATAAATAAGCAAGTAATCCATAAACAAACATTACACAACACTGCTAGTCTGTACAGAACTCAATTTCCAAGTCTCTGTGTGAAGTGTCTTCTCAAGTAATCGACTGTATGTCCATTTGGTAATAGCTGGTAAATTTCACATGAAAGGACAAGTAACACTAACAATGCAAAAAATAAAATAAATAAATAAAATAAATAAATAAATAAAAATAAGTAGAATGACCGTATTTATTATATTAAGTAGTATTTTAAATATATATTAAGTAGAAAGTGTGTGTGTGTGTGTGTGTGTACTTGTTTTTCTATTCAGGTGGGGACTTAAACCTGAATACACACAGACTCATGGGGACTCGTGTCACGGTGGGGACCTAAATTGAGGTCCCCACGGGTAAACAAGCTAATAAATCACACAGAATGAAGTTTTTTGAAAATCTAAAAATGCTTCCTGTAAGGGGTAGGTTTAGGTGTAGGATTGGTGTAGGGCAGTAGCACATACAGTAAGTACAGTTTAAAAACCTTTACGCCTATGAATGTCCCCACAAGGATAGTGAAACAAGTGTGTGTGTGTGTGTGTGTGTGTACTGTATGTATAGCTGCTAGGGGAAAAAAGTGAAGAGATCGAGCATGTATGTTAGCAGTTTGTGTATGAATTTATGTTTTTAAAGGAAATGCTAATTTAAAGCAAAACTCTAATATGTACTGTTCACCTCCTGAAAAAAAGAGGGGAAGAAATAAGTAGAGTACTATGGGGAAGTACAAGAGACGTAGCAACTGAGATGAAGGATAAGATCTGACACTAATTATGAGGGCCAGTTAGGTGAGGGTGTGTTTGTGTCTAGCAGGACCCTCAGGCAGTGATTCATGGCCTTGTCCTCAAGCAAAAGCACAGTAGTGCATGGAGATAAACAACCACCGTAAATGATGTTAACTGAAGAACTGCCTCAGCCCAACTGAAAAACAGACATATTTTGATGAATGCTGCCCGCCATTTTTAGATAATCAAATGGATACTATGTTTTGCCACAAAAGTGCTGACAGTCAAGCAATGTATGTGTGTGACTGAGAACTTGGTGTGCTATATTGCAACATACAGCACATTACTCATGTGTTGTGACACACTTCACTAGCACAGCAGACATTGTGTAACTAGGCACAGTTTATGGCTTTCCATGAGAGGTTTACAGAAAGTTCAGTTGGTGAAAGTTTCTGTGAAAACATGTCAAACACATGCTGGTAAATGTTCTTTTCCTCTTTTACTCCAACATGAGTATCTGATGCAATGTGCTAAAAATAATGTTCTGAAATAGCAAAATCACGCAGTCACATTATTTGCTATTTCTGGCCATTCAGAAACAGTTTCTCTGAACATATACCAATGAAGTCAAATGATTTCCTCATTTGTTACTGTGATAGATTTGCAGTCCTTTGTATCATGTGGAATGTACAATGAAGGAAGTGGTAAAGTACTACATTTTAAAATGTGATATTCCACAAACCTGTTAACCAACTTGTCTTTAAAGGTCAAGTGTGTGATTTCTGCATTTCATGAGAATTGTACAAAAACTTTTTCCATTGTTCAAGCAAACAGCCATAAACTCAGGCCATTGGGTAAAGATATTTACATTTTCATGCAATCTTGCAGATGCTTTTATCCAAAGTGACTTTCAGTAGAAGAACATAAGCAATGTGCCATAATGATTCATCAATGTTATTATGTCCAACCCAGTTGAGCGGCTCAAACGGATACCAGTTCCACTTCATGCCAGTAATTTCTTCATTGCCATGTCATTCAAAACCAGTATTATTTTCTATCCTCCGAAATGTAAGAAGTTACTGAAAATCTAAGCTCTCAAATTTAATTTATGAGTGAGTAAATTTAAACTTGGTGCTTTAAAAGGGTTCAGAAGACATCAAACACCATTGGTTCTCATGTGTTTCAGCACCAATTGTCACATCTTTGATGCATTAAGTTTGAATGTGTTAAAGGGATAGTTGACCCAAAAAATGAAAATTTGCTGATAATTTACTTAACCTCAGGGCATCCAAGATGCAGGTGACTTTTTTTTTCAGTAGAACAGTAAAGATTTTTAGCTGAAACCGTGGTAATGGTTTAATAATGTTGTAAATAATGTTCAGTTTCTTGCACGGACTGATTGTTTTACTTCAGAAGACCTCAGTATGTATTGTCAGGAACCACATATTAATTTTGTGTTGTCTGTATATGCTTTTTTGACTCTGAAGCTATTGGCTTGCATTTTATGAATCACCAATTTTTAACTAAAAATCTTCTTTACTTTTCTATTCAAGAACAAAAAATCAAAGCAAAGCAAATTTTTGGGTGAACTATATCTTTAAGGTTTGATATATACATTATGATAGACATTCCATGAAAATCAACCTGAGTTTTGCACTTTTTGAAGCATAAACATTCTGCAAAATTTCTCCTTTTGTGTTCCACACAAGATAGGAAGTCATATGGGTTTGGGTTGACGCAAGAGTGAGTAAACAATGGCAGATTTTCATTTCAACTAACTTGCACGTCTTCTATTGCCTTTCTTTTTTGCTTCCTTTCTCATTCCTACTTTCTTGTTTTATGTCTTCCATAAGCCTTCTCTCATAGGACCTATTGTTTTTAGAGACCCATTAGCTTCCCTCTGTGGATGGGGCTCTTCAATGTTTTCCAGCTGTTCATATTTTGAGAGTGCGTGTGTGTGTGACTGCATTTAGAGTTGCTACATTCTCACATTGCGTCTGCCCTCAACTACTCTGATTCATCAAAACATCTTAGAGAGGCCTATGCGCTCTATATGCAGGGGATGTGTGTGCGAGTGTGTGTGTGTGCACGAAAGTGAGCCTGAGCAAACTGTAAACACATAAATCCACCCATATAAAGGAAATAGAGGAATTATTAAGCACATGCACAAACACGCACACACACATAAACGTACCCTTGGAGTAACCTGTAATTCCCATAAATGAGGGTGTGGGTTCAATGCTTTAGGTCTCCAAGTTTAGATTCGGGCACTGCATGAGCCAAGCTGCCTGACTCATCTAATCAAAAGCCTTTTCTCTGTAAATCACATAATAATTCTTCTCAATGCCCTCTTTGGCTCTTTTATAAACAACACATTATAACATTTCAAACACAGCTGAAACATTTTATTCCAGCTGAAATCTATTACTGCATCCACTGAAAGATTTCCTGAGGATGTATATACAGCACACATGAACAATGAAACGAACACAACATCTGCACGCCAAGAATTACAATCCAGATTTCATGTTGAAATGTGTAACGTAATACAAACAGTTGATGTGATGGGACCACATTTTCATGTCAACTGTGGAACAAAAGACACATCAATCTAAACAGACAGACATGGAAGGGATTCTGACTGCGAATACTGAAGAATGAAGCAATAAACTGAACAATAGTATCTCTGTTATTGTGGAGTTCAAACATTGTTTTATCTGCAGATAATGCACCAACTGATAGCGCATCTTTATATGCAGGTATGTTCCCTCCTTCACTTTTTTTTTTTTCACTCGTCAATTGCGCGTATCTGTTCTCACGGCTCATTTGTAGGCACAAGTTCATCTGTCACTTCATCAGCTGACCAAACTAACTCCTAAAACATCCTCTGGAGTGCAATCCATTAGCTTTCAGTTTGACCGCATGGTTTCCGAGTAAAACAGTGCATGCAGGAATTACCCATAGGGAAGAAAGAAAAGAAAAAAAAACATAGACTCAAATGAGATTAAAAGTATAATCATAAGAAGATCTCTTTTAGAGTTCAAAAAACATGTCAACAGATGTGCCAAGACAGCAAAATATTGGCAAATTCGGTATGTAAGAACTGGACCCAATGTTATCCCCTGCAGAAAACATGTTTAAAAAGAGTTCATATTATGGAAATATTATACCTTAAAATAATATTCTGGGAAACTAATTACATATTAAGTGCAATTTATATATTTGTAATTACACATTTGTAATTATGAATTTGCAATTTAATTCATTTAAAATGCATTTACCTTGTCAAATCAAATAACAAACTACAGTTTAAATTATATTATAATCCAGTATTTCACATATGTTTCAATATGTTTGTCAACACATTAAAATAAGTGTACTTCTTTAGAGCATGAAAAAACATTAAAACATTCTACTTTAATGCAAAACTTTACATTTTGCATATATATATATATATATATATATATATATTTTTTTTTTTTTTTTTTTTTTTTGGTTTGTTTGTTGTTGTTTTTTAATATGAAGATTTATTTCACTTTGCAGCCAGGAATCTCTTTGTTTGCACTGATTGCAAAAAAACTCTGTCACACTATATTTTAAGGTCCAATTCATGCTGTTAACTAAACCATTACGTATGACCTTTAGCCAAAATAAACTCATAAATTACTGCTGATTAATAGTTAGTAAGGTAGTTGTTAAGCTTAGGTATTGTTTAGGATTAGGGATGTAGAACATGGTCATGCAGAATGTGTGCTTTATAAGTACTAACAAACAGCCAATAAGTTAATAACAGTCATGCTAATAAGCAACTAGTTAATAGCAAGAATTGGTCCCTATACTAAAATGTTACCATAATCTCCTGCGCAATGAAAAGCAATGTCTGGGCAATTAAAAAAATGTATTTTGAGGAATTAAACAAGACTGGTAGTACATATTTGAATGCTTATGCGTGAAAACACACATACACAAACCATGCTCTTTGTACAGTTTGTCCAAAGTTCTTTTTAAAGAATTAGAAATATACCTGTATATTTTTTACAATGAAAGGGGAAAAATTAAATACTGTGTTTTCCTTTGCAACGTACATCCTGTCATCATCAGCTCCTGTTTCTGGTCTATGGGTGGCAGTGTCAGTGGACATGCCAAAGTAGACAACTGAAATATAGATAGATTTTAAAGAGGAAGCAACATGAACAAGGTTTTTCTGGTTTCTGGAATAGTACTGGGTTTATGTCATGCAAGTTACCGTCTTAATCCCAAAAACCCCGGAGGGAACATCAGACGTGCCCAGGCACAAAAAAACCAACCAGGAATAAGAAACATATTGAGAAAAACACACATTCAGAATGTGTGAGAGAGAGCGTTTGCATCTGTCATATTTTTTTCATTTAATTCTTCCCCTGTCTCGTCCAAATTTTCCCTTGCTTCTTTTGAAGCAGGACCACTAAGTTATACCCTCCACATCCTCTCCTGGCTTTAGCAAATACCCCACAGTGGAAAAGAACACCACGTTTACAGTAACTGTTTGCACATGCCTTCATTCGGCTCATACAACTAGCGGCGTAATTCATTCAGTTAGGGAGAATATGAAAAAGATGCCCTTTTTCACTGACAAGTGTCTGGGGAAACCACTAAGTCCAAAATGACAAAATGATATCTAAGGCAAGTCTTTGTGATCTCATGTAGGCCTGTGTCTTTTTCAATCGCTAAGTTGTTACTTGGACCATTGCTCGCGCAGGATCTCATTCGCGGGTCAGAGACGGAGCCGTGTGGAACAGGGCCGTATCCCTCCAGGGGCTGCCAAGGTTCCACTCAGGCATCCCTGTTCATTTGTCATCCTCTTTATCTGGCTGTTATTACCCTAATGGATACCAGATGCCCTGGACCACGGCCATGGTAACTGAATTTGCAACATCCACAGAAAAAAAAAACGAAGGATTGTAATTACATAATGCAGAATGTCACGGTGAAGAGGATTGTGTGTTTGTCTATGGAGATTTCGGAACTGATTCTTTCCATGAGAGGCTACAGTAACTAGGCCAGTCACATGCTTCCCTCCATGATCAATAACCAGGAACATGTAGACACACCCACGCACTCTTTCCTAACCATCAGATAGGCCAACATAAACATCTCCAATATTACATTCGAAATGTTCTCATGATGCTCTTTCTTGGATGCACACACGCAGGTAATAACCTGCTAATCGGAAATAGCAATTACAATGAGCAATTCGTCATTCGATATCTTGGCCTCGCAGCTTACGCGCAGATGTGCGCTAGAACTTACTGGCTAAGAAAAGACGTCCAAAAGTACCTAATTTGTCCAAAGCAATTATGAAGACCTTGGGTTTTTTCAAGCCAGACTGATGATGTGAAGGGGAGGGTGAGCAGTGAAGGAGAGCAACAGATGGGGGTGTTACCATCTTATGGGCTCGCCACTCTTACAGTGTTGATGGACCTGCAGTCTGAGGCCAAATGAAGCCTGTCTCCTAGGCTACAAGCATTGTTGTTTGTACAGTTTGTTCTCTGATGTCATCTCGCTGCTCCAGCCAGGCCTGTAAGCCTCATCAGTGGTTCACTCCGCTCTGTTTAACCACTCGCACACCCATACCTTGAACAGCTATCCCATATGAATTTCCACAAGCACAAATACTTGAACCCTCCATAACCTTTACACAGCAAGCGTGCCCCAAAAACACGAGGGCAATTGAATACCTCCACCACACCCTGAGGCGCTCACCTCCCGCTGATCTTGGGGACATGACATCAATTACAGGAGCCTGACATCAGCTGCTCCGGCCTCGGTAAAATAGCAGGGGCCTCTGCACCATGGCTGACCTTTTATGGCACATTTGGCTGATGGTTTGCATTACAGAAGTACATGCTCTGCAAGATGGTAGGAGGGGAACGACTCAGTAGAGCAAGGAAGACTATAATATCCCAAATATGCAAAATTCATGTGAATAAGCATATCTATACCTATTTGGATATCACAGCAAAAACTAATATTAATGCAAGTAAAGAGTGCAAAATTAAAAATGCCATTAATTTTCTGCAAAGGAAAACAGATTTTTAATGATAACAGACTTACTGTGAGCCGAGGTTGTTAATTGATGGTATATGCTTTTGTTGCAGCCTGTTCACATTATCAGTTTGCATTATTTCAGCGTATGTTTAAAATCGGGGTGTCCATACTTGGTCCTGTAGAGTTTAGCTCCAACTAGCATCAACACACCTCCCTGGAAGTTTAGTATGTCTAGTAAGATAGTGATTAGCTGGTTCAGATGCGTTTAATTAGGGTTGGTGTTAAACTCTGCAGGACAGTGGCCCTCCAGGAGCAGGATTGGACACCACTGTTTTAAAGGGGTCATGACATGAGAAATCTTTTGGCATATAAGAGGTCTTTGTACCATTAAAATATCCTGAAAGTTGCATAGCTTAAAACATCCTCCGTATAATTAATTGTGTTAATTGCATAAACACTGCCTCCAGAGCAAGACATTGACAAATAGTGTTCTTCTCACCATAGGCACCAAAATCTTAATTAACATTATAAGTAAACTTCATTAAGTAAAATAATGATAATAAAAATAAAATTATGTCATGACCCCTTTAAATAATCAGATTTAACAGCGGAATCCCTGGTGAAAAACTACATTACCCATGATGCTGTACAGAAAATTCCACCAATCAGAGAGTAGCAGCTTGCGGAAAGAGTGCTGAGCTCTGCCCACTCCCATGAAAATTATGTAATTGAGTCGCGTCTCCCCAAGCTCTCTCAAAACACTTACATTTATATATATATATATAAACTTGAAATATAGCTATTGTTTCTATAAATACGATCAACAACTTTAAATGCATAGTTTTACGTTTCTCCATTTTCAATCTGATTTATGTCTTTCACAATGGTTTGTGGAATTGTAGTTATTCCCCTCATTAAAGTAGTTAAGTACACAGACTTGTACCTTTGTCTTTTTGTCAGAAAAGGAGGGGCTACCTAACCAAAGTAAGCAATACTACAGAAACTGAATGAAGTAAAGGTAAAAGTAAAATACTGCATTGACTACACTGCATGATTAAATATACAGACAATATTTTAATTCACCCAGAACAACTGCATAACATCCCAACAATGCCCTGCCTAGCAACCACAAAGCAACAACCCAGCAACTTTCGAAGAACTTTTAAAAACAACATCTTAGCAACCATCAAGCACACCCTATCAATCACCCCTTGGATATCTCAATTCCCATATTCACAATTTGCTGACTTATTGTGCACTTCAGATTTGAACATTTAAACTGAACAGATGTTTTAATGGCATAATTTCACTGCTATATAAAAAAAACATATACAGTATTTGTAGTGAAGGCCAGGCAATAAAGCACAATAATAAAAGTATTATGTGTACAGCAATTAGCCCCAACATTGGGGTTAACAAACAGAACTACTTTTGCTTTTGGAATGCATATGCACCTGCAAACGTACTGATGTGCACATTTCCATTTTAATAGCCCTGGCCCCTGATAATGAAAGCCTTTAAATTTATATTCTGCATTCTTATGCTCCAAAGATTGACAAGCACACAAATTAAGTTTTCAGTGCTTTGTTTGAGTAAGTCTGTATGGAGACTGCATGTATTTCATTCCCTCAGCCCTCCCCTTTTGTCTGAACTGGCTTCTAATGGAGTAAGGGGCCCCAGACCCTTGTAGCCCCTCTGGAGATTGAGACTCGGACTCCATCAATCAGAGGGGAGACGGGGAATTCTCACCTTATAACTCAAGGCTTGACAGAACAGTCTGCCGGCCCTCTCTTCCTGTAATGTAGTGTTTTTCGGACTGTCATGCTGTGCATACAAACTCTGAATATATTGATTCTTCAGCTAAAGTAACATGCTTAGAGAGTCAATGAGTGAAAAGCGTGGAAAGGATTGCTGGGAGTTCTGTCAACACGGTTGTTGTTGACGAGAAGTAAATAGCAAACCTGTCTTACTCGTTCAGCAGTCTTTGTGAAAAGTGACATAGCATTGTTCATAGAGGTGGGAAAATACTGTGTTTTTTTTTTTAACAGGACTTAATGGCCTGGAACCTTTTACCTCTCAGATAACTATTTATTATTCTTGTTTATTGTTCTATTGTACAAACGTACATTTATTTAACATTTTACATTTTACATTTAACATTTCATTCTAACTTCATGCATACCTTTTTTTAATCAACACTTGGTAACACTTTAGAATAGGGAACAATTATTAACTATTAACTACGACTTTTCCCTCAATAAATTCTGAATTTGCTGCTTATTAAGTTAGTAAGGTAGTTGTTAAGTTTAGGTACTGGGTAGGATTAGGGATGTAGAATAAGGTCATGTACAATAAGGCATTAATATGTGCTTAATTACTATTAATAAATGGCTAATATTCTAGTAATATGCATGCTAATTAGCAACTAGTTAAGATACCTTAAAATTACCCAACACTTTAATGGGGTAAGTATCAATTTAAAAAAGCAACATTTTGAACAAAAACACGATTTTTATAAGCCTTTTGTGTAAAATGTTGCTTTTTTTAAATGAAACTTACCCACATTCATAGAATATATTCGGATTGGATTCAGAACGATAATCAAAACATAGATGGAGTAGATCACTTCCATCAGCGCCCCCAAAGCTTGCACAGTCCTAAACCACTTGCTAAATTGACATTTAATTTGATAATTTTAGGAAATTTTGATTTTTATGCTATTTAATATTTCATGATTGCATTATTTTGCATATGCATCTACTTTTATGTTTCTTCTTCTTTTTCACTGTTTTGATCCAGACATTTGCTACTCTTTCAGAAGATGTGCAATAGTGTAATAATTATACGGCCCCCATATAAAACACAGAATGATGGAAAATTCTGTCAATGTTGGGGAAAGAGTTAATTGACTATTAGCTGACTATTAAGTCTATCACAGGGTGGAAGATGACCTGGATGGGATCTTTGTGCCAGGAAGTAACCACCAAGCAATCACCCTGAATACCCTAGCAGCTAGAGCTCGACCGACAGTGGATTTTACCGATACCGATAGCTAGTATAAACCACACTGACTGATACCGATTAATCAAGCAATAGTTTTTAAAATTGATACTGAAAGAAAACTAAAATACTGCTTTACTATTAAAAAAAAAAAAAAAAAAAAAACTGTACTAAACCATACTTAATATTAATTATTATATTGATCATTAAAATTAGTTAATAGTATATTAACTAATTTTAACAGAGGAAACTTTAAAATGTAAAAATGTAATAATATTACTAAACATTGAAATTAAAAAATAAATGAATAAATAAAAATATGGCAGTAACACATTAGGCAAAATCGCAGCGCTGTGTCTACAACTCACAGGTATCAGACACACTGGGCACATCACGTTCACCTTGAGCGGCAGTCTAAAGCAGTTGATTTAATTACCAAATGGGCAAAAGTTTACTTCAAGAATGAACAAAGTGGCATAGTTGAGTTTGAAGTTCGTCATTTAAAAAAACAGAGCAAACGGAAAGAGAAAACACAAGCTATATTATAGCTCTCAAATGAAAGCAACCCAGCAGGCACCAGATGTCTATGTAACGTCAAGTTGACGTTGGACATGACGTCGGACAGACGTTGCATTTTGGTTGAAAATGAAAATCGGGTTGACGTCAATATTTGAAGTCAATTTGACGTTGACTTAACGTTGGATTTGGGTTGCACAACCTAAAAACAACAAAATCTCAACGTCAGCTGACGTCAGTATTGGACATCAATTTAACATTGACATTAGACATTTAACCAAAATTTAACCAAATATCAATGTCTTATGACGTTGTGTGCCTGTTTTGTGCCTGCTGGGTAAAGGTCTACTTTATTAGAGCCACAGAAAGACAAACGTTTCACCGAAAAAGTGCAATACACAATTTTACACTCTTGGGTGAAAACCTTATGTACATTTAACAATGATTTGGGACAAATATGTTGTAATTTAATGGAAAACTATGTGAATAGCGCTCTGTGGAGCTGCTGGATTTAAATCCCTGAAGTTTCCCGCTCTCTGTGAAGCATGCAGCCTCGCTTGTTAAAACAAACAACACGAGGTGTCAGTGATTTCCGCCTCTAGAGGCTGCTCTCGCACTGTATGAAGACATTGGTCAACCTCTACTAGCAACCACCTAGAAACACCCCAGAACTCCCTAACAACACAGCAATGTGCTAACAACCACTTAGAACAATTTAGCCAATGCATAGAAATCCCTTGCAACCACCTACGCTTTTTTAGAATATCTAGTTTTTTATCTTTACAGTAAATAACTGTTGGGATTTATGATTTTCATAATTTAAAATCATGCCATATACTGTCATTTACCTTGTAAGATCATGCACACTGCATGATGTTCGGCTGTCCCAGATGAAAAACTGGCATCGTGAAACAATCGTGTCGATTTCTGTGATTGTGGCTGGCATATGCCAGCCTGACTTTGGATTTCATCCAGTACCTGTAGGGAGTTCAGCAAATCTATATGAGGTCCCATTCAGGTCTCAAGCCTACCAATCAATGGGTTCACTGGTGATAAAGAGAAAACAAAAGTTGAGTTAAAGAAAGAAAAGAAAAGACTTGTTTCTCTGGAGCGGAAAGTGGCTCTACAAACTTCCAGCCGGACTGATTTCCTCCGTCTCTTACCATATCGCATTGGCAACTCTTTAAAGTCATTGTAAAAGGGCTACGCTAGGAACACAATACACAAACACTACCCAGCGAGTCAAACTTCCCATGGCACTGAGGCTGTCTGTGGCCTGATAAGAGGCCTGAAAAGAATGGATAAGTTTGGCAGTGCTGTGTGGCCCGGTCCTTTAGCAAGGGGCGGATGACTGGTTAAACTGATTCCTAGAGGCCCTCAGCGAGATACCTTTCAATTAGCGTCTGATTTTACACCTGGTAATATGGAACTAAACTTTCCAAGCCCCAGATAATGACTTCAATACCAACACTACCAGTTAGGACAGTGATGGAAAAACCCTGCCACCGTTGCTGCCCTACAGCCTTGAAATGGCCCACCTCTGTTGTAGAAAATTCTTGTCCTCTGGGGATGCTGGGAAGGTACCAATTACAGACACCCAAAAGCCCTCTCCCCCTGCCCTGTGATCTCGTCTTTCCTCTTGGCCATAGTCGACCACTCCCTCCATCTCATCCATCTCCAGCTCCACCATAGCAATAGGAGGAGATCCAATTACACCTTCATCTGATAATGGTAAACATTGGCTTTTCTTTTAACGTCCAGTGAGGCAAAGCACGGTTCTGCTTGTGTAAACGGTGAGTATGCTTTTTAGCTCCAGTCTCAGTTGCGTTTTGTCATCATAAATTAAAGTCCCAACAGATTGTTGAGTTGATCCGATTTATGGAAATGCATGTGGCATTTATGTAACAGTTAGCAGCCAATGACATCATCTGAATGCTGTAACCGATACCCTTCCTGTAAGTACTCTTATATTTATGATTATATTAAAACTTCTAGTATAAGTTGTCACTTTAATTATTAGCCCTGTGTTTAATTATAATACAGCCATCAAAAAATATGTTCATTCTAATTCATTCACAAAGGAAAACTCATGTATTGCCAGGGGCTATCATTTATGCTCTTGAAATCTTGGGTTGGATTTATGTGCATGATAGATTTGAGAGAGTAAGCTCTACCTTGGGACAATACTGGGGATTCTATGGCAGTTCATTTGCATTTACGATCCAATGCATCCAATGCATGTCGTAATGCAGAGGCTGTTGGTTGAAGTTATGTGCGGAATTAAAGGGGGGAAAACCAGAGACAGAAGCCCTAAATCAGATATCAAGCCACTGAAAGTTCATCCTGCTGGGGAATTTTCCTGTGGTAAGAAAGCATTCATTAAAGCAGGTATATTATTGCCTACTTTCATGTAATTGAGGTTTTGATACAGGGATAAGCATCTTCAGAAGCATAGCCTCTCATCTACAAGAGACTTCTGCCCCACCCACAGAGCTCAAACCCAGCTGAAGCTTGAATCCCCACTCCCCTTCATTTGCAACCTCATAAAATACAAACTCCACGGAGATACACCCACTTCCTCAACATTCCTCAAAGATTTTCCATACAAAGTATAGTAAACAAACCCTGCCGGTTAGTGTTATTTCCTTTCCACAGTAAATCACAGTGGGTGAGGTAGATATTCTATGAAAGTCTGAAAGCTATTTACCGGTTACAGCACAGAGGAGAACAAATGAGATGATGCACAATTCAAAATAAAGCTTCTAAAAATGGCTTTTCAAATCAAAGTGCATTCTGGGTGCTTAAGTTTTTAACAAAAGGGAATAGTTCTTGAAAGAACTATCTTAACATTACTCTAAACCTAACCCTAAAACCAATTGGTTGCAGAACCAATGAAGATGATGATACAGGAAATCATACTTGGCACAAACACTGTAAGGGAATATTCACACAACACTACATGTTTTTCAGCATGGGAATTCTGTAGTTCAGATCACCTGACTTGTTGAGAAAGAAGACAAGGGAGGTGATGGAAAAGCACACAATCCCAGACTCTTATGCAGGTGTGTGTGAATCAGGAGCCAGGGGTGAGTGACAGGGGAGCTATGTGTGTCTGTGAACACAAGTGAGGTGTTAAGCTGAGCCTAGCTGTGGCTGAGGACAAGACAGATGTGTGGAATGATAAGGATGAGAGTGGAATTTTCCACAGCAGCGTAGCTGATGGAGGAAGCTGGAAGGGCAGAGCTTGCTGCTGGCACACAGCTGTTTGTTCTTAAAGAGCTGCATTTTGCAATTGTATCCGATTTCCTGGTGGCATGCTGGCAGATTCGTAGATATACACTATGCACTAAGTGCTAAAATAAAGTGCACAAGTCCATTTACAAACACTGCAATTGCTCAGACAAACAGAGAGTCGCTCACCAAACTTACTTCGTTGGTTGAGCCAGTGTTGGTGTTGAGCTTGTCTGCATGCTCAGATGAATAGAGCAGTTTTTAATAGTTTATACTATGATACAACCCAGAAGTTTTTATTATTATTTTTTTTATTGCTTCAAAGGCTAAATGGAGACTAAACTGAGTTTTCAATATTTCTCCTAAAATCCATTAACATAAAAACAGACACGGAGACAATTGCTGATGTACAGTAAGACTATAGAGCTACAAAATGAATGTGACTGGCATAGCTCATATATTTTGTTCTTGGGATAATTTGATGAGAAATGTTAAATTTCATAATGAGATCTCAAGACTTTTGACTGCACACTTTACTATCTTGGTCAGTTTGAGCTGAGTTTAAAATATGGTTAAAATGTAAACTCTAAAATTCTAGAGGAGACACGTATGAGATTACTGTGGTCTTTTCCAAGGAGAAACATGTGAGAAGCAATACTTTAAGCAGTCTTGCTTTGCTCTCCATTTAACCCCAGAATTGTTTTCTTTCCTTTGGAAAAGCAGACCGTTGTATGTTGGCACGATCTTTATTTGCACTGTTTAAGCACATTTTAGAGAACAAGAAACCTGGGATCTTGCCTGGAATGACTTTTAATAAGCACAATAAAGTTATCTTAAACCAGGTGGATCACATCCCTCACGTCTTCATCATGAACTAATGGAGACGAGTGTCAGTGATTGCGTTTCACAGCCTTTCTCATTTAACCAAGCATAAAGTTTTTTGTAGCCCTTTGTGCTTTTTCTTTTAACACAACTGTTTTAGAAGAAAGCTATGGCACAGATTTCTTGTGCCTGGAGGTAGCCATGAACCGCCTCAGACTGAACAGCCCAGCCCAGCCCAGAATGGCATAGTCTTCCATGCAGTACATCTCCCGCAGGCATACTTGCTCAATTCACCTCTATCTAACACACACACAAACACATGAGAGAACTCAGCCTGTCCCAGCAAGCAGAGCAGTTGTGCTTTGTTTCAACACTGGAATGCACGATTGAGAAAGCGTTTCACCGCAAAAGCCTCCCAGCCATCACTACTAGTAATTAGATCCAGTCTGACAAACCCACTCCACATGTGTGTACTGTAACACACACATTTATCTGTAAAGTAAACTCTATAGAATCATTCTCATTATACTACTGTGCAATTTGATGTATGTCTCAGCATTGTAAACAGGAAAGCAAATTAATGCAGAAATCAACATTTTTCCAACAAAGCGTTCATTACTCATTAAAGGTGCAATAGGTGATTGTCTGCAGAATTTTTTTTTGTTATTCTGGTTGAAAGTCTCTTCACATCCCGATAGCAATCATTAAGTTAAGTGGTCTAAATGTATTTATCTGTATTTATATATTCTGTGGAATGTATAGGACCAAGAAATGTTCATCCAATCAAAACATTTGGTCCGAGCGTTTTAATTGGTTTTCCTACCTGCCTGTCAACGTATGTATTTGCATACCTCTGCGCACCCTGTTCGTGCAGACATGATACGTAATCAGCGCGTTCAGATCTCCTACTGCACCTTTAAATTGCAAAGTTTTGAGAAAGTGATTTGGGAATAGAGGTGGGGATTTTGATCCATGGCAATGGATCATTGACTCAAATCTTTTGAAATTGTTCATTAAAAAGAAGAGATCCTTCAGTTAGTTTTTGCAGGTCACATTGTTACACCAGTAGGTGGCGACAGGTGAGTGTCTTGAAGACTGACTCACATAATAAACTGAACATGCCGCAGATTCATTTAGTTAATTCACAAATGAGATGCCACATTCTCTTGTGCTATAGATAGAAAACAATCAAAAGCCTCAAAGACCCTCAATAGAGACCTCAAAGAGACTACAGTGAGCACAATATGAGTCAGTGCATAGAAAGAAACCAGAATGAATGGTTTAATTAAATAATTTGTTCAAATACATCAATTAGTTCACAAACAAAACACCATTTGGAATTACTTGGGATTCTGAATCTTCATCCACAGCCTTCTTAGAACCAACAATCAAACCAAGTGAATTTCTGTCTCCTCTCTGCAGCTCTTATATCAGTCTGAGTCCCATGAGACCTTTCTGCTTCACATAAGAATATATTACTATAACTAGCTTTCATCAACCATTCATCTGTCTCCTCATTTATACCATTCTCAGCACTAAGTAAAATCAGACTTAAATTCTAGGCTCTCCCACAGGAAACTCTGACACTGTAGCTGATTTGCTTGTTTTCAAGAACTTTCTGGATCGTTCTTCCTCAGGCAAAACTGCATAACCAAAAGGTGTTTTAAATAATTACAGGCATTTACATCTGTCAAAGCAAAAGCAGCTGCCAAATATTAAACGATACATAAAACAACAAGGCTAAAAATTCCTAAAATAAGACAGACTCACGCATATGGTGCATCACTACTGCATATTGTAGATACGTTTCTATTTGTGGTGGTTTTTAGCTGGCTACGGTTTTCGGAAATGAATATCAAATGTGGCTGCATTTGCATAAATCAAAACAGCCTAGCGGATTATGGTTTTGTTACCTCTTCATTTCCACAAAGCACTGAATGCATTTAAACTGTGTCCACTGACCACTTCACAGAACGTCTAAGCTCTGTGGCTCTGTTGGGCACTGCTCTCTACTGAAGTATAACACAATGTCCTGTCAAAGAGGAAAACGACTTGAGATGGAATAAGATATACAAGGTGACTGTGGGACTGAAGCGACTCACAGAAGAGGCCAAACCTGGGACGCTGAAGAAATGTCACTCCTTCTTATGCTGAGGTTGATTCTCAAACCACTCTGATCAGTTTGACTTGCATTGAGTGCTCATATAATTTGTGTGTGTGTGACTATGTATGTGTATATGCATTGGCAGGTGTAGAGCCATGTGTTGAGAGTGGCTCTGGCAAAGAAAGGCACATGAGTTCAAATGAAATGAAATGAATGTCTCGCTTGCCGGGATTAAACAGGATCAAATGCTGTACAAACCAACCAGTTGAGCCAAACCAAGAATCAACCTTGCACCCAAGCTGTAGCACAATGGGTACCGGCATATGTTGGTTTTGCTGCACTGAAGACAACACATGGGTAATGGTTCCCTGAGGGACCTTCAGCTACAAAAAAAAAAAAAACCCACAAGGGCAGAAACATTAAGCTTTCGGGTGCAAAGGTTACCATCATGGCTTCCCTTAACAAGATGTGGCTACAGAAGAACTCAAAGACTGGCTTGTGTTTACAGATTGAGCTGCGTGTGTACATGGACAAAGGAATGTGAGAGATGGGGCCAGAGGTGCGAGCAGCCCCTATAAAGCTCTCTGCTAATCTTGGCCGCGAGTACTGAGTACACAGAGCTCGAGACAACGCTGGAGCAGTTTGAAGAGATGGGGGCGTACATTGACACATCGTTCCTGCATCACTAAGCAATGTGTACATGTTACACTGGTTTTCAGTCATCCTTTCTGCTTTTAATTGATCCGTCTACCTTTCCACTGGTAGGCTAGTTTACTTTGAAACAGCCAGAGAAAGAATGAAAAAGACACTATTTTGGGGTTTCAGACTGTCAGACTCGAAGATCTGTAACACCTTTGTTCATCTTCGAAACACAAATTAAGATATTTTTGATGAAATCCGAGAGCTTTCTGACCCTGCATAGAAAGCAACGGAACTGACACGTCCAAAGCCCAGAAACGTAGTAAGGACATTGTTAAAATAGTCCATGTGACATCAGTGATTCAACCTTAATTTTATGAAGCTATGAGAACACTTTTTGTGCGTAAAGAAAACAAAAATAATGACTTATTAAGCAATTTTGTCTATTCTATGTCAGTCTTTGACTCGTTCATGACAGTACCACAACACATGTGTGTGCATTCCTCTGCTTGCAAACAAGGCAGAGCACATCCGGGTTCTACATCAGAACGTCGGCTCCTGCGTCATGGTATTCTCGTGAACACATGTCAACTGACACGGAAAAGAAGAATTGTTGAATGCAGTCATTATTTTTGTTTTCTTTGTGCACAAAAAGTTTTCTCGGAGCTTAATAAAATTAAGGTTGAACCACTGATGTCAGATGGACTAATTTGTCCTTGCTACCTTTCTGGGCCTTGAATGTGGTAGTTCCGTTGCTGTCTACGCAGGGTCAAAAAGCTCTCGGATTTCATCCGAAAATATCTTAATTTGTGTTCCGAAGATGAACGAAGGTCTTACAGTTTTGGAATGACATGAGGGTGAGTAATTAATGCCAGAATTTTCATTTTTGGGTGAACTATCCCTTTCAGTGCTATTACGCTTTAATCACAGTTAATGGAAAAACAAATGGTGGTCTTTTGAGTCCTAAAACGGATCTCCTACAGAAACTTTATGATACAAGGGGCTTTGAGGCACTTGTTGAGTACACATATTTAAGTCACCTTCAGAATGGGATCTTGAGGTTCTCCAAAGTGTTCCAGTGGTGTGGTGATCTATTGCAATGTTTCCCAACCTTGTTCCTGGAGGCAAGCTATAACACTACAAATTTTTGGTGTCCACTTTATCTAACCCATCCATATCGGTCTTGGCATCTCTACTAATGAGCTGATGAGCTGAATTAGGTGTGTTTGATTAGAAAGAGTTTGTCAATATGTGCTGTTGGTATGTCTCCAGGAACAAGCTTAGGAAACACTGATCTAAGTAACCCCAAATGATGCCTTGTGTAAATTTCCTTGTTTACAGTGTAGCAGCATCATGCAAAGTGAGACCAATAATAAAATAAACTAATATGGATATACTTTAATTTAGATATTTGAGAGTCTCAAAGCAAACTTGGTCCTAACTCCTGAAACAAAAAGTGCCTCTGGGCAGGTCGCACCTGAACAAACATTTACTGTACTATAGTCTCTATGTTTGTATAAGTTATATGGATAACCTTTATACTTTTTCAAAAGTATTTTTTTCCCTATTTTGCCAATTCAACAGCTCCCTTTGGGATGTGCAGGTTTACAGCTCTCACTGTGCTTATAATTAATAGCTTCTCATGGGGATCAAATGCATTAGTTTGAACAGCCAAACTCCATTCTGTATAATTAAAAAAGTCGCAAGTCTCCTCACTCAACAGCTTGCTAGTGTGGCCCTATTGCAGTGCTTTGCTGTCTGAATGACAGGGCCCTTGTGAAGTCGTCCAAGTTGTTTGCTCAGCCCAAGCAAAGAGTTCTGGAATGGCAGCAATAACAAGCCTGGATGTCTGGAGGGAATGATGTCAACCCCCTAGTTCTGGATCAGAGCCTGGCACGGATCGAGGGACCAAGGGGAGGGGGGCAGCCTCACCCACTGTCAAAATTACATACAGTTGGCTTGCTCCCCTGCAATGTTACAGCATAAGCGAACCGACTGAATGGGCCATTCATGCCTTCTCCCTTTAGTACACCATTAAAACACAACATGGTTTATGTTTGAAAAACGAACACTGATGAAAATACACCAGGCTGAAGAGAGCTACATGCAAGCTAATATGAAGGGTTTCATAACATTCGGAGGAAACGATGTACAGTTGTATTACTAGATTCTGACAGTGATGAGAGTACTAACATAGATTTGCATGGACGGACATATGCAACATGACATTGCAGGCAACCAATCAAAAGCAAAACGGCAAAATGTTTAACAAGCAGTAGTTCAGAACTAGTGGAAAAATAAACATCACAACCACAAATCACTTTTACTGACGTTTTTTATTCAGTGCATTACAATATATGACACAGAATTCAAGTCGAAGAAGCAAAGGAGCACATGCAACACATGCACAGCAGGACTTTTTCTGAAGGATTTGTCTTATTCTCCAAGTCTTTGGTCTAAAAATGGAATTTGCTCTCTTTGCTCTGAAAATCTTTCATTGCCAGGAACTCCCGAAAGACGTCTTTGAACTGAGGGGTACTGTCATCACCTCCTAGGAGATCAGGCATACTGGCCTTGACATATCCACAGGGAGAGATAACCAGGGCTTTGAAAGATCCAACCTGCTCAGCCCATAAGGCAACCCCCTGTTGGCCTAACTTTAAGTAGTATCAGAGGCATATTCTCTGTAGACCACTGTCTACTCCTAAGCCCATTCCTTCTTGGGAACACCACTACTTTAAGAATCAGATGAGGGCATGGTACATAATACTATGAGTCATCCAGGCAGGCTCTTCAAGTATTATAATACTTGTTATCAAATACTACAAGATGTTGAGGTACACTTGTAAAGACGACTGTAGAAAGATAGAGATGCAGTAGGTATATTAAAAAATGTGTAATATTTTGATCAAATATATGTGACTGAATAGTTTGGTTGCATTAGGCACCAAAGGTGAAAAAATGCCTTTGCAAATGCTCACATTTTGCTTTAGATAAAGAGAACAATTCTGGCAAGGATGTTCTCTTGAAAAAAAAAAAAAAATTATAATAATATTTTGGACCACCACATGGACACTTCCGAAATGTTGGGCGCTCCGAATTTCCATAAATCAAACAGTACCTTCAATGAGCACTCATAATTCATGACATACATCTGGATGGGCAGTAGGTCCAGTGGATGTGGTCAGGAGTCATTCGTTTTTATAGGCTGACACGGGATGGAGTAGAAAGAGGAAGGAGGATACAATCTTTGGTCTGGCTGATAAAACAAAGGAAATTGCACAAGCAGACTTTTTTTTTATTGATAAATGGGTCTGAATGTAGGCACATATTCGCCAGTCATAAACAATCCTTAACAAAAAATGACCATTAGACAAAAAATACAGCATATGGGCATGAGGAATATTCAGATAGGATCATTAGCATAATTTTCAAATGACACTACCACAGAAGCTAGACTATTTCTGCAATGAACACTTTCAGCTGTAAATTTCAGAAAAGTCAAAAAATCTATCTTTGCAATGTCTTCGTAAAGGCGTTTGGAAGATTTATACAGCTAAACGTGCTCTGAAAATCATCTGAACTTGGGGGAGTGTGAATAGGGTTCATTTGGAGTTCTGTAAATCAAGTCAGATTTCCAGCAGAGAGGAGCAATATGTCAAGGAAACTGGCAGAGGAACCGTCTGTTGGAGACATGTTTAATAAGACTAAAGAGATGTAGGGGGGACAGGAGCCGATACCAGACCAGACCTTTACCCCCACATGCCAGAGCTCACTTGGTTCATCCATCTTCAGCAAATATTTAGTTACTGCTCAAAATTTGTGGACAGCCATCACCATCATTCTGCAAAAGAAATCAATTCTTCTCGCACTCCACCTCGGTTTCATACCCTGATCTCCTGTAGTACTTTTAGTCCTTCAAAAATCAAGCACACTTCAAGACTGTAGAAATCAAATTCATGTGAGCATTCAAGAAGTCGAAGTCCTGATCTTTTCTAAAATAATTAGAAAAGTAGTGAAGCATTTCAAAGTAAAGAAGTGTGAAGTGTGAACAAACACTAATGATGGTTAAATAATTCTGGTTATAAATCCTGTCAAACCACTGCAAGATAAAAACTGTATTCATGAGAAAAGTAATGTAACCTGATCTATTGTCTTACATGCCAAATAAGGTGACATCACTTCCCCTTGGCAGGCTTACAAACACTTAATCATCAACCTGCCTGAAGGAAAACGGCGTGTGGAAAAAGAAAACAGCCACAGTAATGATAATAATTATGTCTTCTACTATAATGAGCATTGCCTAAGGCTCACAGTACATTGCACTGAACCAATGACCTGTCACAATTCACAGCTCATGCCTAACCAGAGACGTGTGAGTTTTTAACCCAAGATACATTCCTCTGCTCTTATCCAGGTGAGATTTATTTAAGTAACTGGTACATTTGAGACCTTTCAAAACATATATGCTCATGTAGGATTTCCAAAGAGTTATGGAACAGTGCAACTGTCATTTGCACAGATGCAGCTAATAACACTACATGCAGACGAACATGAACAGTTTGGGTTATGTACAGTATCTTGAATTTGTCTACAGTCCAGATTCTGGGTCGATTCACAGTCACACACTGAATTCTTCAAATGTATTTCCTAAAAACAATATATCTCTGCATGAACAGTATATTCCACTGTATGTAAGGTTTGAAACGTTCTTAACAGTATTTTCTACAGTGCACTTAAGGTAAGTGAAGGCGTTAAATGCATTAAAACCCTGTCCAGGAAAGGTGTGTGCTTATGCATGCAAAACTTTTGAGAACACTTTGCAACATTTTTGAGAACCCTTTGCAACATTGACTGTATGATTTTGAGATCCATCTTTTAACACTGATGACAATCGAGGGACTCGTGTATAACTATTACAAAAGGTGAAAACATATACTGATGCTCAAGAAGGCCACGCAATACATTAAGATACAGGGGGGTGTAAACTTTTTTAATTAGATGATCAGGGTAAATTGTACTTATTTTGTCTTCTGGGAAACATGTAAGTATTTATGTAGCTTCAGAAGTCCAGTACTAAATGAAAAATCTGATCGTTAAACAAAATGAGAAGAATTTAAACATTGTCATCCTGTTCAACAGTTTACATCCCCCGGCTCTTAATGTATTGTGTTGCCTTCTTGAGCATCAGTAAATGTTTTCACCTTTTGTAATAGTTGTGTATGAGTGAAAATATGGATCTCAAAATCATAGTCACTTTTGGAAAGGGTTCAAATATGCAGAAGATGCTGGAAAACCAAAGAATGTGCAGGAGTTTGAGGAATTTTCTGAAGAACAGCAGGCAGAACTGCAGAACCTGAAGAACTGCTCAGGACCAACAAGGGACTCATGAACAACTATCACAAAATATAAAAACAGTTGTGGATCATCCAGGAAATGACACATAGTATTAGATTCAAGGGTATGTAAACTTTTGAATGGGGTAATTTTTATAAATCCAGTTATTATTGTGTCTTGTGGAGTATATGCAAACATATTTTATGTGAAATAGCTTATTCAGGACAGTAATAAATAAATAAAAAATAACATGCAATTTTCATGATCCCACTTATTTTGTTTCAATTATTAACATTTTGCACATTCTGCAAGGGGTATGTAAACTTATGAGCACAACTGTATATTGTGCACCTCCTGTATGGCATAAAAAAGCATAACATACTGTATCAACAAAATCATATATTGAATTGTATAGCAACAACTGCTCACAAAAGCAACCCGTTCAAGCAGCCATGTTCAAAGAAAGAAATTGTATAAGAAAAACATTCCTGGCAATGTTTGGACAGTTGAGCGCATTATAGTGATGATTGTGTGTTTGGCCTCCTCACTGTTTCTACAAGTAGTTGGTGTACACTTCCACGAAAAAACACCGCAAGTGCAGACAGAGCGTGTCGATGGCAGTTTCAGCTGACTGACAGAGGGCGTGTATGAGCAAAGAACGGTTTTCTGACAAAAACGCCTCAAGTGTCCTACGTAGTCTAGTGTGTCTATGACCTAGATAACTGGTTAAACTCTTCTTCAAATGAACTTCAAATTTTGAGTGTTGCTGAAAATAACCAAAGATGCAGTTTATCATGGACATGAGTGTCATGGAGATCAAATTATCTGTGCTTTATGATGACATTAAATGTAACTTTGTTAAGACTAACAGCCGGTAAAAATGCAGCTGAATGACCTTTAACGATGAATGATCTGTCTTTCTTGTGTTAAACGTTCTGTTACAGCGCTTCCTGATAATCTGCGGAGCTAAAGCCCACGGATACCAGTGAATTGCAACCACGGCCCATTCCAGAGAGGAAGGTCATCGCACTGGACAAGCCACGTCTTAATGTTGTGTCTCCTCCGAGAGGCTGCTTCTTTCCCTGAGTTGACCTTGTTTTCAGCTGATCTCATGCTAATTGCCTCTAGCCCTCCAGTGCTGCTTAGCGGGCCGCTAAACAAAGGGAGGCTAAATCTCTCAGCAGGCTATATGTCATTATGTATCAGCAAGGGTCTGTCCTTTCCAAGTCAACTGAATGAATTTTAGTCATTTAACGCACAGTGAAACCAAATCTGAGGCGAGTGAGTGATTAGGAAGGAGGTTAGTTAAGGATCGCAGGCTGATGGTCAGCTGTCTGCCGCCGTCTCTCCAGGCCAGATCTGCTGACTCATTCACTCACAGTCAGGGTGTCTTATCGGATTCATAGCAGTAAACCCGCCAGGCTCTTGGCTTATTCACTGGCACCAGTTGTGTTTGAATCACATTATCTATTTCTGTTATCAAAAATGAACTAATCAGGATTCACTGTACAAGACCAGCCAGCTGTGAGTAAGTATCTTCCCACAGAAAGCATCAGATTTGGCTCGGATCCCAGATTTTGGTATATAATAACATGTTGTTGATCCTTCTAACATAAATGTTATAGTCAGGCCAAAGATCTTATCTGTAGTCAAGATCAAGTGTGGAATGAAGCCAAGCTGACACATCTGATGTTTGGTTTGTCTTGAAAACATCTTACCCTGAAGGGCCTTGTCATTTTGACCGTGATGTGTAGACAAAGGTAAAGAAACTGATACGAGGGCAACGATTCTGACTAGCAGCATTAAATCTCCATTTACACCTGGTGTTAATATCTGTCTAGGAAAATCTTATGTTGTTGTTTGAGATTAATTAATGTTTATGTGATATGGCTTTTGACCATTTCTGAATGTGGTGGACCATTTACACCTACATTTAGTGCTGAGTCTGACTAACTGTGACTGTATCACCTGAGGTGTTCATAATAGATGATAAAACTGAGGTTTGATGAAGTTTACCAATCCAAATGTTTGGACATTGTCACAGAATTTACCTTTTGTTTTAAATGTTTTCTGATTCGTACAGCATTACTGAGGCATTTAGAATTGATTGCATTTTAAACAAGTCACATAGTTAGCCATATGCATGAAACTACTTAATTTTTCAAATGTGTGTCAAAACTGAATAGACTGCATTTTTAGTCAAGGGGATCTGTGTTTCAAAAGTAAATAATAAAAAAAATAGAATAAAAAAAAAAAAAGAATAAAAGTCATATCTTCTTGATTCCAGAGTATTTGAAAATGTAATTTTCTTTGTATTTCTAGTAACTAACTTAATGTGTTTAGTGAAATGTGCAGACAGTGGATTTCCAAGATGAAATGTTATTTTAACATCCAAGAAAAGTAAACATGAGGGAAACGAACTACATGGATGGAGGGATCATAAGAAATACTTCACAAAATTTATGAACAACACTGCCATCAATTGATCGGCGTGTGTAAGTGCTGTGTGTTCATTAACAGGATGTGTACAAAGCATTTTAGATGATCTCAGACTGCTGCCTGCTGTTAGAAGGAGGTACTGCAATTAACTCTATTGAAACCCTGAAATCAGAAAACAACCTGTCAAACATACAAAGACATTAGCAAATAAAAATATCAAATTACTGTGTACCCCGGATCAGTTTATTTAGAATGTAATTAAAAAAAATAAAATATACAAGTAATTAAATGGCAAATATACATTTAAATAATCATATATGACCTCATTACATTATGAAGTAATTATATTTATATAGCCTACTCATTGTCAAACTCTCCATAACACACTAATAATTTACTTAATTATACGTCCTGTCTAAAAAAGACAGGCCTACTATTCCAATTGTAATAACAGAAAGTTGCATTTTTTGCAGTAACACAAAAACACTGCTCCAGGTGAGGCTCGAACTCACAACCTCGGCATGGCTCTGCAATGTACTGCTGTATAAGTACCGCGCGCTAACCGATTGCGCCACTGGAGCTTCGCTCACATTGGCTGCAATAGTGTATATGACCTCAAGCTCGAACATTCACTCAATGCTACATCGTACACATTTCTAAATGCCTTTTTCCCACCGCGACTTCAGTATTTACTGATTGACCGACGAAAATGATCTTCTGATGTTACCACTGAACGTTACGTTTTTCATACAGCCAGTTGTTTAATGTCTCACGTGTTTTACCTTTTGTGTAAGTTAGTGAAAACAGATGCAGATGCAGTAGTACACTATATCGATTTAGTAGGGTAGTTGAAATGATTTGTATCGATTTTTGATAGTGTTAAGCATTAAATGTGATGTGTTGAATGATAGTAATGTTGCAGCATGTGCTCTCTGAATATAACGTTAGCATTTTGTGCTAGTGATTAGCAAGAGAGCTAACGGCAGATTGTCAACAACATGGGATTGTTCTAACAAAAAACACCATTATAATATGAAACAAGCTGCACTTTATCAATTTCACATTTGTAATAGATATGTTTATGCTTCAGTGACAAAAAAGTGTCTGTTACGAATCTAATACTGAACAATAGTGGGTTTTTACGATGCACCTCTGTGTCCCAACAATTAAAAATAAAAATTTCCTCACATATACTACTTATATATTACTTGGTTAGTAACTCAGGGACACTTTCAGCAAAACAGTTTGTGACACAACATGTGTGTTGTACGGTACCGTTCAGTGCACTTCCGTTTAGTAGGCTGTAGGTAGGCAGAAATTATTATGAATAATCTATAGCTCCCTCTATAGGTTCCTCTATATATTTTCTTCCTTTGACACGTTTCTCAGTGTTTTCACCAAAGCTGCAGCTAAGAGGGAGTAATTCTAGGGCAATATTGCGATATTGCCGGATGAGAAAATGACAAACTAGGTTTAGCCTCACTCAAGTGTCACATAAGGTATTTTATATGCACTGCCTGCCCATCAGGTCACATTCCTGTCTCGCATTTTAATACAACCCTGTTTACTTCTCGAGTAATCGGTCAAACCCAAAAATATGCTACATTATGAATTTAAAGTCTAAATCGTTGTTAATTTGTCTGAAAAAGGTCTTCGGGGTTGCTATGAAGGTCTTATAAATTACATTGGCTTATCAAACAAACCATTTGGTCCAGATCCACAAATAAAACATCACCATTTCCCAAGAAAAAGAGATGTTCAACAGACAATCGTCTTAACCACTTTAAAATGAATATTTTCAAATAAATTGTGAATTTTAAAACCTTTGCTGAAACCCATCTCTTTAATTCTACTTCAAAAATGAAGGAAGGTATGATGGTCTTTTATATGTATATAAAATTGAATGAGGCAGCCAGTAAATAATGGGGCAGAGGAGCTGTCAGGGTGATGGTGCATTGCAAAAAAGCCGCAGTGATGAAATAACATGACAACAGAAATAACTCTGGTAGGCTGTGGGTTCATTTCAGTTTAAGCTATTTTTCAGGATGCTTTCCAGTTTTGACTCTTCGATGTCTACTGACGCACACTCCCTACGTCGCTGCTTCTCCTCTTCCACCAGACACCCTGCATTCTGAAACCGCAGCTATTGTTGTGAGCTCTGAATAAATGTCCTATTTATTTGGCATGCATATTTATTTTTGTGCCCTTTCTGCTCTCTTCCGATTTTAACTGGCTTCTTCCTCATTTTTTCGAATATAAACACATCTCTATTTGTGTGTTACCAGCCTCTCTATTTTTGTTTAGTTTCTTGCTTTTCCATGTTGGTAAATTCTCAGGTTTCAGGGATCCTAATAATTCTGAAAGCATTTGGAGCAGTGCATAAACACTGAGATAAAGTAATATATCTGTATAAATTGTGACAATGTGAAAAGTATCATGCATGTGTTGGTCAACGAGCAAACTATTTCTTTCCCATTTTAGTTGCGTTTTGTATGATTTACACTTCATTTGACTTGCTATTCTGTTTGAAACCTCTCACTTTTCTCAGTGGATCAATATCAGTCAGTCATTTAGAGATCTCAGGGAAGCCAGAGTAAAAATCAACTATAGCAATATTTTGCCTATTGTGGCAAAAGGAGAAGTGGTTAGCCTTTCAGTTTACAGAAAAGTCATGGTGACAAGGCCATCAAATCTGTGTTCATACAGTATCTCTAAACTACAACCACAAGATGCACATGTGATGCATACATTGAAGTGAAAATTACCAAATGTGTGTTTTTAGGACTGCTTGTATATAACATACAGAGTATATAAATAAATGAATAAATCATGAAGCTTCATTTGTTTGTGTTGCTCTTGGCAGAAATCGCTTCTTGGGTTTTTTAACACTATGACTCTCTGCATGTACTTCCAGCATAAAATCTTTAATCTAAGATCTGTACTTTGCATTTCTGTACTTTCTGTCTTCTAGCAAGGCACACGTGAAGTTCGATGTAAGATGACTAACAAACTTTACGCATTCTCTGCAGATGATTAATGATAAATGAGGAATAAAGTGAATAGAGTGTATCATAACACTTCCTATTTGTATCCAGCGCTATAACTTTACCTTCAGTCTGGTAAGTTTATAAAATGTTCACATTTAAGATATATAATTTTGACACTGTGGTCACAATTACAATATTTGAACAATATATTTCTATATTTATTGCTTATGCTTAAAATTATGGATTTCAATGGAGATTTACAGAAATACTGTAGGAGAAAAACAAAGAACGATTTGTCAACTCTGAATAATTAATAATGTGTTAAAGCATTAATATGTGGTACTGGTATTCACAAATTCATTTTATTGATTTCAATAGAGTAAGAATCTGAAGATTACAACAGTTTCTGTTTACAAGAGGTTATGTATAAGGTTACTGAGGGAGACAATTTCACTTTCACTTTTTCGTATTGAATGTGTCTTCTGGTTTATGAGCGATTGTTTTTTGTTGTTGTTTTTTTTATGATATTTTGATAGTAAGGAAATTGTTTTAAACAGCTCATTAAACTCCACCGAGACGAGCTACAGGATGAAATAGTGCAAGAGTTGTGCTACTGCATCATCCAAACATCGTCAGGATGCTGCAGCCATAAATAGACTCAATTGCTTGCTACATTCTCACAAAAGTCCAGCCATAAAAAATGCTTTTTTAGGCTCTGATGGTCCAAACAAAACAGCACAAAAACTTCTGCCTTCTTTCTGCAGAACCTCTAAAATTTCACAAAGCCATTCATTCATTCACTCATTCATCCTTTAATCTTGTTCATAGTTTTGAGAATGAAATAATCTCATTTAACCTGCAATAGTTTAGTTTAATTTAGTTTTTAATTTAGTGACAAAATTAATTCTGTTTATTTTTTTTTCCTTTTTTAAATTTTTTTTTTTATCTGACACACAACCTTAATATCTGAGAATATCTGTTTGAATGCTGTATTTAAATATGTTATTATGAATGTTTTACATAATAAATGAATTAGTTTTGCATTATAAGTTACATTAAATGTGCATTTAATTTTGGACCATATCTTAGGACCAAAATCAAAATCAAAATTTTATTTTATTATTTAGTTTATCTCAGGGTCTCAGTGTATTGAACTTAAGATGGACTGGTGAAGCAGGTCAAGAACCTGCTGGACCATCAGAACTGAGTCATTTACATGCAAATGCAGAACTTACTCCACACAAAACCCTGTAAATCAGTAGTCTCTATATTGAAATGCAGGTTTATGCTGCAGTGTCAGCACTAATAGGTTACTGCTGTGTAAAGATGGATTTCAACCTCACGGTCACATATTGTAGGCCTATGTATGAGCACCGCCCCCATTGTTCAATAACTCAAAGGTAGTTTGTCACGAATTCCCTGATGCAGTAAACCAACACTGAGAAAGTGTTTGCCTTCTCGGACAGATTATTGCAAGCGTCTTGCTGATTCTGAAATTTGTGAAAAATGACCAACCAGTCTCTTCATGTCAACACTGACAAGTGGATTGCTGAAAATGAGAGTTCATTTCTACCACCTGTATGCAACAAATTAATGTAAGTGAGTTAAAATGATCTTTCATAAACAAATAAAAGCATTCCTTATATATTCACATTAATAAAAAAGATAAGCCTTGTCTTTACATTGTGTTTTAGGTTCTTTTATCAGCTGAATATTATGTATGTTGGTGGTCCAAATGTAAGGAAGGATTATCACATTGAGGAAGGGGAAGAGGTGAGGTGCTTTTTGTGTGAGATAATATTACAAATTAACATGACATGTCCATTTAAGACTAGCTGACTTGCTTTTTTATTTTGATTAAATGCACTGCATTCTGGGATTCAGACCCGAGAAGGCTAACAGGTGATAAGATCAGAATTAGCCATGATCTTCACAAAAGGTTAGTGCTTTAGACTCAGCAGCTGTGGGATTAGATTTTCCAGGAAAAGAAGAGAAAAAGGACAAGAGCGCATAACTAATAATTAAAGTTGATCTAATATTGACAGCGTGATTTTCTGCACCTGCTTTGAAGCTCTCAACTTGTTAGTTATTCTTTGGGATTCACACCACAAACCGAAAAGCTTATATTGCAGTACATGGACTGCAGTAGTTTTCCAAATACACTTTGCATGGGGACAAAGTCTTTGTGATGATGCAATTCCCTGTTCTTTCTGAGAGCATGTTTGAGTCGCTCACACTGTATTGTCTTTCATAATATTATAGTTTTTGGCTACAACACTCAGTGAACTGAAAGTTTTTTTTTAGCCGTATTAAAGTTTTAGAATAGCTTTACAACAGGTATTTGCCAAGAAAAGCAAACATGGCAACTTGAGAGATAATGCCACCAATAAAGTAAAATACATACTAGATGCTGATTATGGTGTAATATTATGTTGTCAATCATTTTGTTAAATTTCAGCATTTTGATAACTCTGCCCACACATCATTTCTCCAAAGCCCCGCCCTCCAATGACATGTCAGCCAATACGATATCAGCACACAAAATGATTTACAAACAGAAAGCATTTCTGATTTTCTATAGTTTTAAGGGGCAAAAAAAAAAAAAAAAACGGTTACACTTTACTTGAAGGGGTGTGCATAACACATGTCATGATTATGAAGGGTTTTTATGCATGTTTATGACAACTGTCATTAAGTGTCATTCGCTCAGTTAATGCAAAGATGACATTGCTTGAGATGTCTTTGTTATGGGCTAGGGTTAGGGGTAAGGGTAGGGGTAGGGGTAGGTCAAATAATATCATCTTTGCATTAAAAATGACATAACTGAGCGAATGACACTTAATGACAGTTGTCATAAACATGCATAAAACCTCCTTCATATTCATGACATGTGTCATGTCATGATTATGAAGGTGTCATGTCAGTCTTATGCACACCCCTTCAAGTAAAGTGTTACCAAAAAAAACACAGTACAAAATATTTATTTATTTAGAAAAGTAGGCTATAATATCTCAAGACAACCTTAACCTATTTATTTAAAAAGTTTTTTTTTCTTTTCTTTATTTCTTTTTTCCACTATTGTCCCTCACTTTCATCTCTGCTCTGTACTTCTGTGAGCAATTTTGAAACTTTAAATTGCAGCATTTCTCATGTCTCCTGGGATAAGTTGCATTTCTTATTTGCAAGTCACTTTGGATAAAAGCATCTGCTAAATGAATACATTTAAATGTGTAAATGACACCTATTTCAGTGGCAGAAATCATTTATATAGCACCTTTACAGTGGCAAATTTCCAAATCAAACGACAGCAGGAAGTTAATAGCATTGACTCTTGCTGAACATCTCACAATAAAACACCTTTAAAAAATGACCTAGTTTAGTTTGGTGAGCCAGCCAGGTCTCTGTTAATTGGTTAATGTTTTAATCTCGGTCACTAGAGGTCAGTGCAAACCATCCAAGTCATGGCTTTATTCGCTCTAGATGTTCCGCACATGATGAGAGTTTACTTTTGAGGCACAATATCTTACATAAGTCTTCTGTTGAGTGTAATTTAAGCTTTGTGAAGGTTTAACAGTAAAACTGTTAAATCAGATACAGTTCACAGGGTTGAATGATATAGATTTTCTCTGGATGAAGAAACAAGCCCCATCTAGCACGAAGTTTCATTCCAAGGCTATAAATGAAATCAGACTTGCAGAAAAAGAGTTTCTGACACAACAGCACTACATTTGTAATACAGGTCACAGTTACAAGGCTGATGATTTCAAACAAAGGCAAACGAGGAAAGCTAAAAAATGTTATCCAGTTCACAGAACTCTAATATTCCTCTCACTGACTTCCTTTTTTATTTGCCTTTGTGTCGCAGCTCTTTTTCCAGGTGAGGGGCGACATGGTTTTGAAAGTGATAGAGAACGGCAAGCATAAAGACATACACATTCGAGAAGGAGAGGTAAGATTTGTCTCAGGTTGTGCTATGTCTGAAATAGCTCTGCTGTTTGTCTGACAGACTGTATTCATGTCAAGCCATTTAATTCTATAAAGACGTTTTATATGTTGCTGCTATTCTCAGATGTTCCTGCTTCCAGCAAGGATTCCCCACTCTCCTCAGAGATACGCAAACACAGTAGGGCTGGTCGTGGAGAGGAGGAGGCTTCACTCAGAGACAGATGGCCTCAGGTACCATGGGACACTTCTTCCAGACACATCCATCCTACATTATGTCTGCCTGTCCACTAACCATACTCTCAAGTAAACTCCATCACGCATTGGGATCAATTACCTCAAGATCATACACTTGCCTGTTGATGATACTGTACATTTACCTGGACCACAATGCTATTAGATGCTACTAGATTGTGGAATAAAAGTAGTGCTGTCAAACGATTAATCGTGATTAATCGCATCCAAAATAAAAGTTTTTGTTTACATAATGTGTGTGTATACTGTGTATATTTATGTATATATAAATACACACACACACACACACACACACACACACACACACACAGTATTTTGAAAATATTTACATGTATATATTTATATTACAGATAAATATATTTAATATATAACCATAAAATTTTTTCTTAAATATTAACATGTATGTGTGTGTATTTAAATAGACATAATAAATATACACAGTACACGCACATATATTATGTGAACAAAAACTTATTTTGGATGCGATTAATCGTGATTAATCATTTGGCAGCACTAAATAAAAGATTACAAAAATGTGTGTTTGTTATAAAAGATGGTTTCATTTCCCTTCTTTAGATACTTTGTGGATAATAGTACAGATGTCTTGTTTGAACGTTGGTTCTACTGTGAGAACCTGGGAACCCAACTTGTTCCCATCATCAAAGAGTAAGTCTAGTATTTGCTTTTAACCCTCATGTTTTGTGGAGATTAACTTTTTATGTTTAATCAAAAATACAGTAAAAATGGTAATATTGTTAACTATTTTATTAGTTTTTAATTTAAATTTTACATTGCATTTGAATACAATATATTTATACATTTTAAAAGTAATTCTGAATTTTCAGCAGCCATTACTCCAGTATTTGAATTGATTTTGAATTGATTCTTTGATATATATATATATATATATATATATATATATATAAAACACACACACACACACACACACACGTTGGCATTTAAATTGCATGTCAATTTATTTACCACATTTTTATACAAATGTATATAAATATTTTATCAATATTTTAGCCTTTATCCAAATACAGATGGCAAAATGGTTTGTATCTGCATTTGTATCTGGACAAAACCAAATATGGTGGTAAATGTAATTTACATGTATTTCTGTTTCCCTCATAATTTACATATAGCAAATATGCACTTTTATAGGGGTGTGCCTGAAGCCGGATACCTTATAATGAATTTAAAATGTGTAACGAATTCTAGAAAAAAATATATTTGTTAGATGCAGTCACTATAATTAGGCATTAAAATACATGGGGTATCTCAGTCTTCTCAGTTCCCATTCAGTCGGTCACGTTCGACGTACGTCGGACTGACCGACGAATAGGAATCTCGCTAGAGAGGCCAATCTACTTCGAGTGTAACTAAAACGAGCCAATGCACATTGGCATGCAATCATATGCAGCAGCTGCTCACCTCGCAGCGCGGGTATATAATGAGCAGCAGGTGCGTTGCATCTTTAGTTTAGGAAGTGTAGAAAGACGAGTCTCTGCAGGACGATCTCTTTGGATGTGGAAGTGCGGGCGTACAGCACAGCAGCGGGGTCGAATCCTCTCCATTTTTTCCTTTTTTTCTCGTTTTTACGGCTGGTTAGAGAGCGTCGGAGAGAGAGCGCACACGACAGGCTGCACAAAATCCCTGTCCGTGTTGCCGCGGCCGTTTCCCTGCGTGCTTCAGCACTGATTAAAAGAGTAAAGTCCCTAAAAGAGCTTACACAAGTAGAGCTTGCGTCTTTTTAAAGTTGACATTCTACTTGTGTGTTTCTGGGTGCGGTCGTTACCTGGCGCCGAGGGATGGTCACGAGCGTTGCATCGCGTGCCTGGGCTTAGCGCACGCTGAGGCAGCGTTTGTGGATGAGTCTTGTACCCATTGTGGGAGGATGACCATCTTGGAGTTGCAGTCGAGACTCCAGTTCCTGCAAAGGGGCGGAGTCCCAGTGCCGCTGCCTCGTTCCAGTCCTCCTCAGAGGGTTGCTGCGAGCAGTGGCACTAGTGACCAACGGTCAGAGGTACCCAAATTTTCAATAAAAGAGCAGTTTCCATCATCTCCGGGTCCGAAGAGGGCTCGGAGAGTAGTGGGAGAAGTAAAACCTCTCCACTCTTATCCACCTCTTCTGTCGCCAGCGGACAGCAGCGCGCAGTTCGAGAAGGTCACCCAAGCCTCTCCTGCACCCCCTGTCCGACCGTGGAACCAGGTAAATGTTGCACAGCACACTCAGACTCACTACGGGCCGCGTCCCTGCGTTCCACCTCGCTGCCCCACTGCGGGTACGCCTACGGTCCCCTTGGTCCCGCTTGCACGGTCTCTGCGAGCCTGGTTAGTGCTCCCCAGTCCGTCTCGCTGGCTCATTCGGACCATCAGGCTCGGCTATGCGATTCCGTTCGCCCGGCATCCCCCCAAGTTCAGAGGTGTCCACTTCACTGCAGTGAAAGCTGTCGATGCCTATGTCTTGCGTGCAGAGATCGTAGTCCTACTGGCGAAGGACGCGATAGAGCCGGTCCCTCCAGCCGATATGAGGTCAGGGTTTTACAGCCCCTACTTCATTGTACCCAAGAAGAGCGGTGGGTTACGACCGATCTTGGACCTGCGAGTTTTGAATCAGAGTCTTCACAAGCTACCGTTCAAAATGCTCATGCAGAAACGCATTTTCGAGTGCATCCGTCCCCGAGATTGGTTTGCAGCGATCGACCTGAAGGACGCGTACTTTCATGTCTCTATTCTTCCTCGACACAGGCCGTTTCTGCGCTTTGCGTTCGAGGGTCGAGCGTATCAGTACAAGGTCCTGCCCTTCGGGCTGGCCCTGTCTCCCCGCGTCTTCACGAAGGTCGTGGAGGGGGCCCTTGTTCCCATGAGAGAACAGGGTGTTCACATCCTCAACTATCTTGACGACTGGCTCATTCTTGCTCCGTCTCGGGAGCAGTTGTGCGAACACAGGGATTTGGTGCTCAGTCACCTCAGCCAGTTGGGCCTTCAGGTCAACTGGGAAAAGAGCAAACTCGCCCCAGTGCAGAGGATCGCTTTTCTCGGTATGGAGTTGGATTCGGTCGAACTGTCAGCACGCCTCACAGAGGAACGTGCTCAGTCGGTGTTGAACTGCCTGAATACATTCAGGGGCAGGACAGCGGTCCCACTGAAACTTTTTCAGAGGCTCCTGGGGCATATGGCAGCTGCAGCGGCAGTAACCCCGCTCGGCTTGCTTCATATGAGACCGCTTCAGCACTGGCTTCACGGCCGAGTCCCGAGACGGGTGTGGCAACGTGGCACGTACCGAGTGGCAATCACTCTGGAATGCCGCCAAGCCTTCAACCCGTGGTCAGACCCCTTGTTCCTTCGGGCAGGAGTGCCCCTAGAGCAGGTGTCCCGGCATGCCGTGATCTTCACGGATGCCTCTGCCACCGGCTGGGGTGCCACGTACAATGGGCAGGCAGTGTCAGGGGTGTGGACGGGCCCCCAACTGCATTGGCATGTCAACTGCCTCGAGTTGCTAGCAGTACACCTTGCCCTGAACCGCCTGAAGGGGCCGTTACGGGGCAAACATGTGCTGATCCGGACGGACAACACTGCGACCGTTGCGTACATCAACCATCAAGGGGGTTTGCGCTCCCGTCGCATGTCGCAACTCGCCCGCCATCTCCTCCTCTGGAGTCAGAAGCATCTGAGGTCGCTTCGCGCCATTCATGTCCCTGGTGTGCTCAACCGTGCGGCCGGCGAGCTCTCACGAGCTGCGCTACCGGGAGAGTGACGACTCCATCCCCAGGTGGTCCAGCTGATTTGGGGAGAGTTCGTTGAGGCTCAGGTAGACCTGTTTGCCTCGCCAGAAACCTCTCACTACCAGTTGCTCTACTCCCTGTCCGGGGGGACAGATGCACTGGCACACAGCAGGCCCCGGGGCCTTCGCAAATATGCGTTTCCCTCAGTGAGCCTACTTGCGCAGTCCTTGTGCAAAGTCAGGGAGGACGAGGAGCAGGTCCTGCTAGTTGCGCCCTATTGGCCCAACCGGACCTGGTTCCCAGAGCTCACGCTCCTTGCGACAGCCCCTCCCTGGCGAATTCCTCTGAGGAAGGATCTGCTTTCTCAGAGACGGGGCACCCTTTGGCACCCGCGTCCAGACCTCTGGAAACTCCATGTCTGGTCCCTGGACGGGACGCGGAGGTTCTAGGTGACTTACCCTCTGAGGTACTTAACACCATCGCTTCAGCACGTGCACCGTCTACGAGACGTGCTTACGCCTTGAAGTGGAACCTGTTCGTCGAGTGGTGTGCTTCTCGCCGAGAAGACCCCCGAAGATGTTCGATCGGTGTCGTGCTTTCCTTCTTGCAGCAAGGGTTGGAGCGTAGGCTGTCCCCCCTCCCCCCTCAAAGTTCATGCTGCGGCTATTTCCGCATGCCACGACCTCATCGATGGTAAGTCTGTGGGTAAGCACGACCTGGTCGTCAGGTTCCTTAGGGGGGCGAGACGGTTAAATCCTCCTCGACCTCCTCCATACCCTCTTGGGACCTTGCTCTGGTGCTTGAGCACTCCAGATTGCTCCCTTCGAGCCTTTGCAGTCAGCAGACTTAAAGATTCTGTCTATGAAGACTTTGTTGCTGGTTGCATTGGCCTCCATCAAGAGGGTAGGGGACCTGCAGGCATTTTCGGTCGACGAATCGTGCCTAGAGTTCGGGCCGGGTGACGACCACGTGGTACTGAGACCCCGTCCTGGCTATGTGCCCAAGGTTCCTACCACTCCCTTCAGGGATCAGGTAGTGAGCCTGCAAGCGCTGCCCCCGGAGGAGGCAGACCCAGCCCTGGCTTTGCTCTATCCAGTTCGTGCCTTACGACTGTACATAGACAGAACTCGAAGCCTCAGGACCTCAGACCAGCTCTTTGTCTGTTACGGAGGCCAGCAGAAGGGAAAGGCTGTCTCCAAGCAGAGGATGGCCCACTGGATAGTGGAGGCCATCGCCTTGGCTTACCAAGCACAAGGCGTGCCCTGCCCGCTCAGGTTGCATGCCCACTCCACGAGAGGCGTGGCATCCTCCTGGGCGCTGGCTCGTGGCGCCTCGCTGACAGATATTTGTAGAGCTGCGGGCTGGGCAACACCTAACACGTTCGCTAGGTTTTATAGCCTTCGTGTCGAGCCAGTCTCCTCACGTGTTCTCACCTCAGGTCAGAGGCACGGAGAGGTCCCAGCTTAGTGTCGGCTTGCTGCGTTACATACGCTTATTGCTCCAGAGAGTCCCTATAAGGCAGACCCTGTTGAGTCCTCCGATCACCTTCGGCAGCCGGACGTGGCGGAGTGTCCGGCGCCAGGCCTTTACTCCGCTGTATCCTTGAGAGCCGGATTTAGGCTAGGTTCCATATGTGTGACCCTACGGGGATCCCATATGGGGTTTTCCACAGGCTGTTCCTAAAGAAACCCGTGTCTTTCCCTCTGGGAGAACCCACCTCTCGTTAGGTTGGAGTCACCCCAGTACTTCCATATGTAGTACAGCCCTACGGGGTTAGTCCATATGTACTTCTCCACATAACTCCTTCGGGGAAGGATGTGGCTTCCGCAGCGTTCCTTTCCAGTGAAAGGGTACGCTTTCCCAGTGTTCCAAAGTCTCACTGAATGGGTTTTGGGGAACAGCAGTGATCGACACTCTCTGTGGTTGCCCTGTCCCACCGTCTTAAGCAAGGGGGTACAGGGGGCTGGCTACAGAGCGCTGGAAGGGGGCAGCTCCTGTGGCGCTTTGGTAGGGATTCCTATTCGTCGGTCAGTCCGACGTACGTCGAACGTGACCGACTGAATGGGAACGTCTCGGTTACATAGGTAACCCTTGTTCCCTGAAGGAGGGAACGGAGACGTACGTCCCGTCGCCACAGTCGCTGGACCCCGCTGATGCTGCCGCCTTACCTATTCGGCTCCTCAGCGAAAACCTAAAGATGCAACGCACCTGCTGCTCATTATATACCCACGCTGCGAGGTGAGCAGCTGCTGCATATGATTGCATGCCAATGTGCATTGGCTCGTTTTAGTTACACTCAAAGTAGATTGGCCTCTCTAGCGAGATTCCTATTCGTCGGTCAGTCCGACGTACGTCTCCGTTCCCTCCTTCAGGGAACGAGGGTTGCCTATGTAACCGAGACGTTTTGTGTGCATATGCATGTACATACAAATAATGAGTTGCATTTGTATATGTCAGGTTTATGGATTCCAAACAGAATAAAACAGGAAAGCCTGATCCAGGTAAATGCAGTTGTTCACTTTACTGTTGCATGATGAAACGAGGTGAAATACCCTTACATTTAACATGCCATTACTGTTTAGTGCTGTTGTTCAGGGGTCTTCTGTATAAATTATTTGATCTTCTCTATAGCTGAAGGATTTGTGTAATTATAAGGAATGTCAGTATCAGAACTCACTCACATGATACTTTAAAGGCACAGTTCACCCAAAATGAATCAGAACAGATTTCAAACAGCAGCAGTATGCTGAGCTTACTTGTATATAGTTCTTATATTTAATAATTCTGTTCATTCAGTAACTGTTTAATCTTTGCAGATGAACCCATCAAGCCAACCCCATACCCACTCAACACAATGAAGGTGATGGCACCGTTCTGCTTCAGAGAGTGGGTGGAAAAGCAGAAGCCTGCCCTGGCAAGTGATCAGCCGGTGGATATGTTTGGAGCACAGTTTGAGACTGAGGTGAGGAGAAGAAGCCTAGCTAAAACAATCAGTTCTACTTCCTGCAGGAGTCAGTCAGATGAGATCCTGGTCATTAATCAAAGGTCTGACTGTGAGAAGTTTCCCATCAGCAAAGTATCGACGTATGCATAAGGTGGAGGGAGACAGAGCCTGTCTGTCAAATGGACTCAACCATTACAAGAACAGGAAACAGAACCTCTGCAACTTGAACCTCAGTAGTTTTTAACTAGGTTCAAACATTTGTGTCCTGTAAAAGTTTGTTTAACTCGTGCAAGAGTAGCAAGACAGCAAGTTACTGATTTGCAGTTGTGCTAAGTATTGAGAAATTGTTCTTAGATTTGACTACTGAGAAAGTCTTTATAGATAGATATATGGATGGATGGATGGATGAAGCTTTGGCAATAATGTATTTGCTGACTTAGACTTTCTGTCCGTTAGACGTTTCTCTTTGGTCCTGGGACATCTGGAACCTCTAGAAGAAAAACTGATGGCTGGATCTGGCAACTGGTAACACATTACACCATGCTTCATTCAGTAATCAGTATTTTTATTTCAGCCTTATACATTTATTTGCCTACTTTTTGTTGTATTTTATTTAGGAGGGGTCCTCTAGCGTCTTCATGAATGGCAAGGAGTACAACCTGTCCACAGGGGATTGTCTTCTTATTTTTGGAGAGACAGAGTGAGTGTGCTATTCTTATGAGCATTTATGTTAATAGTCTAATAAGTGCCAGAACTTCTCAGGGACAGAAATCTCAGGGACAGAAAACCAACTGAGCAAGTATTTATGTCAGTGCGTGTGTGAATGACAGTAACTGTTTGTTAACACCACTGTGTTTATGTGTGGGCTTCTTTAGGTATCAGTGGAAAAGATCACAACATTGTGTCGCTTTGTATGTTGCCCAAGACCCAGAACGGAAGAGACCCTACTGAGACACATAAACACACATGAGCACTTCTTAGGACCAATGTATCAACGTTTTTAATAACAGCACAGTATCATGTTCACAATAAATCCTAATCACACATTATTAGACAAAACATATGTTCCTTGTATTAGGCCTTTAAATAATAAAGAAAATATGCTCTTAAATTGCTTTAAACATATACATGACAAAGTGCAAGTCGATAAAAAAAAATAAAAATAAAAATAAATATCTTGAAAAGGTTTTTAAATACAATTAATGTAATGGTAAGTCTGCATCATAATTAGTACTGTTGCTTGATTTAATTTAATGCATAATATCTTTCCTATTCCATCAATTATAAATTAATTTCATAAAACTGTCATACATAACTGACTGGCTACAGTGTTGGTACTCTAGGTATCAAAATGTAAAATGGTATGGTGCTGTCCAATTTTGGTGCCTGACTACAATGTGCTGCTACTCAGCAGTTTTATAAAGTATAAAAGCTAAGGTAGTGTTAGGTAATGTGTGGTTAAAGCTAGCTAGTATATTTGGCCACACTGTGATAGAAATGGAGGTAAACATGTGAGATGCGGTTCACTGCCCTCAATTCATTGAAAAGCAGGGCTGTAGAAGTGAAACATGGTATAACAAACAGAGCAAACAGAAAGGGCAAACCTGTAGACCTGACAAATTTACTCCAACACTTGTGTAAGGCTGAATTTTGTACCAAAGCCAGAATTTTGGTTTTGTCCCAACCATTTTTGCCTGTATTAGCAGTTATTAAACATATAAACTGTTTTTCTGTTATTGTTATTGTTATTGTTATTGTTATGTGCAATCTACCGAAATGTTTTCCTGACATTTAAGCTGAGTTTCATCTTCACTTTTGCAAAACGGAGCTTTTTCATCAACCTTGGTTTTGGAAGTAAATTTTCCATTCATTTTTCCCATAGGGATTTAAAAAAAAAAAAAAAACATCTTTGTAAAACAGTTGCAAGTCAAAGCAACCAGCTACAGCTACAAGGTGAATCACAACATCACAAGAGAGACAATCCCATGAAGCACTGCAAATGATATAATTAAATGAAAAATGACGGATATATATCTATATCTATCTTTATATAAAACTATTATTTTAAGAATGCCTATTGTGTATTCAAAACAACATTTTATGCATGTTTCAAAATAAATATATAATATATATATATATATATATATATAATGCATAATATATACAAATATTTATGTAGGTAATGTTTTTTACAGTGTTTCACAGGAGTGGGTGGGATTTGCTTGCTTCTGTTCTCTGATTGATAGTGATTTCTTTGCACAATCATGGTTTATGTAGTTTTTGCCAGGAATGTTGCAGTTAAACAGGAATATTAAAACAAACAAATGAGGACTGATGGCTTCAACAAAATAATACACCACTGATTAACAACCTTGTAACTCACAGAAGGTCTGTCTTTTAAAAATTAATAAGTTCATTAATAATCAATTTTTCAATGGAGAAAATGAATGTGGTTTTTATTTCTGAAACCCGACTGTTTTATTAGCATTGTAGCATTTATCAGGCCTACCTAACACTCTATCCCAATACAAAAGCATAGATTTTTACCATGTTCTGTTAAACAGTTATTATCTGTTTATATTGACTACTTATCTAGCCGTATCTTCAAAGTGTTCCTGATCACATGTTTTTCAGCTATAAGTGCCGCCAACGCCCAGGGAACGGCATATTCGAGCGTCACCAGGCCTATTAAGTTATACCTGAATTCTGAATAGTCCCAAGGACAGGCCCCGAACAGCCTGAGCAGAAAACCCCAGGTAAACTCCCACATATAGATGAAGAGAGTGTAGACAGTCAGCCTGACTGGTAGGGGGCAGTGTTTCTGCTGCAGTCTTGCACTTAGGCCCTCCATGAAGAAGATGGCAGAGCTGTAAATAAGGAGTGCCCATAGGCTTGTGTGACCTGCGAGTCTGTGGTCGTGGGTGTAGTACCAATCCCAGGCTGCGGTGAACGCCACCTCACAGAGACAGCCGTGAAGGGCGTAAATGTACAGTCGGGCGAGAGGTGAGAGGGTTGTGGGTGTGATCTGCCCAGAGACGTCAGTGTCTGCAACAAAAGAAGGTTTTGTTAGCACTAGTGTACATACTTGCCTTTTTTTTTTGATTATACTTTATATGATTAACTAGTAAGTAAACTTTTGATGCGATAAAGGTTTGGAGGATGTGCAAAACAATCCAGACAGCATTACATGTTCTTCAACGGAAAGACTAATGTGTTATTTGGTTTCATTATCTAGATGTAAAAGACATATTAGTGAAGCACACTTCTGTAATATCTCACTCAGTCACTTATAAATAGTGTTTATTTCCTTTATATTTTAATTCACACTCTGTTTCAAAACCTAGTGCTGCCTATGTAGGCAGCCTTTTAAAGGGGTCATATGATGCGATTTAAAATTTTCCTTTCTCTTTGGAGTGTTACAAGCTGTTTATGCATAGTTTTTTATGCATTAAGTCCCCCTCAATAATTAGAAATGGCCAAATGCCCCCAATATTTTAAATTCTTGCACTGATCTGCTGCCCTCCATTATGCAGCGCTCTTGTTAAGATGACAAAAAAGCTTTAAAAGTAACATTTGCAATCTGCTCTGCCTCAGCGCTTGTCAATGTCAAAATAATTGAACTGGCCAATCAAATCAAAGTAGGTGGGTTTAGCAGATTCACAGATGCTGAGCGCGTTGCGAAGATTGAAAACATGGAAAGAGTGAGGTAAGATGGAAGCTGCAAATCATTTAATGTTTAGTCAACTGTTTTACGATAGAAATGTTAAATGACCATCAGCTATATTCAGTGAAGCAAACTGCTCGACTTTTTTTCTCAAAAACACGTCGTTGCTGAGAAATATAATGTAGCGATTCAGTATGGAAATAGTGTAATAGTGTAAAAATAGTGTAATGCTAGGTAGTGTTGACAAGTTTTTGTGTGCGAGTAATAATGTGTGTGTGTGTGTGTGCGCCAATTAAAGCATATACAGTATATGCATATATATATTAAAAAAATTGCCTTGCAAGTGGGGACGTACAAATTCATATGAATTAGCCACCTCAAAGTATGAACAAATTGCCATGAGATCAGGTAGTCTTTTCTCAGAATTGTGAGATATAAACTCACATGTGTGTAGCATTTGGACCAATCAGACACACAATTTTTCATTTGATTTAACAAATCAATTAGTTATTAGATTAACAAATAATCACAGACCCCTCACCCAATAAACATACTGGGTGCCAGTATGTCTATGGATGACTCCAGGCCCCCGGTTCCATGGCAACCAGTCTGATAACACTAGTTTTATTACTCAAAGAAATACGGGCAGAGCAATACTCACCTCATTTTCCCTTAGGAAAGTGAATTTATGCCATAAAAATGGACCCTTTCTTTGAATGGACACACATATCTTCAGGTAATTGTGTATATTATTACTGTTCATGTATATGTTCTTGTGTATTGTATCCTGTTTTAGTTAATATTACCTCACATACCATGTTTGGTCTCTATCAATTTGTCTTTGGATGATCTAATTGAGAGTGTATATTATATGTTGATACCTATGCAACATATTAGTGTTCTAAGAATTTGATATAGTGTTTGTATATCAACTTCCCAATCCAGTTCATATGCAAATTACCATGTTCAGAGACAAAGAGTCGTAAAACTTTCCCTCCAAAAGTTCAAGACGCCATTGGCTCTTTGACTCCCCAGAGGTGTGACCTCTACATCAGATAAAGCTCTCACATCAGTAAGACGAAACAAAGGTTTAGTATACGTTATAGACCCCGTTATAAACGGTGCTGATGGTTTGTCTCAGGTGGTTAACTGATAGAAACAGATCATAGAAACAGATCAACCAAAGCAACTGCATTAAGACCTAACTTAAAGGGGTCATGCTGGAGAATCAAAAGGTTCTTGATATTTACACAAATAAGAGGTTACTCTTAAAGATGATGAATAAGACCATAAAACTCAGACGTTCAGTCAGTAAATGTAAAGAAACATGAATGACATACCTGAGCGACTGAAAGATACATTTTTTGATGGTTCTTCACATTTCACTATAGACTGTTTTGTGAATTACTCTACATGTATCTGGGTTTTCAAAACATTATTTATTGAAAGACATGGCAGTGCCAAGCATTTTATCCGGGGATGCAACTTAGGTAAGTACATTTATTTTTAAATCTTACAGTTTGTGTCTGTATTAAACATTAAACTTCATATCATTGTTTGAGTGATGCTAATGAAATCAGTGCATAGCTGGATCAGAAATATTTGCTTGAGTTTAATACTCTTTTATTATATGAACAATGCATTTTACTATAGTTTTGTCACGGTGCACACAGCAGGGAGGAACGAGGAACACGCATAGGAGGATAAACTTCAAAATAATAATCTTTAATGATGACGGCAGGGCAAGACAAGGCAAGGTTAACAGACAGGAACACCGGGGAATAACAAGTAGACAAGACCAAAACTAACTAAACAGGCAGGAACTAAATACACATGACAATTAATGATAATGACTAAAACACAGCCAGAAGACAGAGGACTGACAAGTTTATGTTACTGTTGTTATTAGTAACCCTTCACACAATGTGTAGCTAGTGTTTTACTGTCGTGGACTTTCAAGAAATTTGTTAACAGTAGTCTGTGTATAGATATCTGGTTACGTTTATGTTGTTTTGCGTTGCAAATGGTTGCCTTGTTTTAATTTCTTTTGCTTCGGGATTTGACTCGGGCTCAAACATATACGGATGTATGACAGTGCTTGCCATCTTGAATATCAAAACACATGACTTGCTATAAAGAAGTCCATGCATACGGTGCACTGAAATGAGCCAATCACAGCAGTGGGTGTTTACTTCTGTTTCTGCAAGAGGTAACACCCCTTGATATTGAGCTTTTTTATAAAGAGTGAAAATGAAGACGGAAAATTAGCACTTTTACAAATACTGGACTTTACAAACTTTATAAACTAACCTCAAGAAAGATAATATAAAAACCTGAAATCTGCATTTCATAACTAGAAACAATAGATTCCAGTGGACCTATTCAGACCTGGCACAAATCGGCAATTCTATTGAATATATTAAGTATACTTACAGAAAAATATATGTGATATAATATAAGGTATAAAATAGAAGTGATAACCCGTTTTTCTTTTTACTGATACACAGAAGCATTATGGCCATAGATCTGGCTATTTCCAACCAGTCTTATAGAAGTGTATATATATATATCAACAACCCAATGGCAGCAATGGCATAAATCATATATATATATATATATATATATATATATATATATATATATATATATATATATATATATATATGATTTATGCCATTGGGTTGTTGGCTAATTGATGAATCGTTTGTTCCTCTTTTGTAAGTCTCTTTGGATAAAAACATCTGCTAAATGCATAAATGTAAATGTATTTCATGTTGTCAGCGCTAAGATAAACGGTGTGTCTATCATCTGTTGTATCCGAGAAAATCTGTTTGTTTTCATCATTCTGAATACAGTTTTCTTGAGATATTTGTTGCATTTTCATTTCACATTTGGTGCGAATAGAGCCTTAGCTTATCCAATGGTATTTTAGTTCAAACTAACCCAGTGATATTTCCAGACGGGTCTATCCGTTATGAAATCTGTCTTAACTTCTTGTTTGGATGCCTTGTATGGGAGCCATGCCCAGTTAAATACAGATGGTTACTCTGCCATTAGAAGTCATTACAAGAGAAGCGCTATCCTCCATTCAGATTTCAGCCATTCTTGCATGATTTCCACTATACATAACTGAAATCAGTTGTTTATGGCAAACAATAAATCACCTAAAACTCACCATCACTCTTAGGGCCCTGCCTTCTCATCAGTAATGTTCTAGACTCCATCTCCAGTTCGTCCAACTTAACAGCACAGAGCAGCTTCTGAATCTACACCATTTCCTGTTACTGCCTAAGTTCTCTAGTCCTGAGAGCACAATGGCTAAATATTAAGCCAGCGCTATCAGTGACATCCCCACTCGGGCTGTACAGAAATAAAGAGTCTAAAGGGCGGGGACCCTAAGCATACTATGGGATCAAGAGATGTGAACAGATAGACTGGCATAAGGCTTTCTGGGGGAGCTGTGATAGGCCTGCACATCATTGTTCATATTAGCAGAAGTTTTGGATGTTATCACTTGATGTCATGGAAGAGAGGTTTTTTGGCTTTAAGCAGATGTAGTAGTTATTAAAACCATGCAACTTTTGCATACACAGTCAAAATGAAGACTGTGGTCGGCCTAAAGCCATCACACAAGTCTTCAAGATTTCTCTAGTGAGGTTTTCTGGTTGCATTGTTATGTGCATTCTTGATGCAAAATATATATGTTTGCCTACATTCCAAGGCAATCCCAGAATGCATTTCGTTTTGTGAAAAAGTCCATCAATCATAGCAACAAAGTGAGAGAAATATCAATTACAAACATACATATTATAAAAAGAAAAATAAATAATTATCCATTTAATTCATATATGTATCTATAAAAAAAAAGTTTATAATAGTATTAATATATAATATATTAAACTGTTCAGCTTTGCAACTTGCTCAAATGTTTTTGAAATCAATTTTTAGTCAATTCTCCTGTAGGCTTCACGCTATGCTTTATTTCAGTGATAATTATTTAAAACGCAGCTTCCTATGAAGACAGTAGACTGCAAGACATCTCACTATGTTTTGGAACAGAGCCGTAGATATAAGTTGATATTTCAGGTAAATATCACATTATGCAGCTGACCAAAACACTCATTATACAGAATATGACAATGATACATTAGCAATTAAAATTAGTTATCTGCTCCATATCACATCCATTTCCCGTTTCTCACAGAAAGTCAAGATAAACAATTATGTGAGCTGGACTAATGACACGAGAGGCATTAACCTAAAATAAGGGGAAGTCAAGCACATCACTATGAATAATAGCTCTAGTTCATGCAAAGGAAGAACCTTCCTCCAGGACATACAAAAGCTGCCATGGCACCTTTATTATATCTCTCATGTTTGCTTTGCTCCGCTGCGTAATAAAAAAGTCAAATGACTGATTAGTGGGGAACAGAGTCCAACGCAAATTTGCACACACAAAAAAATAAAAGATAAAATAAATAGAGGTCGTAAAGTATTTTTTTGTATACTTTCTGAAAACCACAGTCATACATTGCAACAGTGTAAAAAGTGAAAAGACTGAGGCACAAAACATCTCTCTTTGAGCATTATCTCGATTAATTGGCTCAACCAATGCTATGAATGTGGGGGTGTTCATGAACACAGCCATTATTTTTCACTATTGAAACAAATGATGGCCATTTCCTGTGTATATCATAATCAGACATGATAAAACATCTTTTGATACAGCTGTTTTGTAATTCCAGTTAAAGAGTTCATTCTTTCTTTCTTGCCAGTTTGTGTTACCGCTGTTAGTTTGAAATTGTTGCTTATGCACTGAACAGCAAGAATATTATCTCTGCAGACATCATACTGTTGAATTTTCAGAAATAAAGAAAGAAAGAAAAAAAAAAAAGAAGCATTCGTGTTGGCTACAACTTCACTTTCACTTAATGTCACTACGACATATATAGGCAGAGGAAGCTTGCTAAGAGGCAAGCTCTGGGTGGCTATTTCTCTTAGACAAGTACCCTAAATTAAAACTGAAACAACTTTCTTTACACTCTCTGTTTAGCAAGATTTTATCAGAAAACTAGTCAACTCAATGGTAAGTCAAAACAATATTTGAGGAATAAAATGTTTTAAGTGTTACGTTAAATGCACTTATAATTCTTAAAGAAGGGGCTTGGAAACCTGATCCACTCTGCTATTCAGTATTTAGTCAATGCACCACGTTTTTTGGAGGGAAGCACAGTTTTTTATTCTCTTGAAGAGTTTGGCTTCACATACTGTAGTTTGCTTAGAAATACGTCGGACTAAAACAGATGGATCATATCATTAGGACATGCCTTTTTCAAAATGCCTTTTGAATTTATGCCAAGTTGCATATTTGCATGCAACCAGTTTGTGAAAATGTTGCTAGTTTCTTCAACAGTGTTGCCATGCAGCAACAGCACTTCCTTTACACTTTAAACGTTATTGCATAATCTATATATTGCATTACTGAAAGAAAGAAAACTTGTTGAAACAGGGCAATAAGGAAAAGTTGAGAATGTGCCAGAATTGGGTAAGATGTGTTCCCTTCGTGTCATTATGACTCAGACAGAGGAAACATGCTTTGACACAACTACTGAGCGGTCGCTTCGCTCAGACCAGACCTCGTTTCACACTCTCTGCTTACATCTCAAGACGCAATCAGCAAAATAGTCAGTTGTCAACTCTGGTAAGTCATGAGAAACTTTTCTTACAGAAATATTTATACAATTTGATCTAAATTAAGAACTTCACTCTAAGTTGGGACATTATGGGGAACTGTAGTTCATGATAACAGGACTGTATTTGCAAGTGCTAAATTAACACTGTGAAGTTGGTCTTGTACATCGATGTTACAGGTTGGGTGACTATGAGAAAGTTATGATAAACAACAAAATCACTCCAAAATTGCATAGAACAAATCTGTTTTTCTAAGATCTAACCAAGGATATAATATACCTGAAGAGAGTGTTTTTTGTACTTAGAAATCTATGGTCTATCAAACACCTCAAATGAGTGCCTGTACTTTGCGGAAACAAAATTGGGTTACACTTTATTTCGATAGTCCACTTTAGACATTCTACTAACTATAAGTAACTTTGTAACTACATGTCAACTAATTCTCATTAATTTGCAACTACATGTCTACTAACTCTCAGTAGGGTAGGTTTAGGGTTAGTAGAATAAGTTGACTTATACTTGCAAAGTTTCTAATACTCAGTATGTTGTATGTTGTGGACCCATCAAAATAAAGTGTTAGAAGATATTAAGCAGACAGTCTACTAATACTCTAATGACTGCTAGTTGACATGTAGTTGACATGAAGTTGCAAAGTTACTTACTGTTAGTAGAATGTCTAAAGTGGACTATCGAAATAAAGTGTTACCCAAAATTGAACTGCCCTGACATTAAAAACAGCAATTTTTTTTTCTCTCTGACTTTAGAAAAAGAGCTTCCACAAATGACAGACCAAGCTAAAATGTGCTGTTACACTGCTCACTGCAAGGAGGAACAACCCTGACCTTGTTTAGCTTCAAAAATGACAAAACATGACTTCAATTTAATTAATTTGAACATGATAGAAGAAAAACAATATCCATTTGAGACCGGAAATTATTTTATTAAAAGTCCTAATTTCAGATTAATTTATTTTAGTATGTAGATGTCAATGGAGTTGACTGTGTAAACAGTATGTAAAACACTACTACCCCTTTACACAGAAATATTTCAAAATTCTCTGGAAAAAATAAGATCGCTTTGGTTTCATGGTTGAAACTGGTCCGCTGTGCAGATATTTGCATTCTATACTCATACACATTTTCAGTTTCTTTACTCCAAGAGTCTGGAACCCCATAACTCATTTAGATATTGGTCAGTAGTCAATATTAGATCGGATTCTTATCATTGATATATGAATTATTAAACCACAAAGGGGAAAAAAATATATAAAATACTAAATGGAACACAAAGAGAACAGTTGGTTAATGGGATAGTTCACCCCAAAATTAAAATAGTTATATTTTACTCACCCTCAAGTTGATCCAGATCTGTATAATTTTCTTTCTTCTGTTAAACACAAAAGAAGATATTCTGAAGAATTTTGGAATGTTGAAAGTGGTGGTAGACTTTGACTTCCATATAGTATGGGGAAAGAATACTATGGAAGTCACTGGCTACCAGCAACTGTCTACCAACATTCTTCAAAATATATTTTGTGTTCAAAAGAAGAAAGAAACGTATACAGGTTTGAGGATGAGTAAATGATGACAAAATGTTCATTTTTGGGTGAACTATCCCTTTAAGGAAATCATGCATGGTGGCTTAGACATCCGTTCTTGAATGGTTAGAAATACCTTTCAAAAACCTCAACTTTTGTAGATGACATGAATCATTCAGAGAGTTAAAATACCTGCTTGTTTTGGTGTCAAATTATTTCCACTCGCAGATACTGATGCAACAAAAATTTCGCTTCTACTAGTTTATGAAACTGTTGTTACTCTAAAACAGTTGCTTCAGCATTTTACACTACACAGGAAGACACACTTCCTTGTACACCGCATACACTGTCACAACAAGTTTATACTTCTGGAGGGTGTTGTACCATGAGTTAGTTTTAGTTTAGCCGATTAGAAATGTGTCTCCAAAGTGAAAGCCCTGCAATACATGACGACCACATTCCTGCAGTGACATCTCAATGTTGTTTCTGTTGCAGAACTGTTAACGTGAAACTCTGACCTCTATTTTCAGAAACTACGCAGCAGCTCTGCCTGTTAAAATACCATGACATCCAATAACAATTCGTCAACCGTACATCACTGCGGTGTTTCAACTCAGAACCTGGTGGCATCCGCCCTTCCTCCTATACTCATCATTGAGCTGTTACTCGGCCTGCCTGGCAATTTCATGGCACTGTTTGTCTTCAGCAAAACCCTTAGGACTTGGAGAGCCAACGTCATGTTCCTCTTCAACCTGGTTGTGTCTGACTTTCTGCTTCTCATCAGCCTACCCTTCCGCATTGACAACTTCATGCGTGGCGAGAGTTGGATATTTGGAGACGTCTGGTGTCGGATCAACCTATTCATGCTGTCAGTCAACCGTTCGGCTAGCATTGCCTTCATGACCGCCGTGGCTGTTGACCGCTACTTTAAAGTGGCCCATCCGCATCACAAAATCAATTATATAAGCACAAAACAAGCAGCCGGGATTGCCTGCTTCATCTGGGCTGTTGTGATATTCCTGAGGATCCCTTTGCTGGCCAACAAACTTCTGGACGAGACCAACAACTCTCATTGTAGGAGCTTCAGTAACTATGAGAACCCATCGCTAGGTATCCGACTGCATTATGCCGTGTTTACCTTAGAGTTCTTTCTGCCTTTATTACTCCTGGTCTTCTGCTCTGTGAGTATTGCATGTATCCTACATACACGCCAGATGGACAAGGACAAGAAAGGGAAAAGGGCTATTCGGACTGTCCTGGTGATTGTTGGGGTTTTTGTCTTCTGCTTCTTTCCCAGCATCGGCACAGGATTGACAGTACTCTATTTAAAAAAATTTGGAGATGCTTATTGTGATGCTTACAAGTTCATCAGTCAGTTGTTTTCTATGTCCATAGCATTTACCTATCTAAACAGTGCTCTGGACCCGGTCATCTACTGCTTCTCCAGCTCAATCTTCCGCAATTATTTGAAAAGCGTTGTCAACCGAACTGGAATCGTGGAGCTACAAATGAGCCGACGGGGCAGTATGCCCAGCGGAAGTGACTGAGTGTGGATTGGGGATTGATGAGCTTTGAAACGCGTACACACTGCTTAATATATGTTTTTTTCCATTATAGTTTTATTTGTCAAGTTTTATTTTTGATACATATACGTACTATTGTATTTTTTGTTACATATATTTTTATACTGATGCATAGAAAAGTTATATAATAAATCATGTCATATACATTATTTAACTTAAATCTAGTTAATATATGACAAATTCAATATAAATAATGTCACAAGAATGATAATGAAGAAAAAAAAAATTCATTTTTTTGATGGAATGATCATTAAGTGTACAGTAAACATTGAAATATAGTTATTTTAATATTATTAGTGCAGGGGGACTAGAATGTACCGGCAGTTTGGACATGACATTCCAAATTTCTCATCACATCATCTTTTCCGTTATTTACGTTCATAATGTATTGCAGTAACATATTTCTGGAACTCTAGAAGTTCATACTTTTGTTCGTTCAATCAATCAATCAACAGCTGTTAACCGAATAAATTCTGGCTGAACAAACTCATGTGTACACATGTTGGATAGCTGACTAAATATCAGAGAAGCTCAAGGTGTAGCAACAAACCTCCTGGCTTCCTTCCCCATAATTAAGTCCCTTGAGCTTTGCCAACTAAACAAAGAGAGTCTTTTACCTTGCTATTAGTGATATTAATTAGAAATAACAATATCAAGTAGCACACTAACAATAAATTACATTTTCTTGTTGTTTATACATATTTCAGATTCTGTAAATGTATTTACTAATGGTCACATAGCAGCTGGAGCTGCAACAGCAATGATCAGCTGTCAATACCTGTATTGCTGCATTCACACAAATGCAGGCAAACATGCATTTATACAGGTTGTTAGAAATGCAGACACAGATGAAATTTGACTCCAATAATGTTGTCATAACTGGAACAGAGGGATAGAGTGGAAGCAGAAGAGGGTCTCTTAACTGCCAGTGGGGAAGATTGCACTTCAAAGGCTCCCACACACTCTCAAGCAGGCAGGGTGCACTTTTATCCTCAGTTATAACCCTGAAAAGCTACTTGTTTCTGTGAAAACCACAAGGGTTGGTGTATTTTTGGAAAATATCAGTAATATTAATGCCTATAGGAATGTATTTACTCTCTCTCAATGTTGGATCAATAAATATATTGTTATATGTTTTCAAAACTATGATTCTGTGAATACTGAGATGGATTTGCATTTGTTGTAGTATCTTTGCAGTTAAGAGCCTGAAGAGTGAAGAGTTAGATGAAAACAAAAATGAACACAAAAATTATATTGTGACTTTCTGTCATATTTTTAAGAATGTTGGTAACCAAACTGTTTTGGTGACCATTGACATCCAAAAAAACAACAACAACAACAAAAAAACACCATGCTGAAATATGTCTCATATCTTCTCTTAGGTTAAGTCAGTCTGGAAATAGTGCTGGAACATGAGGGTGATTAAATGATAACAGAGTTGTTTGAGTTCACTCCTTTAACCATTTCCACCTTAGCAGATACTCTTGTTTGTGGTTTGATTGTAATTGCAAAGGCAAGAGATGTAACGAACTTATGCTGCGATAACATCTTGCTGAAACAGAATATCATCATTTAACTTCCCGTCTTCGTTCCTCAAAGCAAGTTCCTCAAACCCAACGGTAACTGTACATTCTTGGCTTACATGGCTGCCAAATGGCTTCTCTTTATGCCTTCGATCTGAAACTAAGTTGACCATAACCCTTCCTGAAGGATTTCCACTTGACAAGGTCTACACCACACACTGGAATGAACTCTAGTAATGTTTAGATCAGCTGACACTCCAGCCACATTGAATTAAATCCACAAGACATGTTTGCAATATTAATTTCTAATACTATAGCAATTTCCTGGCAATCTAGTGGGGTAACCTTCTCAATTACCAACACCTGAATAATGTGACGACAGCCATAGTGTGCCATAATAGCACCTGTACTTCCATTTTTAAGTTAATATTAATAATCATTTCCAATTTACCATTTTGTAACTGCTTGTGATGATTCGGACAGTAGGCTTGCTAGTGGCAACATTACAGTCTTGACGTCATTGAATTGCTGTCAGAGTTATATGACAACAATGATATGTCATTATTTCTACAGTAACTTCCTGCTTTTGACGATTTGTGGCAACAACATTAGAAGTACACTCTATTTGCACTTGTAGTGGGTTTCCTCTGTTGGACTTGAGATACTTATACGTATGATTGCCGTTTGTGATTCATGCATTTGTACATGGCACAATCAACACTACAAATTGACAAAATGTATTCTTTTAATGCAATGTACTGCAAGTCATTTTGAATAAAAGTATCTGCTTTATACATAAATGTAAGACTCCCTTAAATAAGAAACTATTTAATTACACTTTGCCATCAGTTTCAGATGATTAATATCCAAGAATTCATCCAAGCATACTAATAACCAATTTTTTATGACCTTTCCTCTGACACAGAATGTTTTAGGGTCGACAAACCACGTCAAGATTTAATTTGCATTCAGCTGGCTAGTTCCAATGCAAAAAATCATATTCAGTTCCCTTTTAGAACCTTGATGATTATTAAGCTAATTTAACAAGTTTTTAAGCAGAAGTATCACATAATTCAACTGACAGATGCTAAAGATCTTTGTAACACGTTGTAACAAAACATATATATAGGATAGGTGACGGATATAAGGTTATCATAATGTTTTAATGAGATGGATGAGTCATATTTTTGTGTAGGCTACCATAAATCATGTTCTTTGGATATATGTCAATTAGGATACACTATAAATGCAGTAAAATAGCAATTCTATGTACCACAGCCACATGTAAACAATTTGAAAATCACAACTCAAACTGAGCTCAACACTTCCATACTTCCAACATACATTTGTGTTCAAACAACATGTAAAGTGAATTTTTCACCCGATGACCCCTTTAATACACTAAAAAGTAAATAAATAAATAAACATATGCCCATCAGAAGGATGCAAAACTATAGAAAAATTAAGGCGTGACCATTGGACAAGAAATGTTAATTCGGGCAGCAGGGTTACACAAAAAAACAAACATAAAAACAGGATGAGAAGAAAGGATATGAACTGCAAAATACTTTAAGAATTAATATGAAGAATTAGGTGTTAAACTAAGAATTAAACCATCAGGAACCTCCAGTGCCACAGTTTTCCAGAACTGCAACCTACCTGGAGTCTCAAGAAGTACAAGGTGTCAGGATCTCAGAGACTTCCCCATGGCAAGGAATCTTTTTTCTTTTTTTTAAAGTTATTTTTGTGGGGTTTTATGATGCTTTTTTGGACCTCGAGATAGGAATCGACCTCGGGTCGCCACAAGCACACTAACCATGAGGCTACTGGCGCCGACAAGGTAAGGAATCTTGAAATATGACCCCCACTTCAAAAGAATCACAAGCTGAAGTGTTGTGAAATACATGAAGACTGATTTTTTTAAAAGGCTTTATAGAGAGATAGGTTGAGAGTGACTTTTGAGGGACCAGCACCACTCTATCTTGTACCACTGTTTGAAGAATTTATCTTCCAGAATCGGGGAGTAAATTTTGGGAGTTAATTTTAAGTCCATCTCCTACCCTAAAAGGTTTGTCTAGCTCATTGTTAGTAACAGCATACAACAAGATTCCCTTGAACTTGGAACTTGAATTGTGTTTTTGGTGTTCAAATTGTGAATTGCACTGAGTCTGTCCTTGTCATTCTATTTATTATGTTTGTACAGCGCTTTGGGCAACCTCTGTTGTAAAAATGTGCTTTAAAAATAAATAAACTAACTAAACTAACTTAGAACTGGTGATGGTACCTCAAAAGTCACTCTGTATAAAAAAAAAAAAAAAAAGCCCTCGTTAACAATTATACATCACTTATACATGATTACATACAAAATCAATGGCAGTTATTAAGATTTACATGGTTTGGAATTGGTACAATGTGCTTGGGAAAATAATATGATCAGAGTATCGACTTGCCTAATAATTTTGCACACACTGTAAACTCTAGTTGCCTGTATAATCACCAACGTGTCAGAGCATGTGCACTGTTCGTCTAACTGGTTTAAATAAACATTTGAAGACTAGTCAGCTACATTACACGATGATTTTACTGTCCTAAAATGGTTTTGGGCATAGATTCAGACACCATTTCATCTCACAGGGGCTTGTGTAAATGAATCCAGACAGAACCTCATGCCTGTCTCTTTAGCATATGTCTGATTTGATAATAAAAGCTGACACAGAAGTCAGGCTCAAACTAGGTCAGACTAATAAATGCTGGTATGTAACTCTTGTGCATGTACATTTTCAGATCTCAGTTAATAGGGTCATGAAGCGAAGTTTTGAATACTATAAAGGCTGTAATGGTAATTTCTCTGCCATTTTTTAAGCGTGAGCGTGTGTTTGTTTCATGCTGGACGCATGTAAACGTGAGCATGCCAGTGCCAACATCCGATTCTGTTTCTCAGTTGTCACCACAATGTCAACGTTTGCTTGTTAATAACAGATATTTTGACACTCTAATTGGCCAGACAGTTTGGGAAGTGATCATTGGGAATGAGGAAGTGCGTTTATGCGGTTTCTCATGAGGTGTGTACACGTAGATTGGCCTAGGGGCGACTTTTTCTCCCCACCCGGACACAGCAGATTAATCAGATCTGCTACACTCAATTATTTCATCCGGTTGTGGCCACAGGACTAGCATAAAAATAACCTCAAGATCAAATCTACTCACTCTCCATCGTGTGATGCATTGTCCCACTAACAGACCTACAGAGCCAATAGAATCTTATCGGTTCACAACTTGCGACACTGTGACTTAGCACAGAGCCAGAAGGGAAACAAAAGCCCTGAAGCATATGAAACTGTCAGAGCAGCTCTGAACCTGAACACCAGGGCCATGATACAGTGTCTGTTTATGGTTTGTCAAGTTAAAAGAAAGAAACAGAGGTAGAATCCTAGAAATAGAGACCTATTATTTTAAAGCATGCATCTCAGAACAATAAAGTAAATCATCTGTTGCACACACATAGGTACCTGTCAGCGCTTATTCTAAACTCTTGTGTATGTTGGCAACCTGCATTAACCAGACAAAGCATGAATATCGCCCAGCTTCTGGTTTCCTTTTCTTCAGGACGCCATCTCCAGCTAATGTGATGAGAAGTGCGAGCTGTGAAAGACCTTTTGTTATCAGTTCTTGGCGAGGAATCACAGTGATGTCTCCTGACAGGAACAGCATTGGGAATCCTAGCTAATGGCCCTGGGCTCAGAAATAATCCGCTCCTGAGAGGAAGAAGTGGCAGTATGAGCTCTTTAGCAGACCTGCTCTTGCTGCCTTTAAAAATCAATACAAGCAATTCAAAACAAACCCACACAATCTCGTTTATTTAAATTCACCATCTCACACAAATACAATGAAGTAAAGAGAAAGACAGACAGAAAAATGGTTCATTTCAGCAAGAAATGTTTCATTTCACAATCTAGAGCTTAGCTTATATACACCATTATGTAGAAAGCATAAATGGTCTTAAAAACATAGTTCAGACGACATATATCAGTATGTGATTTTGTAGGATTTTTAATCAGGCACTAAACAGAGTACACATTAAAGGTTATGTTGACCAACTGAATCGCTTTGGTAGACTCAATTCAATGGACATTAAGTCAAGTCAAGTCACCTTTATTTATATAGCGCTTTTACAATACAGATTGTGTCAAAGCACTTAACAGTATCAAATTGGAGGATAGAGTGTCAGTAATGTATAATGATAAGATTAAACACTCAATTTTCAGTTAAAGGCATTTCATTATTGAATTCAGAGATGTCATTGTCTAGCTCAGTTTAGTTTAAATAGTATCTGTGAAATCAAATCGGCGATAATCGCTAGAAATTAAGTGTCCCCAACTGAGCAAGCCAGAGGCGACATTACATTTTTGACCGTTGCTCATGATCACACCACAATTTTGGGAGTGTTGTTATGTGGTTGCTAGTGTGAGCTGAATGGTTGTTAGTGCATTGCTTTGTGGTGTTTTGGGTGGTTGACAGGACATTGTGGTTGGTAAGATATTCTGAGTAGCTATCATTGCTAAGGTTTGCCAGGTGGTTGCTATGCAGCTGATTGGTTTTGTAATACTATTTCTAGGGTTTGTAACTAAGTTATACTATTTTGGGTGGTTGCTATAGATGTTTGCTTATTGGGTCCCTGTAATGCCTTCTACAGATTGTGAGATTTTAGCAATTGTTTTGCAATCTTAAAAGATCTAAGAACTAATCACATTGCGTGATGTATGTAGACTGTACGATGATAACACCTAATGCATTGTAGGCTTCGAGGCAAATTAGTATAGAAAAATAAACGCCATCAGCATGTGTTAGTGGTAAACTTCCTTGTCACCTCCATGATATTTAAACTTTAGTACCATGTTGCGTTGATTAAAACATGATTTCATGTTACATTTTTATTGGCTAGTCAGTAGGCGTAGGTTGCAGCAGTAAACAAACTGAGATGGTCATTCTAAAGTCAGAAAATTTGTGCGGGTTAGCTTTGGATGCAAGGCAGTGACAACGGGTGCCTTTGAATCTTGTTCCCGGCTGCGCACTTCTTACGTCATGAGTCATGACAGTGCATAAGAAATAATATGCCACAACAGAATGCGCAAAAATTAAAGCCATTCATTTGAATTCTAGTAAATGCAAAATAATTTCAATGCTCAGGCAAATCGCTATAGAGTTGGTGCCACTATACAACTGGTGAATGTGGTTTACAGGTTTCATAGAAAAAGAATGATGTGCGCCAAATCAGTCGCTGTATAAATCTAATACTTTAATGGTTGCGGATGAAATAGCTCAACACGAGAGCCAACACAAACGCAATGACATGAGAAATAAAACATCATATTTTAAAGAAGAGTGGATTTAAGTGGTGGAAATAGCGGATAACGGTAACAGTAGAACGGTAGAATGGTAACAAAACTCCGAGACATTACAGTCACACAAGGTGTAGTAGAATTACAAATGTTCACGTTTTTTGAAAATATTTAGCTTACAGATCTCTGTTGAAATGCTTCAGTCTGTTTTTTATTCTATTCTATTCTAGTTTAAATGCTTCAGTTTGTTTTTATATTACATTATATTATATTATATTATTATAAAGAATTGAACTGTTCTTTGAGTTTTTTAAATGATTTTTAATAGAATATCTTGGTAATACAGCACTGTTTAAAAAAAAAAATCTCAGGTAACCTAAAATGTGTATCATTTAGCTACATCAAGGGTTAAATCAAATATAAATAGCACATTAAAGTTAAACGTTACACACTTTTTTGTGCATGCGCTGTACAGGTCTGGTATAAAGAATGTTTTTGCTCAGGTGGCCAAAATGTCTGCCCAATGGAGAAAAGTTTTGCTCAGCAAAATTAGAGGGAACATTGCTGGTGTCTGTTTTTCTTTCTCTTTTTCTCTCTCTCTATTTTTTTTTTTTTTGACTACGTGCTATGAGAAGATTGTAATTCTGATTGCTTATGAACATTCTCTCCTTAACAAGACACACAAACAGAACTATAATTTATGATTTCCTTAGCAAACACGCATTGCAGCAGTAGCAATTAACTAATAAGAGGCACAGATGAGAATACCATGTTATTGTATCAGGTACTTTGGGGAATGATGTGAATACCATGAAGTAAGAATATGGTAGTCATTTAGTATCATGGTATTACTATGTAATACATCACTGTGGTATCACCGCTGTATTTTTGTAAGGATACATCCAGATGATTTCCCACAATGGTGCAAAAAATGGAAATGAGATGGCACGACAATCCAGGTGTAAAACCTTTAACACAGATCTGGGCTGATGATTAAATATGGAAATAGAACAGCCAGAAGGAGATTTCATTCAGATTTTTTATTACATTTCCTCTTGGATCGGTGGAGAGAAAGAGAGAAAAAGAAACATTAGAGTGCAACTGAGGTCAGACATTCTCTTTTATCATACCTGTCTCTCTGACTCCAGATCACATGCAGACCTACAGGCAGGTAAATGTGGGTTGAGTGGAAGTCTGACCCCCCTAAATGCAAGAAAATAGAGCAGGCAGGAAATTATACCTCATGCGCTCACTTTATATCAGTACATTTGTAACCTCTCTGCCACAGATGATATAGTTACTTGTGCATAATTCAAAGAAAGCAAAAACAGACAAGATGTATGTATGTACTGTATATTATGTTCTTTTTAGATTTGCGTGACATACACAAACACTAATGGACCAGTTACATTTTTAATAATATGTAAATGATGGCTGACATCAAGAAACCCCCACAATTCAAGGGGAACTGCAATTCAGGCTCTAAAACGTGCCTCTCCTTAGATTTTTGCAAAACTCTAAAAACATACCTATACATGCTGAAATGGACACTAGGGCAGTAAAACACCAACAACCAACAAATTATGATTGCAAATTATGATTATTGATTCATAAAAAATATGGTTCCTTACACAACATTATGACATCAAAAAAGAATTTTGTATAGTTCACGATTTGTAAACTAACTAACTAATGACTTTTTTGACATAGTAAACTTGCTTCTTAGCTCACCTGGTAGAGCACTGAACTTGCGATGGAGAGCGCTCAGGTACAAATCCTGTGAAACAAGAGCCACAATGAAAAAGCTGAATGACTTGTAGAAGCAAGCTAAAATGGCATGGGCGCTTCAAACATGTTTACTTGCTTTTGTTAACACTATCGGTTAAGTTTAGTGTAAGTGGTAAGTTATTTTCAACACAAAGCATTAACCTTTTAGTGTCACTCACCCAATATTTCATTTTTGAACTGTTGTGATATGTACAACAACCAACAAACTAAAACAATGCCAGATTCACATTAATTTGTTTCTGATAAAACTGAACATGATTTTAGCACCACTCACTGAACATTGCACTTTGAATTTGTTGTGAAATGGGCAAGAAGCAATACAATATCATTTTGAAGAAATGTTGCCTCATGAACATTTTAGCAAAAAGAGTCTGGGTTGGGTAAATGGGTGGTTGTCAGGGCATGTGTTTGCTACGGATGTTGGGTGGTTGCTTACAGTATATTTACACTGCTTGTTATATGATGTAACTGTCAGCAAGGTGCTAAGATGCTCTCTCACAACAACTGAGACTAACTAGCTATGTAAAAGAGAGGACGAAAACTGGAGATTTCGTCTCTGCTTTTGTCTAACTTAAATTCTCGCCACATTTAGTATTTGTGATGAAGAACATGAGAGGATAAGTGATGCATTTTACACATACTTGAATATACTGTGCCCAAAATGGCTTAATCACTCATTTACTATTCACTATGTGTTAGTTTGTTATATGAGTGAGTGAAAATGAGTGTATTCTGATGCAGCTTCAGATAATATTGCGCACACTGACTGGTGTTACAGACACACCTCATCCTGAATAGTGAGAAAACTACTTGATTTCAAAAAACACATATACACAGCAAATTCTGGTTTTTGGAATAAACTCCCTGGTAGTTAAAATCAACTCAATCTGAGTGTACATGCGTGACCATCAAATAGACTCTAGTTAAAATAACTCTGCTCTGGAGTTGAATTTTTAACACTATTTCAGAGTTTTTGGGAGTTAAAATACTAATCCTACGGAGAGTAATTATAACTCTAAAATTGAGTTAATTATAATATGAACTCCTTACCAGTGTTAAAATTCAACATTTAAAAAATATTTAATTTAACACTTCTTAGAGTTAACATTTATTTAACACAATATAATGTTTTATGTGAAAAATGACTACATTGAATGCCATACTCTTGACTTAATGCTTTTATTTGAGCAAATCCATAGATTAGGTTTAGAAATTCCATGCATGGATACACTTTGAAAATAATTGCGGTCATAAAATACTGTAAAATCGAACAGCAAAACATTTACATTTAATACATGTAAGCAGCTAACAGAGTACCAACTAGAAATGTTTAATAGAATTGTATAAAACATTGCCAGCAACACATCACTGCACTATATAAAATCAAGCCTGCAGGTTTGTAAAAAAAAAGAAAAAAAAGAAAAGTAGTGCAGTATAGGATTGTGTAACCTGAGGAAGACACTTATACATCAGTTGAAGAAACAAGGAACAACTTGTGATACCAGGACACATTCCATGAATTGCGAGTTGCCTGAACAAATGCAAAACTGAACCAAAGGATAAAGTGCAGAGGAAACAACTTAACATTTTGGTTGAATAAGACAATTACTGCCCGTTCAACAGCCTTGCTCTCAGTTCTTTTGACTTTTGGAGTTTCTTCAGTTGTACCTTTATCAATTTTGTACATAGTTGTCTGCAAAAATGTGTACAGGTTGGACAGAGCATCATGATATTTCACACCGAAAACAAAATTCACAGCTCATCACGTACCCAAGGATGTACATGACTAACAAGGTAAAACTTTTCTGTCCAAGACAAAGTAAAAGGTGGAGACCTGTGCTTTTGAAGTCCCCGAGGCAAGAATATATGGTTGAGGGTTTCCTTTAGTGGTCAGGAGATGATCATCAAGACTTTGGCATGACTGAAACACAACATAAATGTCCCTTTCTAAACAATTTGTTTAAAAATAGGCATTAAGTACAATATTTGGAATAGGATAGTGTTGTCTTAACAAACCTTATGAAATATCTATATTATATATATATATATATATATATATATATATATATATATATATATATATATATAAATATTTACAAAAGAAGTTACAAAAACATACTGTTACTTACTCTTTATTAACTGAATACTAAACATACTGTATAACTCACCTGTACTGAGAAAATCTGAGAAACAAACTTCTTCCAGTTTTACATACTTCTTCCCTCCATGTTGCACTTTTATCAAAATCGTGACCTGATATTAAAGAGAAAACATGTAATTTAAGACAACAGCTAATATTAGTGTGACGACTAAAAACTTATTTATCATAGCTGTTACAATTCAAAACATTGCAGGCCTACACTTTCACGGCTCAAATATAGCCAGGGTAGACACTGCAGTTTAGTAACCATGTATGTAAAACATAAGGTTATCTGACAGACATAAGGCTGCATTACTGGATAAAAGATATTAATGTTACCTCGTCGGTATTATGGAAGCTGAACAGGATGTTTCTTGAGCTGAGCCACCACTTCAATTCGATGGCAAAACACTCATTTTCAGAAACACGGCGAATAGTGGAGCGGCTAAGTGCTTATGTTTGGCAGAATCGTTCAGTTTATGATACAAGTGTGAAAACTGGCATGAGCAGTCTCCATGGGTAACTTGACAAGAAAATTGTCCGAGCCACTTGAAATTTCAAGATGGCGGCCATTTTTCAAGATGGCCGACACCTTAGTGGAGCAGTTAAGTGATATAGTGGTTTATTTGGTGATACAAGCATGAAAATTGGCATGAACAGTATGAAAATTGCCATGAGCTGTCTCAAAGGGTCATTTGACAAGAAACTGCCCACAGCAACATAAAATTTCAAGATGGCGGCAATTTTTCAGGATTACCGCTGCCCGCCATGTGGATCGTTAAATGATACATTTTCTCATAGAAATGTATTGGGTTCCTCAAAAGACTCTGTCAAGAGAGGTAGTTTGACTGGCTTTTGTCTGACTCCTCACCCATGACCTGTCCAGTTTGGTAAAGCCTGTCAGGAGTTGCCTCCCACCGGCATAGCTCTCAGGGTTCACTGAGGTACACAAGCTCCCTTACCACGACAAGGTAACAGTCACAAGGGAGGTTTTTTTTTGTTTGTTTGTTTTTTTAACTAACAATTATTAAACATACTAAGAGGTGGGGAAACAAAAATAAGATTAATAAATTAGCACAGTTGTGGTGCTGAACGAACAGTGCACCAAACAAAAAATTGAGCAATGACTAATACTGAATGTTAATAAGAACAGATCCAGAGGAAACAGCGACTCTGGCTGACACAGCCATGGAACCATGACAAACAGAAAGTATCTCAAACAATACTAAAGAACTAAACTGAAAATGTCACAGTGATAGTCTGGTGACAAAATAAAACATGATGTGCCGATATGGCGAGGGGAAGCCGAGCCATAGGCCTACACCGAAAACAGAGGACTAACACTGGCAAAAGAAACATGCAAATAGGTTCTAGCAGGGGCAACTACATAGGCATGTGCAACTGAGTCCATATCTGAAGCACTTACACCTTCCAGTACATGCCTTGTTGCACCCACATTTGGTCAACTCCCAACAACTCTCTGCAATAGGTGGAAGTGGAGTCCAGAAGACTTTCCACTCTTCGTCCTTTTTAACCCATCCCCAGTCGGATGGGCTCGGCATTTGTGGATGTCGCTTCAATGCCTGTCCCCACACGTATCCAGCCTCATAAGAAGCACGTTTGGCATGCTCTTTGAGTGCTGCTTGAGTTGGTGGGATCAAGTCATATTGTCTTTGCTTTCTGGCAAAGAGATCAAGCCTGGCCTCGTTCACTGTGGTGACATCGCTGGACCTGTCATACATTAGCACAACAAATCTCTCCAAAGCTTGCAGGTCACTTTCCTCCACTGCAGAGGGACATTTGCTGAGTCTTGCAAATGTGTTTGAGACCTCATCACACACGTCCCATGTTTTCCAGGCAGACTTCTTTGATTTTCCACTGTAGGATGACACAATGTCACAACCACTGAAGGCATGGAAGAAGAGGATACCACGTGTTTTCTCTGGTCCTATGGCTGAAACCACCTCATGTATAGGGATCATCTTGTCCCAAGATATCCATCTTGTCTTCTCTCCTTTGCCAAACGTCACCCACATTTTCTCCGGGCCAAGTTGCATCAAAGACGGCATAACAGAAGTGGCTATGATTAAAATGTCTGTGTCATTGGCATCAATCATCAGGGATTTGTGTCCTTGTTTCACTGCATGCTGGGCATGAAGGAAAATACGCGTGTCTGCCTCTTCATGACTACACGGGGCTACTGCATCCAGGTTAGTAGTTTGGTTGCTAACAGCATCCATTTCTGTTACTTTATCAGCAATAAAATGGAATAATTCCTGCTTGTTGTTTTCATCCCGTAGGAAGCTTTGCCAGTTTGACGGAGTTTTGCCTGTGCCTGTTACTCTCCTTCTGATTGCTTTTCCCCATTTTGACCTTGCCTCAGACTTCAGACTGGACTTCCAGTAAACATCGAACACAATGTCCGTCCGCCTGTATGTATGGCTGTATGTCTCTATTCTTGGAAGTATGTCATTTATTGCATATTCATCAAACGTCTTGCTTGAACGTGGTGGCAGTGTATTCACCATAGCTGATCCATCCACTATAAGAACATCTGATTCTGGCTTTTTTTCTGGCAATGTCACTTTCGCTTGTAGTAAATCAGCCAGGTGTGATTTGGTACACGTGTGGAGTTTCCCTCCATCACTGAGAGAGGCGGGAGCTGATTGGTTCTCATGCATGAAGAACTCTTGTAAGTCACACTGCCTGTTCTGGCAAGAGATGAATAGTCGGGAGAAAAGTTGGTAGTCACCCTTAAGTTCCATCATCTTGGAGTTTGTTCCACTGACAACTGGCTTGTGCTTGAAGAAAGTTACCATATTCTTCTTGATAGGCTTGTAGAAAGAGCATGGACTGTCAAGGCTCTGTAGATCTGTCACAAAAGACTTGAACTGTTATTTGCCTTGTTGGTGATGTACTGCTATCAGCTCAGCTGAACTGACATCAACAATGTCCTTCGTGTCCAACACAAGCAGATCATCTGATTCTTCCATGAAAGGGTTACCCATTTCCCGCATCACTGATGTGAGTCGTTTCACTTTCTCAAAAAATGCTTTTTGAGCAGCCTCTGTTTGTTCATGGTGATGATTACCTTTCTTCACATCTTTAGCTCCTGACACAGCTTCATAGTTCGCAACTAGACGGCTCACTTCCGGACCTGCTAACATCCATCTTCGAAGTGCTGATGGGTTCTCTGTCAGCCCGACTGCTCCCCCATCACCTTTGATCACAGCATTGAGCCATTCATGAGCCTGATCAATTGCCACTGCAGAGAAAGCCCTATCTGACTTATGTACTACAAAGTTCCCCTTGTGGAACTCTGCAGCCACTTCTGGATGTTGCTCCTCAATGCACATCATGTCTCGAAGGTGTATTGGAAGCCATCAAGCATAATTTACATTGTTGTTGGCAAAAAGGTATGGGACAAGTTCAAACAGTGACTCACGGTACAGTCTGAAGTTACCTTCTCGAAATGATCGGATCAATGGTCAGCTCCATCCTATAAATGAGAAACCAGAACTTAAACTGTGGACTCTTCTGCTCCGTGCACCACACCTCAAAAGTGGTGTTAGGGTTGTCAGGTGTCTCCTCCTTGTACGCATTGTATGCATCTTTCATGAGCTCATACAGACTGCATACTGTTATCTGATGTGCATACCGTGTTCTAGTTACACTTGATGCTGAAAGAAATGAATCTGCTGTACCAGGTGAGGCTACCCCAGCCTCAACGAGAGCACTAGTCCATCCACTGTCTTTGAGTAGCGTTCCGATAGATTTAAACACTGTCATTTCAATATGTAGACCTCCAAACATGATCACATATTTGTCTTCTCCATATTGCTCTGGCCAGTGCCATTGGATCTGCTTTGCAAGAGCATATAGTGGCTGGTCAGCAGCTATGACTGGCGTTTGTCCTGGATTCAGGAATGCTACTGTATCCCTAACTTTGTCCATAACATGTTTTATTGTTGCGACAGAGTGGGCCTGGTCTCGGAAGAGGGGAAGCAGTGATGTAATGCTGACATTAAAACCCTGGCTCCTCCTTTGGGATGCATGGTAGGCTGACCATGTTATAGTGGAAGAAGCATTGACTTAGGTTAGGCTAACCTTCTCCAGCCATTCATACTCGGGTGCAAAGTTTCTGCTGAATACAATGAGGTCTGGCAATGGTAGGTTGGCTACAGTACGGGGCTCTGGGTTTTTCTTATTGAAAAAAGCTGGTTGGATGTTAGAGAAGGATTCAGGAATCTCAGAAACCTTTTTTGGTCTGTTATCTGAAAGGTGGACTGGTGGCCTTATCTGGCCGCCATTGTTAAGGGTTGGATGTTGAAACATGGAAATACTTGTACCATGAAAGGAGGTATTTGCTGTTGTTGCTGTGGGATTATGGTCAATGTTGTCCATAGCAGATGTGGTGAAGAGTCCCTTTCGCAGAATCGGTGGGCATACAACCCCATCTACAACATATTGGTTCACTACAGATTCTCCTAGCAGTGCGGAAACTTCCAACACCCTGTCATAGGAGATGCTAATTCCATTCTCATAAAGCATATCAATAAGTTGTCGTTTTCGTGTCTTTGCATACACCGCCATCCCGATGTATACAGCAAATGGAGTTTCGCGGCCTAATGAGTGTCTGTGGTATGCTGCATCATCTTTGCACTTAGAGTAGCAATTGTATTGCAATAACTGTGCAATTGCAATGTCTGATTTGAATACCCCATGATTCAAATGTGACTTGATATCTACACCATGTTCAATATTGCAGATGAACTGAAGAAGGGTTGGTGGAACAGATTCTTCAACAAATCCCTCATGGAATTTGTTGTCAAACTTTATCTTGTGATTAAGCATCTCTCTACGTATGATGCTGGCAGCCTTGGCTAAGTGAATGGCTTCAGCTGTACTGTATTTGCTTACATCAGAAAGAACAGAGCTGATGTCCTTCTTGAATGCAAGCAGTACATCACGTCCTGCCTTGTGTTCTTCTAGCTCAGGTATGCTAGAAAGCAGCTGCTCCTTCAGTCTGGTTGAATTCACATCTGGTGATTCGACACCAAGTTGCTGCAGTCGTTGCTTGTAGAGAGAGGCTAGATCTGCAAGCTTAAATATAACTGGATCCGTGCCGTCACTTGTGGTCTTCATGTCCGTGATGTAGATGACAAGTTCTGAACAAATAGAGGGATACCAGTCAAAAGCTGAGCTTTTGAGGCTCTGCTCTTGCTTGATGGCATTGAGATGGTCTCGCTCTCTGTTGTACAGTCCAACAAGACAGGCAGGGTGGTATTTAAATTCCTGTGCAACAACATCACCAACAATAAGCTTTGCAAGGAGCTTCATGTCGCTTAGATTCCTGGCACATTCATTGACTCTTTCATTAAGTTTCATCGTCATTGCTTCTCGTAAGGGGGGCATTGCACTCTCATCTTCACATATAAAGCACAAAGCTTTCGAGGGCTGGGATCCTCTTGGCCTCTTGACATTGATATCTTTGGTATCTTCAGTGTCTTTAGCAGCAGTAGATGCTCTCTTTTGGGCCCTTTCCAGCTTTGTGTTATTGAACATAAGTTTACAGCTTGAATGATATTTTGCTCTGTTTCTTGTCAATGTGTTTTCTATGCCATCACCTTCATCTAGTCAGGTTGGACTAAGTAAGATAGGCAGAGCATTGATCTTATGAAATAATGGAACATTTCTTGCAATGGTATCATAACCAGTACGATCGTGCTCTCTGTTGAATAAACTCGGATGAATGAGTTTTTCCTTGGTGTCCTGCTGACAAATGAAACATCTGTCCCAGTTAGTTTTCTCAACTGTTATGATGGCTTCTGCCATGTCTGCAGCAAATGTATAGGCAGAGGCCGAGGGTTTATCCTTTTACCACCTTTTACCAAGCACTTTGATGTATGGGATACAACTAAGTTCATGCCTTAACCCTACACTCATCTTGAAAAATGGCCGCCATCTTGAAATTTCAATTAGCTGTGGGTGGCTTATTGTCTAGTGACCATCAGAGACTGCTCATGCCAATTTTCATGCTTGTATCACCATTATTCATTACAGCGAGGTGGTATTTCTGCTGGACCTTAGGCCTGTCGCACCTCCTACGGTGCCCATGGTGGACTGTGCATGGCAGGGGCGTCCTCTTCCCTGAGGCAGGCCTAACCCTGACCGCATACCACATGGTTTTGCTGCAGGGTCTTCAGCTGGGGACCACCGCTCACTGACGTTTCGCCCCTTAACCCAGAACGTCTCCTGGTGGCGGGGCAGTGAACAGGGACGTCTCCCTGACACCCCCTGCAGCAAAACCTACTTAGATGTTACTCCCCAAGCCTTGTCTCGTCGTTTCAGCCAGAGCCAGTGGCTTGCTTTCTCCGCTTCCTCAGAGAGCTCTTTGGTGGATCTGCTCAGTGTGCCTCCATCCGGCTTACTGCTGATGAGGTGACTTCGCACAGCTTCAGAGGCCACATCACCCTTGGGTACAAGGTGAAGTGATAACACCACACCTTGTACTTTCCAGCTAGCTGGCTTGCGTCGATCTTGGACAGGCCTTCTGACAGCTGCTGAAGGATGATTTTCCCCATATCCTTATCTGAGAGACCAGATGAATAAAGTCTTCCCAGGCTTCGGATGGGCTGATCCACGATACGGGGGATGTCTTCCCCGCTGATGGTGAAGGTGACTCTGTCATTTCTCTCCCCCTTTCGCAATGAGAGGCTCCTTGACTTCTGAGGCTTGAACTTCATCCTGGCCCAGGTGATTAGTTCATCCAGCCTCTTAAGCAGCCTGGATGTACATGGGGCAGTTTGTAACAGGCAGGTGATGTCGTCCATATAGCTCCATAGGGGCGGGAGCCTCTGATTTGACAACCGGACCCCACCCACCACCTGCCTTGCCCCGATCAGGATGACCTCAAACGCTGCCACGAAGAGAATGGGGGAAATGGAGCATCCCATTGCAATCCCTACTTCCAGTTGTTGCCAGCCAGTAGTAACCTTCTTCAATGCAAGGCACATGTGCATGTCCTGGAAGTAGTTCATGATCATTGTCCTGATGTTGTCTGGGATGTAGAAGAATTCCAAAGCATAAGCTATGAGCAGATGTGGCACTGACCCATAAGCATTAGCTAGGTCTAACCATATGACGTGCAGATCTTTCTTCTCCCTCTTAGTAGTCTGAATCTGTTCCCAAATCATGGAAGCATGCTCTACACAGCCAGGGAAACCTGGAATCCCGGCTTTCTGACAGCTGGTATTGATGTAGCTGTTCTCCGTGAGGTAGGTGGTCATTCTTCTTGCCATCACGGAGAAGAAGATTTTCCCCTCCACATTCAGTAAAGCTATGCTCCTGAACTGCTCGAAGGTCTTGGCGTTCTTTTGTTTGGGAATAGAGACTGCCACTGCCCTCTGCCACTCAGATGGTATGGTCTGCTTAGTCCAGGTGATTCTCATCAGGGTCCATAGCAGTTTCAGCACTCCTGGGCAGCTCTTATACAGCTTGTACGGTATTCCGTTTGGGCCTGGTGCTGAAGCAGATCTTGCCCGCTGGATCACCTGCCTGACCTCGCTGAACTTTGGTGGTGATGCATCAAACAGGGCTGATGGTTCTGAGGGTCTAGGCACATACCCTGGCGAGTCTAGGGGTTTGTTCCTTAATGGGTCACTGTACTGAGTGCGGATGTACTCCTGCAGTTCTTCTTTGGAGACATCCAGGGTTCCGCTTGTCTTCTCCTCCAGGAGCCCGCATGCATACCGGAATGGATTGCTGAAAAAACTTGATCTTTCCTTCTCTTTCCTTTTCCTCCGTCTTCTGATGCATTCGGCCCTCCGGAGGTTAGCAATGCGTCTTCTGATCTCATCCCAGAGTGCTTTCAATCCCTCCTTCTCAGACTCCTCTGCCTTCCTCCAACACTTGCGGAGCTGCCTTCTATTTGCCACCAGGTCATCGATCTCTTTCTCCCTCCTGCCTTTTGATTTTATTAAGGCTTCTCTGATGGTCACCTCGCCATACCTGTTGCTGCATTCTTCATAAAGGATTTCCCCAAACAGGTTTAGCTTGGCTACCACTGATCCGCGCAAAGCTTTTTGCAGCAGTCTGCTCAGATGTTCGTCCAACTTTCTCCACTCCTCAGCCTCATTGGCCTTTGGCCACTTGATCTTGTTCCTTCGAAGTGGGTTCTTCAGGCTCCTGGCCCTTTGGCTCAACTCCGTTCTTAGGGGTGCTAAGTAAAATAAACCACTATATCACTTAAAGGAACACTCCACTTTTTTTGGAAATAGGCTCATTCTCCAACTCCCCCAGAGTTAATAAGTTGAGTTTTACCGTTTTGGAATCCATTCAGCCGATCTCCGGGTCTGGCGATAGCACTTTTAGCATAGCTTAGCATAGATCATTGAATCCGATTAGACCAGTAGCATCGCGTTCAAAAATGACCAAAGAGTTTCGATATTTGTCCTATTTAAAACTTGACTCTTCTGTAGTTATATCGTGTACTAAGACCGGCAGAAAATGAAAAGTTGCGATTTTCTAGGCCGATTTGGCCAAGAACTATACTCTCATTCTGGCGTGATAATCAAGAAACTTTGCTGCCGTAACATGGCGCAGTGATATTAAGTAGCGCCTGAAAGTAGTCCCCAGCTATATTATAACTAGGTACCTAGCTGGGGACTACTTTCAGTCGCTGCGTAATATCACTGCACCTGCTGCGGCCATGGTACGGCAGCAAAGTTCCTTGATTATTACGCTGGAATGAGGGTATAGTTCTTAATCATATCAGCCTAGAAAATCGCAACATTTTGAAATTTCAAGTGGCTCGGACAATTTTCTTGCCTAGTGACCCATGGAGACTGCTCATGCCAATTTTCACGCTTGTATCATAAACTGAACGATTATATCACTTAGCCGCTCCACTAGAATGGAAAGACGTTTAGCTAATGTTAGCTTGTTCATATCGGCAAAAAAAAAAAAGCACGCACAAAACACATGCTTGGAAAAACAACGAGTTACGTTCAACACCAAGTTCGCCACGATCATTGACGTTAGTACACAGTATATAATGTAACAGCTACGACAAAACATGTTTCTGTCAGAAAATAGTGAACATTTAGAAATTTGTAATTTTTATACATACAGTGGGGCAAAAAAGTATTTAGTCAGCCACCAATTGTGCAAGTTCTGCCACTTAAAAAGATGAGAGAGGCCTGTAATTTTCATCATAGGTATACCTCAGCTATGAGAGACAAAATTAGAAAAAAAAAATCCAGAAAATCACATTGTAGGATTTTTAAAAGAATTTATTTGCAAATTATGGTGGAAAATAAGTATTTGGTCAATAACAAAATTTCATCTCAATACTTTGTTATATACCCTTTGTTGGCAATGACAGAGGTCAAATGTTTTCTGTAAGTCTTCACACACTGTTGCTGGTATTTTGGCCCATTCCTCCATGCAGATCTCCTCTAGAGCAGTAATGTTTTGGGGCTGTCGTTGGGCAACACAGACTTTCAACTCCCTCCAAAGATTTTCAATGGGATTGAGATCTGGAGACTGGCTAGGCCACTCCAGGACCCTGAAATGCTTCTTACGAAGCCACTCCTTCGTTGCCCGGGCGGTGTGTTTGGGATCATTGTCATGCTGAAAGACCCAGCCACGTTTCATCTTTAATACCCTTGCTGATGGAAGGAGGTTTTCACTCAAAATCTCACGATACATGGCCCCATTCATTCTTTCGTTTACACGGATCAGTCGTCCTGGTCCCTTTGCAGAAAAACAGCCCCAAAGCATGATGTTTCCACCCCCATGCTTCACAGTAGGTATGGTGTTCTTTGGATGCAACTCAGCATTCTTTGAGTTTTTACCAAAAAGTTCTATTTTGGTTTCATCTGACCATATGACATTCTCCCAATCCTCTTCTGGATCATCCAAATGCTCTCTAGCAAACTTCAGACGGGCCTGGACATGTACTGGCTTAAGCAGGGGGACACGTCTGGCACTGCAGGATTTGAGTCCCTGGCGGCGCAGTGTGTTACTGATGGTAGCCTTTGTTACTTTGGTCCCAGCTCTCTGCAGGTCATTCACTAGGTCCCCCCGTGTGGTTCTGGGATTTTTGCTCACAGTCCTTGTGATCATTTTGACCCCACGGTGTGAGATCTTGCGTGGAGCCCCAGATCGAGGGACATTATCAGTGGTCTTGTATGTCTTCCATTTTCTAATAATTGCTCCCACAGTTGATTTCTTCACACCAAGCTGCTTGCCTATTGCAGATTCAGTCTTCCCAGCCTGGTGCAGGTCTACAATTTTGTTTCTGGTGTCCTTTGACAGCTCTTTGGTCTTGGCCATGGTGGAGTTTGGAGTTGGACTGTTTGAGGTTGTGGACAGGTGTCTTTTATACTGATAACGAGTTCAAACAGATGCCATTAATACAGGTAACGAGTGGAGGACAGAGGAGCCTCTTAAAGAAGAAGTTACAGGTCTGTGAGAGCCAGAAATCTTGCTTGTTTGTAGGTGACCAAATACTTATTTTACCGAGGAATTTACCAATTAATTCTTTAAAAATCCTACAATGTGATTTTCTGGATTTTTTTTCCTCATTTTGTCTCTCATAGATGAGGTATACCTATGATGAAAATTACAGGCCTCTCTCATCTTTTTAAGTGGGAGAACTTGCACAATTGGTGGCTGACTAAATACTTTTTTGCCCCACTGTATAAATATGTATATAAATATACGCTTTTACTTACCTCACGACGAAGTACAAGTCATTTGTGCTGCAGATCCAGGGTCGTGTCGTGGCGCACTTCTCAACATTTAACTCCAGATGTGGTGTTAAAACACGCTCCTGAACACCAATGAATGAATTCCAAAATAAAACACAGCCAGGGAGTATCCTATAACACAAACTGTAGTCAGAGTTAAAAAATAAACTCCAGAAATCTAACTCTTTCACACTTTTTTGCTTAACTCCTGATTTTTCAACTCCAGAAATTTGCTGTGTAGATGTATTGCATGGCTTGATCCTGTAATGTGGGATTTAATCTGTTGGAATTTTTCACACTATTTATTATCTACCAGAGAAAAGTCTGATTATTTAGAAAATTATGAAAACCCTTAACCTCAAGTACGCTTTAGCAATCACCAATAACACACAGGAAGCAGCAGCAATTACTCAAAGAAATGGCAAAATCACCCAGTTATGTCATTCTGTCTCTGACTGTAACAGACATTTACTTTCTCTGTATTTCTCTCTGTTCCTGTTTGTTTTTAAGACTTCTTTCCTATGAGACCATATGAGATTGTGGTGAAAATATTAGTGGTAACCATTTTGAAGCTGAGTGCAGACTAGAGTTATTATGTGTGTTTGCTTCCTAGCAGCTTCTTGATATCTTTTCAAGGAAAGGCAAGGCAACAGCTGTGATGAACTTCACAGCTGAGAAAGCATGTGTTATTAAACGAGAATGACTGCACTTTCTCCCATTAAAAATTTCAAGCAATACCAAATCCCTTCAGTTGATTTAAAGGTTATGTCATTTTTTGAATTTATTTTCTCCTATTTCAGTTTAATGCACAAAGACAACTTTAAGTAATGGCTAAACACACTTAAAGGGAGGGTACAACGCTGTTTCATGCATTCAGAGTTGTTTACACTGTTAAAGAGTTGGATTCTCATGCTAAACATGGACAAAGTTTCAAAAAACTATTTGGACGTAATAACAGAGTATTTCTGTGCCAAAAATCTTACTTCCGGGTTGGTACAAGTTTCGGAGAGGTTTTTTTCGATCGTGGCTCTTGCTGATGTAAACGAGGGTGGAATTCCTTATATGGGCATTTCTCCCGGAAAAACGTGCCCGTGCACGCATCGACCAGTGCGAGAGCAAGAGCGCGCCCATCAACGCGCTTCATTCAGCTGCACTGCACTGGACTCTCTCGGGAAGAATGTTTTTTAAAGAAGTGTGTGAGGGAAAGATAACCTTGTTCAGCTTCCCGAAGAACCCAACGTTACGTAAACAGTGGATGCAGTTTGTTTTTCGGGGCGGCAACGGAGTTTCTCAAGTGTGTTTGTTGACGAACGTTGTATAAACAAGGCCCAGTTCAATGCTGGATTTGCACATCTTTTGATACTGAAAGATGGAGCAGTCCCAGCTATAAAAGATCCCGGTCATGATTCAGAACTGCAGGCGGTAAGTGAAACGGCATCAAATGTCTGTGTTTTGTTGGTGATCGGCGCTCAAGTGCTTGTCACTCTTTAGCTCCGCCCACGGCGCACCTCCAGGAGCTCGGCTTTTTTCGGAGAGAATCGTAAAGCTGTATTTTTCTTTTAGAAATATGATAAAACTAAAGACTTTTTGGAGATATGAATGATGCAATGCTACTCTATAGGTACTCAAGATTAACATGAGAGGGGGTGAAACTGTGTGTGTTATGCCCCTTTAAGAAAGTTTGGTTATTCCTGGTTTACACCTAGTAACCAGTCAAAGCAGCCAAACAATGGCTAGCAACCAACTAGAAAATCCAAGCAATGCCAACAAACAACATACAACCAGAGCAGGAAAGCAACAGTTAATGAGTTCTGCTCTCATTTAAAAGACATCATAAGCATGATAAGCAAGTCTATATTCTGTGCTCAGCTTCAGAATTGTTACTACTCATATTGACAGTCACCACAATCTAACATGTTCTTACATGGACAGAAAACAGAAACAGGAAGAGATACAGAAAAGGAAATGTTATACCGTGACAACCACATAACCAGTTGGGTGATTTTGTAAATACTACTCATATACAGTATTGCACTGAAAGATATTTACCTGCTGTGTATTAGTGGTGGATCTCAGCCTGACAAACATCTAGACATGGATGAAAGAACAATGCATTTAACTTAACCTAGCAAATCCCTTATTACACAATATTCAAGAAACAGCTAAAAAAAAAAAAAAGGGATGACGTGACCCTTCAGCAGCAATGCATGCATAGTCCTTCGCTCTGCTCACTTTGTCAGACATTGTATATATCCCTTCAGTAAATCTAGAACCACTCTTTATTTAGCTCACTATGAGTACCCCAGCAGTCAAGGACAGCTGGAAAAGAGAGTGAACAATCGCCAATAAAGAAAAAAATTCAATGATTCCACCATCTCCAGCAACACGGTCTCACTCCCAATTTTTTGACGCTCAAGGTACCCCTTTAGTGTCGTTTTTTGACGCACAGGGTCTTCCATTGTTTTCAGTTGTTTGTCTTAATTTAATGGTTTTCATGCATTTGTATTAAATATAAATAATTTTATATAAATTTATACTCTCATTGGAGCACGTAACCCCACCCCTACCCACTTCTGAACAATATAAAACACGTAACAGGCAAATAAAAGTACAATCACAGGTATTTATTGCAAAAAACAACCATAAACAAGCAGTATAAAAGCATTACAAACATGTTGTGTTGCATTATGTGGGTTGGGTTATGTGCTCATAAATGTGTAAATAGTGTAATATAAATAAAACTGTTGTGACACACCCCAACATATATGCAATAATGGCAATATATGGCCTAATATATAATTTAATAATGACGATAAGCCTTTTGCATCGGCATATTGACGCTAAGGGTTTCTTATTTAAAGCAATGGAGGACCCTGCACGTCGGAAAAAGGCGCTAAAGGCAAAAAAAAGGGAGTGAGACTGTGTTGTCTCCAGAGAGGATCTCGACACTGCAATAGCTTACGGTATCAAGCTAGCGCTTAAAGAGCAACAAAGTACTCTCGATTCGGTATAGTGGCTTCGACTGTAAGAGAAGCGATAGACTCTGTACTGACCCCAGCACTCCGTGATCTACATTTGGATATACAGACGACCAACGATTCTGTAAAAGAGCTAAAAGCAGAAGTTGAAAAGCTAGCCATTGCGGCGAAACAGACGCGTGACCGGGTCGATTCCGTTCAAGCAGATGCACGTGAGGATAGGAGGACAGTCACAAACTTAAGAAATCAGCTGGAGCAACTCACTGAAAAAATTACGGACATTGAAGGTAGGAGCAGGAGAAATAGCGTACGACTGGTGGGGTTGCCAGAAGGGGCGGAAGGCTCCGATGCAGCAGGCTTCCTCAGAGCTAATCTTTCCAAGTGGATCCCTTCCCTGAAAGGCCATGACATCAAGATTGGCCGGGCCCATCGCGTGTATAATGGAAGGAAAAACTCTGATCGGCTGTGTACACTCATCTTCCGTGTTCTAAGATCGCATGACAGATCAGCGATCCTGAAGGGTGCTCGGCAGGCATATCCGGTGAAAACTGCTTAAGTTTCCTTTAAAAAATGAGGAAACACATCTCTTGGTTTAATTAATAAAAAGTCCTCTATTTTCTATACAACACCGAATCACAATTTCTTTAATGAAATATAATCACTATTTTTAATTATCACCTTAATTTTTTTTAAATGAAAATTACAAGACCCATAATTCATTTTTTACAGTGGCAATGTTTTTATTCCAGCATTTTGGACTATATAAAGTTTTATTGTTTTTGATGGTGATGGTGTGTCTGTTGCTCGTCCCCCTCGTCCCCCAAGCAAAAATAATAACTAGCCAAAATACCGGTCACATGTGTGTTCCCGTTTAGTTCCTGTTTTCCCTTATTTGGTTTAGTTCCTCTTCTCATTAGTTAATCATCGTTCATCCTGTTCACCTGTTAGCTAATTTGTCTCACTCCATTTAAGCCTTGTGTTCTCCTGAGTTTCTTTGTCTTGGATTTATGTTGTTTTGAATGGTCCAATTGTGTTGATGTTCATTAAAAGCATCTCTTTGTTTATTCCTTCTTCGTGCGTGTTCACTACAACCACAACCACGTGAGAATACCCTAGCAAGCAGCTCAAAACACCCTAAAAAAAACATTAGCAACCTGCTAGAACCACCTACTGTAATAACCAACCAAACCTGTTCTGTTTTATTATATCTGATGGTTTATTTGACAGATTTTATGTCTGACTGTAGAGCTTGAAAAACATCAAACTTAAATAAAAAAAAAATTGTTTCAGGCCAGGCTTTGTCAAGACAACATTGGTCTTGACACATTTTTATTTATCTAGTTATCAGGCATGCGATCAGCTAAGGCTGAGAAAAAAAAAAGGAAGGAAGGCTACACCCCTCAAATTGTGTATATCAAGTATTATTTAGCCTTAGCTGCAAACTTTCACACACATTTCACATTCTTCACCTTTCTCTTGCCATCAGTTGTCTTGACAGAAGCCCCTTTCACACAGTGATACCAGTTAATTGCCATAAAATTACCAGAACGACTGGTTGTATTTACTAGTAAATACAAAAATGCACTGTTCACACAGGCAACGACGTTCACACATCGGTTTCAAATTGCCAGTAAATTCTGTGACATCATTAACCAGAAATGACCTCTAAATGGCTTCACCTCCTGGTGTTGTGTTTGTAAACATGGAGGGGTATACGTGGTCAGTGTTTTTGTTGATGTTTTTATTTTTGTGTCAAATGTTCACATTCATGCAACGCTTTTGGCCCAGAGACATCGTATGATGACTTCAAACCGAACTACACAGCATGGAGTAAATGCGCCATCTGCGTCAGAATGTTGTGATTGGCCCAGACGTCTTATGTCAGCACGATCTGAACTCGTACGTGCTCATACCGGTAATTTTGTTCCACGATCACACAGAGCAGATTACCAGTAATGTTACAACTTCTCATATCGGTAAATTTCCAGAACAAATTTACCAGTATTTTCGAAAAAGGTCCTGTTCACACATGATCTCTAATTTACCAGTAAAGAATGTATGTGTGAAAGGGGCCAATGTGATACAGTTGCTTGTTCTGCTTTTCTTTGTCTCTGTATATCTGTCCTGTCGCATCACGACCTCCCCCCTTCAAAAAAAATCAATCATATTTAAACAATTTACATAAGTCATCCCACCGAGGTCAGAAATTGCAAAAATTCGTATTTATATAGAAAAATCACATCCCCCTTGAAGTTTCATCTGGTGCCACTGGTGCTGTAGAAATTAGACACTTCAGCTTTAACAACTGTCAATGTCAAGCAGCACTGGCAAGGACACTATTTGCAAAAAAAAAAGTGACTGTATTCTTTTGTTTTCTGTCAGTGTTTACTGGCCTTCTGTTTGCAGAAACACAATGCTCACATGAATTTATCTGTAGGCATTTTTAAATTCTTCCATTATTAACGAGATTCGCAATACAAAACAAGGTGCAACAGCACAGTGAACTCATGCACACCACAGGGTGTAAAACTGGCAGTGTGCTGTTATCGTATTATTTTCACACACACCCTTTATCAGAACTTTCTCAGAAACAAATACCAGAAACCACAAAGATGCCAAGTCAATTAACAGCCTTGGTATGTGTGACAACATCTAGAGTGCTCGGTTTTAACATTAAGAGCTTCTAGGCTCATGAAGACAGTGGCAAAATAGTTGATTGTCTTTCCTAATAACTATTTATCACTTCCGATCTGCCAGTCACAACAAACATGAGCACTTTAGGTCTATACTCTGTCTTCAGCAGCCATTAACCAAATTTCCTATTTCCATTCATCATGCCATGATGGATTCTGTAAATTAGAACTGGCAGATGAAATAGAGGCAGCCAGCTCATACACATTTTACAGCCAGGTCTTTGTTCTTCTTCTTCTTCTAGCTATAAAAATAAAAGCAACAAGCCTGAAGTGTAGATTTGAAATTGAAAGTGAAGAAGCAATCAATCAATTAGAGAGACTCATTCGCAGTAGTCCGTGTTTAGCTCTCTAAGATCTGTAGCCAAGTGGCAGTAATTGAAAATGTCCATTTCTAAATGGCACCATTGATCAGATGAAAGCGGGAGATAGCTGCTGTGGCAGATGACTAGTGCCACAACATTTATAAAGGAAGAGATAATGGTTGACTTCAGCAATGTACAAGCAAAATGGCCTGTTTAAAAAAGGGATAGTTCACCCAAAAAAGAAACATAGTCATTATTTACTGACCCTCAATCTGTATTCTGTTTCTGTGATATACAAAATATATCAGAAATAATTTCCACTTTTTTCCACTCGGCACTTTTCAGCAGTTAATAGTGAACCCAGCTGCCAAACTCCAATGAAAATGAAACAAAATACCATAAAATTGGTTTTGAGAGCAAATTTCTGAAATCTTATTTAAATCAGATTGACAAATGGTATGCAAAAATTCTGAAGTCATCAACACAGGTTCTTACTTGTTTATCATAACAAAATATTCAGAATAGAGATTTGAGAGCTGCATCAGAGGGGATGATTTTCTGCCAATAAAATACTTTTCTATCTGTTCATATATATAGTAGGGCTGCAACAACGAATCGATTAAATCGATAAAATATCACCTAACGCGGAACCAGAGAAAAATGCTGGCGCTTTCGAAGAAAGCTATATTACTGCTCTAAAAAAAGAGGAAAATAGATGCATGTACATAGATACTATAATGTACTATAAAAAACATACCGTGTTCGTACTGTTATTTTGTTGTTGTTCTCAACATTCTTTCGCGGGCTCATTTTGTTGACTGTCGCTATAGCAACAGATAATCCCCAGTTGGAGGACTTGAACAGCCCCGAGTTGAACGTTGTCACGGTTCATGGGTCTCTGTGCTCATTCCTGGGAGTGTGTGGTGTTGCGTGGTTCTGCCGCTGCTGGCAACCCGTTTCCTAATTAGCGCTTCACCTGCACCCTATTTCACTGCCTATATCTGGGTCGCTCTTTCATGATCCTTTGTCAGTTCGTTTTCTCGCTCACCTTTGTTTGTTCTCCCCTCGGCTTCTAGTGTGTTCTGTGACCTGCTTGGATTTTACCCTCCGCGGCTGGACTTCTGTTCTCGGACCTTTGCTCTCTGAGCTAGGGCGTCCCTCCGGGATATTTGGATACTGTTGTGGTTTCTACCTTCTGTGTTATCAATAAACTGTTTCCTTCACTCGCTATTGGATCCGAGTCTCTCCTTACGTGACAGAACGAACTGACCAGAAATGGATCCAGCGAGTGCTACGGAGCTAAGAAGCTTTTTCGAGAATAATAACGCAAGAATGACTCAACAGGAGGAACAGATGCTGAGCACTGGCCGCGCCGTTCAGACATTAGTCTCGCAGATTTCCGATTTAACCTCTCAGTTTCAACGTTTTAAAGTGGAGTCTACACAACAGTCCATTGTGCACAATCCACCTGCACTTCCAGATGCATCTAGCACCACCCATTCTGCTGAACCTCGGCTGCCGCCTCCCACTATCTACTCCGGTGAGCCTCATTTGTGCCGTCCTTTTTTGACTAAATGTTCCTTATACTTTTCTCTTCAGCCGTCATCATTTCCCACAGAGGAATCTAAGATAGCGTTCGCTATCACGTCGCTTGCTGGACGGGCTGCTCTCTGGGGCACCACGGTCTGGGACAATAAGCACCAGTGTGTTTCCTCGTTCCAGGCGTTCTCGGGGGAACTGAGAAAGGTTTTCGATAGAGCGGCGTCTGGGAGAGGCGGCACGGATCTTGGCGGAGTTACGCCAGACTCACCGAACAGTTACAGACTATTCAATTGAGTTTCGCACCTTGGCAGCAGAATGCAGCTGGAATGCCGAGGCCCAATGGGATATGTTTTTGCACGGACTGGCTCCGCACATCCAAAACGAGATTTATGCCCTGGATTTACCCACCTCTTTGGATGGGCTTATTGACTTGGCTATCCGGGTGGATGCCAGGTTGCGACGGCGAAGTCAGCACAGACCTCTTCTCTCGACCTCTGATCGCTTAGATCGCTCTTCATACAATTCGTATGAGACGCGGACGAAGTCTCGGATTCTGAGCCCATGCAAGTGGACGGTCCCGCCTCTCTCCGGATGAGAGGGAGAGACGTCGTAGTCGCAGATTATGTTTATACTGCGGGAGGCTGGCCATATGGTGGCACAGTGTCCGGTAAAAGCCGGAGTCCGTCGGTAAACAGGAGGTTACTGGCGGGCGGGTTCGCACGGAAAAGACCTCCCACACTGTCACCCATCTTCCGATCAAGGTTCAGTGGGACTCAGACAATTACAGCTGTCAGGCTCTCATTGACTCGGGAGCCGAGGGTAATTTTTTGGATTTTACTTTGGCCCATAAACTTAGAATTCCTGTTTTTGCCCTTAAGAGTCCCATTTCTGTCGTTGCCCTCAGCGGTCAATCATTGTCTCCTGTGACTCACACCACAGGCTTGATAAGACTGGTCACCTCGGGCAATCACACGGAGGACATTTGTTTTTTTCTAACTAATTCTCCTTCTGTCCCCGTAGTCCTCGGTCATCCCTGGTTGACTTTACACAAACCTCACATTAACTGGGGTCTCAATTATGTCCTGTCCTGGAGTGATAAATGTCATGCTTCTTGTCTATTGTCTGCTTGTCCTCCTGTCTCTTGTTCTGTGTTTCAGGGTGAGCATGGGGACCTGTCTAACGTGCCCAGGGAGTATCTCGACCTGAAGGGAGTGTTCAGTAAGTCTCGAGCTGCTTCTCTTCCTCCGCATCGTCCCTATGACTGTGCTATAGACTTATTGCCAGGTACGTCTCCGCCTAAGGGCAGACTATACTCACTTTCCGCTCCGGAGAGGGAGGCCATGGAGAAATATATTTCTGATTCTCTAGCAGCCAAGATCATTCGCCCCTCTTCGTCACCGGCGGGGGCGGGGTTTTTTTTCGTGGAAAAGAAAGACGGTTCCCTGCGTCCTTGCATCGACTATCGGGGGCTGAACAGCATCACGGTGAAGAATACTTATCCTTTGCCGTTGATGTCTTCTGCCTTCGAGCGTCTGCAGGGTGCGTTGTTTTTCACGAAATTGGATCTCCGTAACGCATATCATTTGGTTCGCATGAGAGAGGGGGATGAATGGAAGACCGCTTTTAATACCCCCAGGGGGCACTTTGAATATCTTGTTCTTCCGTTCGGTCTTTCTAACGCTCCGCGGTCTTTCAGGCACTTGTCAACGGCGTGCTGAGAGATATGCTCGATCAGTTCATTTATGTCTACCTGGATGACATATTGATTTTTTCTCATTCTCTCCAGGAACACATTCAGCACGTCAGGCAAGTGCTTCAGAGGCTGTTAGAGAATGGGCTTTATGTCAAGGCGGAGAAATGCGTTTTCCATGCACAGTCTGTCCCCTTTTTAGGGTACATCGTGCCGGCCGAGGGAATGCGCATGGATCCCGACAAAGTTAAGGCTGTGGTGGATTGGCCAATCCCAGATTCTCGTAAGGCCCTGCAGAGGTTTCTGGGTTTTGCCAATTTTTACCGGCGTTTTATTCGCAATTTCAGCCAGCTAGCTTCTCCTCTGACCGCCTTAACCTCCATCAAAACTGCGTTCAGGTGGTACAACGCAGCCGAGGCTGCGTTCACCAAACCAAAGGGCTGCTTCGTTTCAGCCCCCATTCTCGCCGCCCTGATCCATCACGTCAGTTTGTGGTGGAGGTTGACGCTTCAGAGGAGGGAGTTGGTGCGGTCTTGTCCCAGCGCTCTTCCTCGGATGACAGGGTGCATCCTTGCGCGTTTTTGTCTCACCGCTTATCTCCCGCCGAACGCAACTACGATATTGGTAATAGGGAGCTGCTGGCAGTCAAGCTCGCCTTGGAGGAGTGGCGTCATTGGTTGGAGGGTTCGGGGGTTCCTTTCATTGTCTGGACCGACCATAAGAATTTGGAATACATCAAATCCGCCAAAAGGTTAAACTCCAGACAGGCTCGGTGGGCTTTATTTTTCGGTCGTTCGATTTTTCTATTTCTTACCGTCCGGGATCTAAGAACATCAAGCCTGATGCGTTATCCCGTGTTTTTGACCATTCCGGCGCCCGTCGTCTCCGAGCCCATTTTACCACAGAAAGTGGTCGTCTCTGTGGTGTCTTGGGAGATCGAATCGAAGGTTCGCACGGCCTCCGAAGGGGTAACGCCCGCCCGGATGCCCACCGGGTTGTTTGTTTGTGCCTGAGAGTTTACGGTCGGACGTCATTCGATGGGGTCATTCTTCCAAGTTGGCTTGTCATCCTGGGGTGAGTCGTTCTCGTTTCTTATTAAACAACGATTCTGGTGGCCATCTATGGCTCGTGACATACGACTTTTGTCTTGGCTTGCTCTGTCTGTGCTGTTTCTAAGACTTCCAATCGACCTCGGCGGGACTCCTCCAGCCGCTGTTAGTTCCTTCGAGACCCTGGTCCCATATCTCGCTAGATTTCGTTCGGGTCTTCCATCCTCGCAGGGCAACACGGTGGTTTTGACCGTGGTGGACCGGTTCTCGAAGGCAACTCATTTTATCCCTCTGCCCAAACTGCCTTCTGCCAGAGAAACAGCGGTTGCTGTCATTGACCACGTTTTCGCATTCATGGCCTCCGGCGGACGTGGTCTCTGACAGGGGCCTCAGTTTATTTCCAAATTTTGGAAAGAGTTTTGTCACTTATTAGGCGACTGTTAGTCTTTCGTCTGGATATCATCCTCAGAGTAATGGCCAGACGGAAAGAGCAAATCAAGATTTAGAACGCATGTTACGATGTTTGGTTTCTCAGAATCCGTCCTCCTGGAGCCAGCAGCTCTCATGGGTTGAGTACGCTCATAACTCTTTACCGGTATCGGCTACGGGCCTATCTCCGTTTGAGGGTAGTTTAGGGTACCAGCCACCTGTTTTTCCCTGTACTGAATCTGAAGTCGCGGTCCCTCCGCTCACGCCTTTGTTCAGAGGTGTCGTCGCACCTGGAGCAGAGCCAGACAGACTCTCCTCCGGGTGGGAGCGCGCACCAAGGCCCAAGCCGATCGCCACCGGTCTAAGCGTCCCGTCTACGTCGTTGGTCAAAAGGTGTGGCTTTCATCTAAGAACATTCCTCTTCGCACCGTTTGTAATAAACTTGCTCCCAAATTCATTGGCCCGTTACGGTCACCAAGATCATTAGTCCGGTGGCAGTCCGCCTCAAACTTCCTCCTGCGTACAGGAGAGTTCATTCCGTCTTTCATGTTTCTAAATTAAAGCCCGTATTTCATTCTGCTATTAACCCGCCTGTCCCGGTTCCCCACCGCGCGTCTCGTAGATGGGGAACCTGTTTATTTGGTGAAACGTATTCTGGACTCGAGACGGAGGGGTCGAGGATTTCAGTACTTGGTGGACTGGGAGGGTTACGGTCCAGAGGAGAGGAGTTGGGTGCCTGCGAGACATACTGGATCACTCTCTTATCGATGATTACAATCGCCAGGCAGGCGCTTCTGGGAGCGCCGAGGCGCTCTTAGGAGGAGGGGTACTGTCACGGTTCATGGGTCTCTGTGCTCATTCCTGGGAGTGTGTGGTGTTGCGTGGTTCTGCCGCTGCTGGCAACCCGTTTCCTAATTAGCGCTTCACCTGCACCCTATTTCACTGCCTATATCTGGGTCGCTCTTTCATGATCCTTTGTCAGTTCGTTTTCTCGCTCACCTTTGTTTGTTCTCCCCTCGGCTTCTAGTGTGTTCTGTGACCTGCTTGGATTTTACCCTCCGCGGCTGGACTTCTGTTCTCGGACCTTTGCTCTACGAGCTAGGACGTCCCTCCGGGATATTTGGATACTGTTGTGGTTTCTACCTTCTGTGTTATCAATAAACTGTTTCCTTCACTCGCTATTGGATCCGAGTCTCTCCTTACGTGACAAACGTCACGTGTTGTCATCTCGGAATTACGGTAATTACGATATGGCGTGAACGCAGCATATCACTACAGAATCCTACGTTTGTTCCGTTTTGAAGTGAGGAACGTAATGTCCCTGGTGCTGGTGTTTACTCGTTATCCAGCTTGACAAGCATGACAAGTTAGCGTTAGCTTGCTAGTAACAGTAGTATAGCAGGGGTGGTATAGTTACTTTGCACTTTGCATTGCAAGACTAAAGACACGTTTTTATTCACTCGCCTTTTTTGGACCATTCATTTTTCAATCTGTTGTCATGTATAGCTATACTGCAATAAAAGCTTTTCTTACTTTGTAATTTTGTCTCGTTTCCAGTCCAAATATCTAAAATAGTCAGTGTGAGAGTTTGTGAGTGTGTGCGTCTGCAAGTGTAGTGTAGAGAACAAGTTCTGACATTCAAACAAATCCTGTTAAATTTTCTGATTTGTATTGTTCTTTATTTTTTATAAATTATTTATTGTTCTGGCAGCTCAGGTGGCACTTTATTTAAAAAAAAGTCTATATATTTGGCAGATGTAAAGAATACATGTTTATGTTTTTTGTGTAGCTCAGGGATGTTCAAGGAGCAACATGTTTGGGCACTTTCTAAAGATTTTAGTTCTGTTTTTGAATAAAGGGTTGGAAATGAATGCTTTTCTTGTTTTTTTTTGTTTTTATCCGATTCATCGATTAATCGGGGATAATAATAATAATCGACAGATTAATCAATTATTAAAATAATCGTTAGTTGCAGCCCTAATATATAGTATAGTGCAGTGAAACAGATTACTTTTTTATGGTGCTTTGTGGAGTTTGACAGCCATGGCCATGGTCACCCAACTAAACACCAGCTTGGTCAGTCTGGGAGGTCAACTACACCAGCTTGGGTAGCCTGGGAGACCATCTTAAACCAGCAAACCAGCTTAGGTTGGTTTAAGGCCTGTCCATACCAACATGAATATTCAGCACAAATGTTTGACTGTGATTTGTCTCTTCAGATAATTGCACAAAAAAAAAAAAAAAAAAAAAGACAGACAGACAGGTTGAATGAAGTTGCAGTTTCAGAAGGCACTTTTAGAAAAGCAGAAGTACCCTTTACTCCAAGACACAAAACACTATGTAAATTTATGTTTCTGACACCCACTTGTCACAGAGAAGAAACAAGTTCCAACAGTATCTACATGTTTTCAAACAGCTGTTCAGATTTTTGTATTTGCTTGGGTGTTCATCAAATAACACCTAATACAAGAGTACAGAGACAACAGAGTCTGCTATTTTTTGTTGCTTTGCAAAAAATTTATTTCATAATGCCATCAAATCCAGAGTGGTTTTATGTAACAGCAGCGGCTCTGGGCATGTGACCAAAAGCATGAATCCTATTGGTTGGACAGCCACCGCCATTCAGACAGCCACTTCATGTTTCACTCGTAACTGAAAGATGCGTAACTGACTTCATAACCTGCCCATAAACAAACAGTACTGAGATTAGAGAACATATTTTAACATTAAAATAAATTATATTCAGTATTATAACGAATAAAATCAGCTTGTTATGCAAGGACAAAAGCATAAAAATCGTGAAACGACCTTTGCTGACACAGTTAGCTGACTGCGTTGTATAAAATAAAATAATTTACAGCATAGTAAGGACTAGATGAAACAAACTTTTATTTCACTTAAGAAGTGCACCAGTTAGAGAACCACTCTCTACTGAAGAGGATGCAGAAAGCCCACGCTCTGATTGTAAGTCAACAGCTGGGTTATTTTGTCAGAGTGAGGGGAAGGGGTATCACTGCAAAAAATGCTTTTCTTACTTAGATTTTTTGTCTTGTTTCCAGCCAAAATATCAAATAATTCTTAAATCAAGAAGGATTTTCTAGACAGGTAAAAATTATTGTCTTGTTTTCAGCAAAAACAATTCGAAATTAAGTGAGTTTTTGCTGTGATTACCGGGGCCAAGCCCTGTTTGGTCGTTTTTGGCCTGTTTGAACTTTGGACTTTTATTTGGATACTTTTAAACATTGCACATGGTTACCACGGTTAAACACTTAACACATGGTTAAACATCCCTAATGAAAATTAACCATGTTTTTTTTTTGTAGTAACCATGGTTTTTGTAGTAAAACCATAGTAACTACAAAATGAACCATGGTTTTTGTAGTAAAACCATAGTAACTACAAAATGAACCATGTTTTTTATAGTAAAACCACAGTAACTACATAATAAACCATGGTTTAACTATGGTTTTTGTAGTAAAACCATAGTAACTACAAAATGAACCATGGTTTTTGTAGTAAAACCATAGTAACTACAAAATGAACCATGGTTTTTATAGTAAAACCACAGTAAATACATAATAAACCATGGTTTAACTATGGTTTTGTAGTAAAACCATAGTAACTACAAAATGAACCATGGTTTTACCACAGTAACCATAGTTAAACTATGGTTTTTGTAGTAAAACCATAGCAACTACATAACAAACCATGGTTTAACTATGGTTTTAGTAGTAAAACCACAGTAACTACATAATAAACCATGATTTAACTATGGTTTTTGTAGTAAAACCATAGTAACTACAAAATGAACCATGGTTTTACCACAGTAACCATAGTTAAACTATGGTTTTTGTAGTAAAACCATAGCAACTACATAATAAACCATGGTTTAACTATGGTTTTAGTAGTAAAACCATAGTAAAACCATAGTAACTACGAAATTAATCATGGTTTTACTGCAGTAACCATGATTTATCTATAGTTTTTGTAGAAAACCATAATTGCAAAATGAACTATGGTTTATATAATTGTAGTAAAACCATGGTATCAGAACCATGGTTTTTTAAAACCATGGTTTGCACCAAAAAACCACGGTTACTACAGTCATGGTTAACTACAGTTTTACTATAGTAAAACCATGGTTAATTTTCGTAAGGGACTTGCTATACATTGAATTTGTATAGAATCTTCAAAGCTATGGCCTTTTGATTTACACAGATTCTGAAGCTCCATAATTCAAGTGACTCAACTCAAAATTAAGATTTTGTATATAAATATGTACTATTTAATAAGCTTAGATGAGATCATACTTTTCCAGATGTTGTGCTTTTCAAAGAAGCAACTTCAGCATCATTTCTTGCCACAGCAAACATGCTGGTCTGGACATGTGTGACACTGGATTCAAACCCATGACCCAACGGTTCGAAAAACAGTGGCTTAGCAGAGCGCGCCACTCAGTTGACACACTTTTACTGGGCTGCAGAGGAAAGGTTTAGATGTGAGAATGAGCTCCCCAATATAGTTCTTTAGCATTTTAACCAGCATAATATGCAAAGTTAATTTAATTGTAACGCAGCTTATGGTTAACTTGATAGCTGAAGAGTCACATTAAATAGTATGGTAACTGTTTAGCCTGTAACTTATTAGCATGCTAAGCTTACGAGCAAAAGACGACAAACACGGGCACAGTCAACTTTCGAGAGGTATTTCTCGGGAACGGTAGTGAATATCAAAAATCTGTTCAGTCATTTCTGTGTGGCTCAGTCCAAAGATCGTATGATCAGATTTTGGACAAAATTGAACAAAATTTGTAGGAAGAGTAGCAATAAAAATGTTTTTCATTTACTTCAATATGGCTGACAGGCACATTCATGGAAAATGACAAATGAGACAGCATCAGAATCGGCATAACCAAGGGAATGAAATGATATTAAAACAATATCATTTGAAAAATGTTTTCAAAAGTTATGAGTTTTTGCAATAATCATTATATCTCTGGAAACCTAGGTGGTGCAAAATGGCCGCTACTGTAATGGGTGTAGTCTTATTGTAAGCTATTGAATATGATCGGCATGATGAGAGTAATCAGGTGTACTGTTTCATTTTTCTAAAATTAGGGGTTTGTGAGTTATTACCAATTGAACCCCTATTTCTAGAAAAATGAAACTTAGTACACCTGAGTACTCTCATCATGCTGATCACATTCAATAGCTTACATTAAGACTCCACCCATTACAGTAGCGACCATTTTGAAAAGTACAGTATTCTGTCTTTTCGCTACTACTCATTCAAAATTGATCCAATTATTCTGAAAATTTCCTCAAATGATCTTTGGACTGAGCCGCACAGAAATGACTGAACAGATTTTTTTATTTATTTATCTTTGTTCAAAAGTTATGATGTTGTGAACTTGACAAAGTCGACCCAAAATGGGTTCAGAGGCTATATCTCGGCCAAATCAACCGAAACGAAACTTGGTATGCTTCATCAACACCATGTTCTGAGGGTCCATGCCAAAGTTGGCAACAGCGCCACCTATGGGTCATGAGATACCAAAAATTCACATTTTCGTTTATAACTTTTGAACAGTCAGTCAGAAAATAAAATCAGCTTGTTATGCAAGGATTATAAATCTATCAAAATTATAATCTATGTGTCTATGGATTCCTTGGGTCATGCCGAATCAGAAGATGTAAATTTTGCCAGGATTGGCTGAACCACGTGTCCGCCATTTTGAAATTTGTCATAAATTGCAATATCTTTTGAACCATTTGACATATGTGCACAATAATCAGTAGGGATCATCAACACCATGTCCTGGAGGTACCTCGGATGTTTGAAGACAGCGCCACCTAGTGTTCCAGAGATATAACGATTCTTGCAAAAACACTTATAACTTTTGAAAATATTGTCCAAAATGTGTCATTTTTATGTCGTTTCGTTCTCTGGGTTATGCCAATTCTGACGATGTCTCATTTGTTATTTTCCAAAATGGTGTCTGTCCGCCAAATTGAAGTAAATGGAAAAACTGTTTTTCGCTACTCCTCCTTCAAAATTTGACCAATTCTTCCCAAAATTGGCCAACATGATCTTTGGACCGAGACGCATAAAAATGACTGAACAGAATTTTTGACCTACTGGTGAAAAAAAAAGATATGATGCTGTGAAGTTAACAAGGTCAACCCAAAACTGTTTCAGACGCTGTATCTCGTCCAAACTTTGATCAGTCGAAACGAAACTTGGTATGCTTCATCAACACCATGTTCTGAGGGTCCATGCCAAAGTTGGCAACAGCGCCACCTATGGGTCATGAGATACCAAAATTCACATTTTCGTTTATAACTTTTGAACAGTCAGTCAGAAAATAAAATCAGCTTGTTATGCAAGGATTATAAATCTATCAAAATTATAATCTATGTGTCTATGGATTCCTTGGGTCATGCCGAATCAGAAGATGTAATTTTGCCAGGATTGGCTGAACCACGTGTCCGCCATTTTGAAATTTGTCATAAATTGCAATATCTTTTGAACCATTTGACATATGTGCACAATAATCAGTAGGGATCATCAACACCATGTCCTGGAGGTACCTCGGATGTTTGAAGACAGCGCCACCTAGTGTTCCAGAGATATAACGATTCTTGCAAAAACACTTATAACTTTTGAAAATATTGTCCAAAATGTGTCATTTTTATGTCGTTTCGTTCTCTGGGTTATGCCAATTCTGACGATGTCTCATTTGTTATTTTCCAAAATGGTGTCTGTCCGCCAAATTGAAGTAAATGGAAAAACTGTTTTTTCGCTACTCCTCCTTCAAAATTTGACCAATTCTTCCCAAAATTGGCCAACATGATCTTTGGACCGAGACGCATAAAAATGACTGAACAGAATTTTTTGACCTACTGGTGAAAAAAAAAAGATATGATGCTGTGAAGTTAACAAGGTCAACCCAAAACTGTTTCAGACGCTGTATCTCGTCCAAACTTTGATCAGTCGAAACGAAACTTGGTATGCTTCATCAAAACCATGATCTGAGGGACCATGCCAAAGTTGGGAACAGCGCTACCTATGGGTCGTGAGATACCAAAAATGCACACATTTGCTTAACTTTCGAACAGTTACTCAGAAAATTATAATCTTTGTGTCTATCAATTCCTTGGGTCATGCCGAATTTTGGACCTTGTTTCTGTCTAATTTCTTCTTCTTGGCCTATGGGAGTCTATGGCTGCCAATGAAGGGAACATAGGAAAATGATGAAAATTGGCACACTTGTAGTGATAGCAATGATTAATGATCTGACCAATTTTGGGGTCTCTAGGACCAACTCTATAGCGCCACCAGCAGTTCAAAAAATCTCATTCTCACACCTTAACCTCTCCACAGTAGGCTATCAGACATGCATCAACTGAGTGGTGCACTCTGCTAAACCGCTGACCTCGAACCTTTCAGGTTGTGGGTTTGAATCCAGGGTGGCACATGCCCAGACCCCAAGAGGTACTTTGGCCAGAAGTGGTGCCAACGTTGTTTTTGTTGTAGACGTCAGATCTTCCGTGCGCATTCGTCTTGAATCAGAAACGTGTTTTTGTTCGTTCTCATCTGAACTTCTGTTCAACTTTGAACTTCTGTACTTCCGACCCTATCTGCTTTTTCAACATACGTTCTATTTCCGCTGTTGTTGTACTTCACGCTTTGCACTGCGCTACGGGCCGTTCGTGGGTTTGGCCCTGGAATCGCTGCTTGCAGCTATATTTTTCACTTGTTTTTGCTGAAAGTAAGACACTAATTTTTACCTGTCTAGAAAATCCTTCTTGATTTACGAATTTTTAGATATTTTGGCTGGAAACAAGACAAAAACATCTAAGTAAGAAAAGCATTTTTTGCAGTGTATATATAGTTTCAGCTGTCAGTGAGATTGACCCAGCCACTAACCCAACAGCTGGGTAACACAAACCACCCAACACTGGAGAAAAAAAAAAAAAAAAAACCAACATACTGTACCCAACAGGCTCAACACAGCAGTTGGGTAGCAAAAATAACCCAGTATTTTTAAGAGTGCATGTCAATGTGAAAAGATGCATTAAGATCTGTTTATTCAAGGCGTTTATCACACCTAATATTCATATTCATTTTTATTTATTTATTTATTTTTGCATTGACCTTTTGTGTTATATGGAAATAATAATAGCATATAGTATTTCTGTGTGAACTATTTGTGTACTGGTAAAATTATGTCTCTATAGTTTGGTCTTGTTAGTTTGGCATGTTGTAGTCTAAACATTTAGAATATGTAGTTTGAGATGTTTACAGTTTAAGGTTTTCTCAAGCTTCACACCATAACCACTTCCACATTTCACACAGAAATATTTACATACTGAGATGGTTTGTCACCTCTCTATTAGCTTTTGCCGCAGTGTATTGCGTTTAGATGGCAGAACTTTGGCAGTGGATATAGTGACTTTAATTTCCTTTTGGACAGGAAGGAGCATCCATTCAGTAGGCTAAGTGCAATGAAATCACTGTGTATCTATTGTGCTGGTCTTATCTCACTGTTCAGGGCTAGCGGAGGCATACTGTGTGTTTACCAGAGATGCTGCTGACTCATAAGCAAGGCTAACACAGAACACAAACAAAAGCGCTCTATTTCTCTCCCTCTAGCTCATGAAACCAAAACATACAGGTGAGAACTCACACACACACACACACACACACACACAGTTCTGGAAACAGAAACCCACATAGATGAGCTGACAGTCTGGTGGTGTGAATCAGATAATCCCTCTAGCATGCTGAAGCTGATAAGAGCAGTGCAAGCTAGACCTTGTGGTGATCATGTTTCAAACAGAAACCTCAGAAAGATGCACTCTATAGTACATTCAGAAATGACATCAATAATGTATCTATTATGCATTACCAGAATTACTGAGTCACAATCATACTGCTAGACATGAGAGTGCTTATAAGTAATTGTACTGAATGTAATGAAAAATTAGAGGGTCAGAGAATAAAAACAGATGCACTTTCCCCATCGTGGTGCGAAATATGGCGAGACTGACTATAACACTTGAACCATCACAGGAAATCCAAACAACAAGTTGAGGGGGGTTTTAAAATGAAAGTGCATATACTATTTTTACACGAGTAAATATATATAAAATAAAAAACCACAAAACTTACAAAGAGGGCATGTGTTTTCATCTACGGTGTAGTTGCTTGAAAACAGAAATTCGTTCAACTAAGGAGGTAACCATAGAAACAGTAGGCTGCTTGAGCACTTGTGGTAGGACGGAATATTTTCGAAAAACATTGTTATTATTTATCATATTATTTATCACTGCCATTTTTTTTATAGATCTGTTTATGACAAAAACATAAAAATGATTTAGCTAAATGTTGTAGGGCTGCCAAAATAGAATTAGGGTGTGCACCTTGATTTCTTCTTGAATGTTACCGTACAATTCACCTACGCTGCCTACAATATATAAAAACAAGCTTAGAGGCATCCACTGTTTGGACTTTAACAGGCTTTTTACACCATCTCTCCAGAATTGCTTGAGCTCACATCCTTAGACACATCCTTATCAACAATTCACAGCTCTCACCTTGCTGAGCTCCTACAGTGAAAAGAGTACAAAAAAAAAAAAACCAACATACTGTACCCAACAGGCTCAACACAGCAGTTGGGTAGCAAAATAACCCAGTATTTTTAAGAGTGCATGTCAATGTGAAAAGATGCATTAAGATCTGTTTATTCAAGGCGTTTATCACACCTAATATTCATATTCATTTTATTTATTTATTTATTTTTGCATTGACCTTTTGTGTTATATGGAAATAATAATAGCATATAGTATTTCTGTGTGAACTATTTGTGTACTGGTAAAATTATGTCTCTATAGTTTGGTCTTGTTAGTTTGGCATGTTGTAGTCCAAACATTTAGAATATGTAGTTTGAGATGTTTACAGTTTAAGGTTTTCTCAAGCTTCACACCATAACCACTTCCACATTTCACACAGAAATATTTACATACTGAGATGGTTTGTCACCTCTCTATTAGCTTTTGCCGCAGTGTATTGCGTTTAGATGGCAGAACTTTGGCAGTGGATATAGTGACTTTAATTTCCTTTTGGACAGGAAGGAGCATCCATTCAGTAGGCTAAGTGCAATGAAATCACTGTGTATCTATTGTGCTGGTCTTATCTCACTGTTCAGGGCTAGCGGAGGCATACTGTGTGTTTACCAGAGATGCTGCTGACTCATAAGCAAGGCTAACACAGAACACAAACAAAAGCGCTCTATTTCTCTCCCTCTAGCTCATGAAACCAAAACATACAGGTGAGAACTCACACACACACACACACACACACACAGTTCTGGAAACAGAAACCCACATAGATGAGCTGACAGTCTGGTGGTGTGAATCAGATAATCCCTCTAGCATGCTGAAGCTGATAAGAGCAGTGCAAGCTAGACCTTGTGGTGATCATGTTTCAAACAGAAACCTCAGAAAGATGCACTCTATAGTACATTCAGAAATGACATCAATAATGTATCTATTATGCATTACCAGAATTACTGAGTCACAATCATACTGCTAGACATGAGAGTGCTTATAAGTAATTGTACTGAATGTAATGAAAAATTAGAGGGTCAGAGAATAAAAACAGATGCACTTTCCCCATCGTGGTGCGAAATATGGCGAGACTGACTATAACACTTGAACCATCACAGGAAATCCAAACAACAAGTTGAGGGGGGTTTTAAAATGAAAGTGCATATACTATTTTTTACACGAGTAAATATATATAAAATAAAAAAAAACCACAAAACTTACAAAAGAGGGCATGTGTTTTCATCTACGGTGTAGTTGCTTGAAAACAGAAATTCGTTCAACTAAGGAGGTAACCATAGAAACAGTAGGCTGCTTGAGCACTTGTGGTAGGACGGAATATTTTCGAAAAACATTGTTATTATTTATCATATTATTTATCACTGCCATTTTTTTTATAGATCTGTTTATGACAAAAACATAAAAAATGATTTAGCTAAATGTTGTAGGGCTGCCAAAATAGAATTAGGGTGTGCACCTTGATTTCTTCTTGAATGTTACCGTACAATTCACCTACGCTGCCTACAATATATAAAAACAAGCTTAGAGGCATCCACTGTTTGGACTTTAACAGGCTTTTTTACACCATCTCTCCAGAATTGCTTGAGCTCACATCCTTAGACACATCCTTATCAACAATTCACAGCTCTCACCTTGCTGAGCTCCTACAGTGAAAAGAGTACAAAAAAAAAAAAAAAACACATCTAATCAGAGTCCATCATATCCAAAAACCAGCCAGTTTTAAATTTTTACTATTCCTAATAATAAGGTTATTTTGAAGGTGAAATGTGTCAGGGGTATTTGCCTACCACAGTCAACATTACAGAGCGACTTCATTTTGTTTAAAAGAGACATTGTAATGTTGTAATGATCATAAAACCAGTGATCCATCCCAAACGTATGATCAAGTGATTGCGAATCAGGTATTTATACAGGCCCAAAGTCGAGTGCTCTTTCGACATTTAAAAGAACCCATTCAGTCTGTGAAGTCAGTCAGTCACATCATTCGCAAACGAGAACTCAGAAGCCACATGTTATCTGGTTGGCATAATTCTGAATAAGTTGCTTAACAACCCAGACAGTATGTTGAAACAAATGGCATGATAAATAAATAAATAAATGTCTCTGCAATATTTACTCAATGAAGCCACAACATAACTACATTGAATAGTCATGGCCTGTACCTACTGCATGTACTGTGTCCAGATCCACTCTTTCACTCAGTACAAAGTGAATGCCTGACAGGTACACCACTGACAGGCGACATGAATAACATTGATCCTGGCATTCATGTGGATGTTACTTTGACAAGTACCAACTATCAAAAGAGTGTTGCAAACCAAATAAACCCCTTCATAGCAGTGGTGTTTCCTGATTGCAGTGGCTTCTTTCAGCAGGACAGTACACCCTGCCACACAGCAAACACTGTTCAGGAATGGTTTGAAGAACATGACAAAGAGTTCAAGATATTATCTTGGCCTCCAGATTCCCCAGATCAAACACATCCGATACGTGATATGCCCCACCTCACAACATGAACCTTTTTTTGGCAGCATGACCTACAGAATATCAGTCAGTAGGTTTTATTGTGGCTGATCACTGGCTACGTTTACATGCACCATTTTTGGTTCAATCGGATTGAATTCATTCCTATTGATGAATCTGAATGTAGTGTTTACATGAATGCTAAATAAAGTGATCGGGCTGATGTTGTGCGTTTATATGTCACAAGCTTCAAATCGAATTTATTTTTTTTTTAACATGCGCACACTGCCAAAATATAGAATTTCCCACTGTTTGCACGTAATAACCACTCTCCTACACTGTTTCTTTATTTGTTTTTAACAGCAGAATGAATATTTATCCATTTCTGGATAAATATAGCCTTATATAAACCGCTGTGCCATGCTGCTCATATTTATCATGCAGTAAAATGCCCCTCCCTGCGCACAAAACGGGTTTCCTGTGGATGAGAATCCGAAACAAGAACTGGTGGGACGAGTTCACTGCCGAGTGAAAGGAGAGTTTTATAATGACAGGACACTCATTCATACAACACTTAATTCAAAATGAAGAACCGCCCCTTCCTCTAGTCATACGTCATTATGCTACTCCTGTGTTATTGCACATGCGCAGTCCTTTCAGTTTTCAATCCGATCAAGTGTTTACATGCACTCTCAATCGTATTAGAAAAGGAATAAACCACCCCCTTCAATCCAGTCGAAATTTCATTCCGATCGAGCTCAATTGGATCGATTAAGGTGTTTATCGGCTTTTCATTCCGATTGAGCCATCAATCCGATTACAAACTGATTATTTGGTTGCATGTAAACGTAGCCACTGTATGAATAATTAACACTATGTATACAATTAATTTAAGGCTGGGTAAGTGATTTGGTTCAAAAATATTTTTTTTGTTATGCTGGTTGAAAGTCTTTTCACATCCTGACAGCAATCACAAAGATAAGTTGCCTAAATGTATTTACAATTATGTCCATATTTATTTGGACACAGGCACAATTTTTATTATTTTAGCTGTTGACCAAAACATATTCAAGTTACAGTTATATAATGAATATGGGCTTAAAGTGCACACTCTGAGCTTTAATTTGATATGTACCTCCCCCCTTTTTCAAGAGATCATAAGTAATTGGACAGTTGACTCAAAAGCCATTTCATGGACAGGTGTGGACTATTCCTTCATTATTTCTACATCAATTAAGCAAGTAACAGGTCTGGAGTTGATTCTAAGCGTGCCATTTGCATTTGGAAGCTGTTGCAGTCAAAGGAGCTCTCTATACAAGTGAAACAGACAATTGTTAGGCTTAACATACAGCCAAGAGAAGAACACACTCCAGGAGGTAGACGTGTCACTGTCAAAGTCTACAATCAAGAGAAGACTTCACGAGAACAAATACAGAGGGTTCACCACAAGGTGCAAACAAGGCCAGGTTAGACTTTGCCAAAAAACATCTAAAAAAAAAAAAAAAAAAGCCAGACCACTTCTGGAAAAGCATTCTTTGGATGGCTGAAATTAAGAACAGCCTGTATCAGAACGATGGGAAGAAGAAAAGTATGGAGAAGGCTTAGAACAGCTCATGATCCAAAGCATACAACATCATCTGTGAAACATGGTGGAGCAGTGTGATGCATGAGCTGCATGGCTTCCAGTGGCACTGGGTTACTGGTGTTTAGTGGTGATGTGACAGAAGACAGAAGCAGCCGGAATAATTCTGAAGTGTATAGAGATATACTCTTTGCCCAGATTCAGTCAAATGCAGCTGATTGGATGGCGCTTCATATTACAAATGGACAATGAACCAAAACATACAGCAAAAGCAACCCAGGAGTTTTTGAAGGTACAAAAAGTGGAATATTCTGCAATGGCCAAGTCAATCTCCGGATCTCAACCCGATTGAGCATGCATTTCACTTGCTGAAGACAAAACTAAAGGCAGAAAGACCCACAAACAAAGAACTACTGAAGTCAGCTGCAGTAAAGACCTGGCCAAGCATCACAAAGGAGGAAACCCAGTCTCTGGTGATGTCCATGAGCTCCAGACTTAAAGGGGACATCAGATGCAAAATTCACTTTTACATGTTGTTTGAACATAAATGCGTGTTGACAGTGTTTGTACACACACACCCTATGATAAAAATCCACCCAGTGTATTTTTTGAGTGAGCTGTCATCAGTCCGCCATTGTTTCGACGCCGGAGCAGACAAGAATGGCTCCTAAGCGATTGAGGTGTTCTGTTGGATGTAATAATTAACATAGCAGTTGTCATTTATTCCAAGCCGCTGAAGACGCAGTGGATTACTTTTGTTTTCAAGGTAAAAATGGTGTTGTTTTACACTACCATTGAGACATTTTAAACAAAGTATGTTATAGACTTTTCATTAAGACCGTAAAGAATCATATCAACTTGTGGAAAATGGGCATCCGATTACCCCTTTAAGACAGTCATTGCCAGCAAAGGATTCTCAACAAAATAATAAAAATTAACATTTTATTTATGATTATATTCATTTGTCCAATTACATTTAAGCCCCTGAAAATGGGGGGTGCAGTGTATAAAAATGGTTGTAATAACTAAAGTCTACACTTAAATTTCATCTTGATTGTTTGTTTTATTTTAATTATATTCTGGTGGCATACAGAGCCAAAATTATGAAAATTGTGTCAGTGTCCAAATATATATGGACCTAACTGTATGTATTTATATCACCTGTGGAAGGCGCAGGACCATAAAATGTCTGTCCAATCACATCCCTCGGTCCGAAGACTATGATAGGCTGTCCTACCTGCCTGTCAACGCAAGTATTTGCATACCGCCACACACCCTGTTCATGCAGACATGATACGTCATCAGCACGTTCCATTACGCTTCTGCAGAGCGAGCGAGAATGGCAGGTATTATTGTAATATTATGTACTTTGCATTGTAATTCCCTGTTTTCTCACAGGTGAATGAGATATGAGGTAATCTGATAGCGCTACATTCAACCCTCCAACAACGCCATCTCTCATCACGTCACTGATTAGCCTCTGCTCTGCCTGTGCATGTTCATGTGTTTTGAAGGAAACGTGGCTTTAGAAAGAGATTTGCAGGGAGGTTGGGTTCTTAGGGCTAGCCTGACTACATCAGACTTCGTACTTCCGCTCAATTTAATTTCGCTTCTGTACTCAGTCTGATATAACAGACCATCTGTCAGTTTATCTCCGGCTCCGAAGCAGCCGGGCCAATCAACGAACAGAGGGCGGGCTGAGAGCCGTGACGTAGACGCTAAGCGCCGAATTTAAGATTGTAGTTTAGGTTTAGTTTAGGGAAATCTAACACGACAGCGGACATGGAGACACGGGATGCTATTCGCTCTGTTGTGGAGAATATTCCCGGCATTTGCCAACTTAAGCCCGAACAAGAAGAGCGTTTGGTTCACATTTTGAATGGAGGTGATGTTGACCGATCGTCAGCGAGAAACTGGGGAGGCCAAAGTGCTAGTATGTCTGTCAATGACTTCAGGCCCATGGCAACCCATCAGATAACACTAGTTTTATTGCTCAAAGGAATGCAAGCAGAGCAACTCGCACTACCTTTTTCCTATAGGAAAGTTATTATGCCATAAAAATGGACTCTTCTCTAATTAATTCATAGAAAAACCTTTCTTTGAATGAACACACATATCACTCAGGTCACTGTGTATATTATTACTGTTCTTGTATATGTTGTTGTGTATTGTATACTGTTTTATGCATGCTTATGATAGATCACTTGTTAATATCACTTTAACTCATACCATGTTTGGTCTCTATCAATTCAACTTCGGATGATCTAATTGAGAGTGAATATTACATGTTGATACCTATGCAACATATTAGTGTCCCAAGAATCTTTAATAGTTTGTATATCAACTTCCAATCCAACCCCTTTGCAAATGACCATGCTCAGAGACAAAGAGTCATAAACTTTCCCTCCAAAAGTTCAAGACACCATTGGCTCTTTGACACCCCAGAGGTGTGACCTCTATAGCAGATAAAGCTCTCACATCAGTGACGCCTCTCAGTCTGAGGTTCTGTTAGATCCTAGAAGGATGTGAGCTAGAACTCTTCTGGACCCTTAAGTTTTTGTGCCAGGCCTTGCGGCCTTGACTTTCCATTCAACCAAAGCTCCTCAGACCTCAGATGATCTCTTTTTCACTTTCTACCTGGGAAGGAACTCCCAATCACCACCGAGCCAGAATAAAATCTTTTGGAGTTCATCACCCTTCAAACCCGGAAGAACTTTCATCCGAGACTGCATCCGGACACAAACCTAAATGAAACAGAGGTTTAGTATAAGTTATAGACCCCATTATAAACGGCGCTGATGGTTTTATTCAGGTGGTTAACTGACTCTTTTCATAGCTTCATTCTCTGGTTTCCTGATGGTTTCATCCATCAACTTTCATTTGCCCTTTCCCCATGTATGAGTGATTGTATGTTTGTTTGTTTGTTAGACTAGTTTGCGTTAGTGTTTAGTTAATAAAACTCTTGTGCACAAATTACATGAGTTTCTGGTTCTGCCGTGCAAATTAATGTCTCTTTACGATTTTGATCCTTACTACATGCTCTAATGTATTAATACTTAGGAAAGTATTTTCTGTGGCCAAGAAAATATCCTTTCTTAGAGTTGATATGAACTTACACTGAATGTTCGCTGGATGGACAGATCAGTTGATGGCAATTTAATTCTGCTACAGGTATTACTGTCAGCCTGTAACGGGGCTGACGAGACGTGAGACGTGTGGATCCAAGTGCAAGCTTTTATTTAAAGACATGGTCATATTTACAGGCAGGGTCGAAGCAATGGCAAACAGGTATGGCAGGGACAAGACAAAGAGTAATCCTAGGGCAAGCTAAGGTCGACGATGGGCGAACAGTATCCAAAAGGGCAAGGCAGAGAGATAATCCAGGTACACAGGCTATAATCCAGGCAAGGGAATAAACAGAAACCGAACAGTGAGACAGGGGTAAATACTGGGAACACAGACTAGAAAACAACAAACGTTCCATAAAGCAGCTGACACTAGGGGAGTGAAAAACGCAGGACAATACAGGAACTGAACAGAAACACGGAATGGCACGGAAAGGGTTAATCCAGGAAACACGGGCTAGAAAACGAACACAGGAAAACAGGCAATGCAAGACTAGGACACTAACAAGGGCTCTGTAGAGTAGCTATCGCTAGGAGAGGGATAAGTGCATACAATACTCGGCAGTGAGGGAGAGAAAGTCCATGGCTTTAGTAGGGTGTGTGATCAGTGCAATCAGCTGTGTGTGCAATCAGTGCAATGGATGATGGGAAACTGAGTCCAGTGTGATGTGTGCTGTGAGAGTCAATGTGGTGAGTGAGTGACCTCTGGTGGTGAGTGAACGGAAGTTCATAGCCTGGATTCGTGACACAGCCGATATGAATAATTGTAATTAATCATAATTCATTGTAATTATTTATATACAATTCCCTTTCAAGCTAATTTGCTACAGTATATTTATCATTTTTACAGAGAGCAAGAGAACATTTCGCAGTTCTGTTTATTCAACAAGTGTTGATTTCAGAGTAACTGATCTGAGTGAGTTTGTTTAGTGAAGAATTCTTCGCGCCGATTCAAACTCTTTTTTTTTTTTACATCAGTCACGCTCAATAATGTTTTCTGATTCCCACCCGACCACCCCTATTACAGTGAAGCACTGCCACTGAAAAGCAGTCCAGGAGATACTGGACTAAAAATGTATAACTATAAGATAAGAATGTATAACTATAAGATTTCTACCAAGTACTGGAGTGGCAGTTGCCAGCACATGCCCCATTGATAGAGCTGCCTCTTAAATGGATCCGAACGAATGTGCCAACAAATTCAGATTTCTGCTGCTGTTGTTTGAATAAAGTCTCGAGTTCTTATTCATGATAGTTCATGTCCCCTTGTCTGCTCATACCCCACCTTCTTCCCTCTTCATTCCGCCTCTGCACCTCTTTAGTCTACTCTGATTGGTTGTTGCATCTGAGCCCTGATAACTTTAGAAGCACTAAATGCTGAGTGTCTCCTTCATTCTCTTAATTGCGTTTTTTCTTGTTGCAAATCTTCCCTCTTCAAATGCAGACAATTACAGAAGAAGCTGAGAATGTATGACTCTAAATTGCAGGTTGGATATAATTGTTGCATTTCACAATTTGCGTATGATTTTCTGTCCCTCTCCTTGATCTCTCACAGTTGGTGAGTTGCTTTTGTATCCTGGTGAAGAGTAAATCGATTTTTTTATTTATTTATTTTTTCTCCCCATTTTCCCCCCACAATCAGACATGAGATTTTATGACATAATTATGCAACAGCTTTTACAGCTTTTTTTCTGGGGTTCAGAATATTTATAATTACATTATACTAGTATATAATCATAGTCTATATATCATAATAATAATCAAGTTTGCTAAACTTTGCTTGAATCTACTTTACACAGGCTGCATTTTAAGTGTATTAATATCATATATTTATTTGCATACAATAGGGGAAGCAAGTGTTATTTACTTCCTCAGAGTAATAAATCGTTGAACCCTCTAAATTTCATTTATACATTTCATAAATTAAATTTGTCGGCAACAGGGTTTTTATAGTTAAGTAAAACTAAAACCATGAAAAATGCTGTTACTTGAAATAAAATAAACGTTAACTAACATTAAAAAAAAAAAACGTTTTACTTCAGCCAGTTGCCAAGGCAACTAAAATAACTATGAAAATGGAGCATATAAAAAACGATTAAAAATTTTCACAAAAATTGTAATTGTATCTCAGTGATATAAAATAACACAGGACAAAGCAGTCATTCCACCACTACATATAAATCAGTATATGCTACTTTATTATTCATTTATTTATCTATCTATCTGTATCTATATATATATATATATATATATATATATATATATATATATATACACATATATTAGGGGTGTCAACGTTAATTTTTTAACGCAAATTAATCGCTTGATAAAGTTTGACCCCAACTTCTTCCCGTCATCGCAGCGCGGAAGGCTATCATTAAGTGCGTTTACATGGACCATCTTAATGCGATTATAATGAGATTTTGGCGATATTGCGATTATGCTTTAGCTCATGTAAACGCAATACTTCGATCTAAATAATGCGAATAAGCTCATAATCGCAGCAAGCATAATCGTATTAACATAGGTGGCGTACGCCGATTTTAATCGGAATATACAGGCATGTAAATACCTTAATCGCAGTATTGCCGCTCTGACCAAAGTGCGCATGCGCTTGTGACATATATGAATAACGTGACACGCACCTGTAATAATAAGGAGATTAGAAACAGAAAAAATTCCGTGATGGGCTCACAGAAGTGATACCAATGTGAGTCAGTGACAGGCATCAGCCGTGCTCCAGTGAATCCGTGCATGGACCACGGCTGATGCCTTCTGTGAGCCCATCACGGAATTTTCGGCGATTCCGTGATGCCACCATAGATTCGGGGTTAATTAAGTCCGTGAACATTACACGGAATTCTGTGAGATCAGGTTGCTCTGTTCCTTACCCTCATCCAGAAAGGACGAACAGAACGCGACGGCAGCGTATAGACGGTTTCATCAGGCGCACGCGCCTGGACCAAAGTTAACTTCCGGTCTGTGTTTGTTTATAGGTCTTGTTAGTGGCGCCGGCTACAAACACAGTTAAAGTTAAAGTGATGAGTAGTTGGGCTCAGGTTGTTGTGCCGTGGGATGTGTTTCACATACATTTATTTATTTGTGGCGACCCACCATGATATCAAAACTGACCGATTTTCCAAAAGGCTTCGTTGAATAAACATGAGCACGTAACGCATGTTTAAAAATCAAAACGAGGCGCAGGTGTTTTTATATCACTGTATTTCTGAAGGAACACTGTCTTTACAAAATGTTCGATGTCATTTTCATTTCTTCTGGCATGCTATATGCCTGATAAAGCAGCGTTTGTAAGCTCAGCGCTGCTTTGTGTAAGGTACAGCCGTTTCCGGGGAAACCTCTAGTTCTCCTGCTTTAAAGCGCCTCCTGCTGGCAGAGAATGAATTTGCATTTTTAATAAGTCCGTCCAAGTAGTTATCTCGCTGCATCTCAGTCCGTCTGATTTACGCAGCAAACACATTTTGCTTGTTATCAAAACATATTCTACTCTAGAGGGACTTAGCTGTTGTTACTGATTGTATTTGGATGTCTACCGGAAGTTAAGTTAGGGCCACAAAAGCGCGCATGCGCAGTACCGTTTGTTTATGTTGTTGCCGTTGAAACCGTCTATAGGCAACAAATTCCATCATATTTCTATCATGGCGCCGAAAAAGCGTGGAATACAGCGATACAAAATCATTATGCATTAGACGTAAATAGATTAAAACAGCGACCAGTAACACTGCTCTTTCTGAGTCCATCATTTGTGCTGTCCAGTGGGGTATGTGAATAATGGCAGTGAAAAAATTAACCACAATTCTTAGCGAATAATAAGAATAATGGAAATTGCATGTGAACGGGAGTAAGAGCTTTGCTCTTGACATGTAAACATCAAAATGCGATTAAGTCCTTACTCTGATTATTGGAAGTAATCGCAATATTCGTGCGCATGTAAACGCAGTCACTGTGTGATGAGGTTACAGCACCAGTGTTGCCAGGGTAACGGCACAAGTGGGCTATTTTGAAAATACAGTCGCGGGAAAAATTACAGAGCCGTTTTGGGCTACTTTTTTAATGTACCGCGGCCGCCCAAAGTGTATATAGACAAATAAAAATTAAAAAGATCCTTTTACTAATGTGTATTATACTTGAAATGTATCCCTGGCAACTTAAGAATGGAGAGGCGGTTGTAACATCAAACAACCTGAGTTTCAGCAGAGCAGCAGAAATAAACATGACAACAGCCACTATAGATTATATAAGATAATAAACACACGATTACGATAGGATATGGTCTGTATGTGATTATTTTTATATTAATGTGTACATCTGAAATGCTAATTTGTGCAGCGATATAAAAGGCTATAAATAGCATATTTTAACAACAGTAAACGACCAAATTCCACATGTGATCGCAAAAGGAAGTTATTACAAACACTCGATGGTGGTTTGAAGTGAGTTCTGAGTAAAAGTGTACTATTAATCTCATAAATGGTCTTATGAAGCATGATCTAATGAACAGGTACAATTCTTCTTCATAATGCATTTTGTCATAATACTTCACGTAAGGTCGCAAAAAATGTTTTGTTGTATTTATTTAGAAATAGTTGGGTAAATGTATACTGGGATTGAAGCGATGTGGCTTGGTAAACGTTTTATTGCCAGTATAAAGGCTGATGATGGTTGAATAAAAACAAAAGAATGATAAAAGAATAATAAGGATGTCTCATACCTGGCGGAAGCTGGATAAATAAGCTTTCCATTGATGTATGGTTTGTTAGGATAGGACAATATTTGGCCGAGATACAACTACCTGAAAATCTGGAATCCGAGGGTGCAAAACAATCTAAAAATTATATAGAATGAAGTTCTTAGCAATGCATATTACTAATCAAAAATGAAGTACTGATATATTTATGGTAGGAAATTTACTAAATATCTTCATGGAACATGATCTTTACTTAATATCCTAATGATTTTTGGCATAAAAGAAAAATCGCTAATTTTGACCCGTATTGTTGGCTATTGCTACAAATATACCAGTGCAACTTAAGACTGGTTTTGTGGTCCAGGGTCTCACATACACACTTTATATATATATATATATATAGGTAGCTGACGTATCAATGTGTCCTATGGTGTGATGGAAAAATGCAAAAAAAAATAACCTCTAACATTGAGGATAAACCTCTCTCATGCTATTTGTAACTCTAAGAATGAAGATACATTTTTATCATGTTATTTGTAAGGTTTTTTTTGTTTGTTTGTTTGTTTCTACATTTTTACTATGTCACACCATAGGACACAGTCCAATTTTTATTTGTTAACTACCCATATATATAGATCTCATCATCATCATCATATATATATATATATATATATATATATATATATATATATATATATATATTTTTTTTTTTTTTTTTTAAATCAAAAATCCACCAAATAACATTAGTAAAAATGTTAAGACATTTTAATCATTTTTAATAAATATTTACTATTAGTTTATTTTTATTATTATTATATTTGTATTAGTTTATTAGTAGTATTATATTTTTATTTGATATGCATTTTATAAAGCCCTTTTTATTGCTTTCTAATAATATATTGCTTTTAAAACAAAGCCAAACTATGCTTTTCAAACAAACCGAAATTATGCATTTAAACTAAACTAAAACTGCACTTAAAAAAAAAAAAAAAAAAAAAAACTATGCTTTAAAAACAAAGTTAAAACTATGCTTTTAAAACTAAGGTAAAACTAAGCTTTAAAAAAAGCCAAAACTAAGCCTTTAAAACAAAGCACTTATGGCTAGAACTACTAATGCTCTCATTTCCATGCTCATTTTCAGACGGGACTGTGAGGATGTGGACAGGGCAGGCACTGAAGTACGTGGTGCTTTGAGCTCTCTAGTTCTGCTGTAGTGGGCTTACGTGAGGGCTTGAGTTTCCAAATTCCATCAGCATATGTGAATCCATAGTGCTTTTTCACTGAAAGGTGTGTGTCCAAGCCTGGGAAAGAGAAAGAGGATTCTTCACACTGACTGTCTTCACTCAAGTCTTTTTTTTTTTTTTTCTAGTCATCATATTCAACAAGTCAACAAGATTGTTAAAATGAGCTCACTTCACTAATCATATTTTAAATTCATCATCATATCATCACATCACATACGATCCAGAATTGAAGATGACTGCACAAATGTAGTTTCCTACTCTGTCTGTTACACTGTCTCACCTCTGAAACCAGTGATGTTTCAATCCTCTGACTCAATCCTCCCTTCATTTTAGAGCCACTGTTTTAAACCAGTCATGCTGCAAGATCTGCTCAAGTGTCAGCCGTTCGGTTGGATCACGTGTTAGGCACTGGTCAATCAGATCACGGCATTCTGTTTTCAGGAGAGAGTTGGTTAGTCATGACCATGTGACACTAATGTTGGCATGTACGAAAACAGCTTCTGAAACGTGGTTAATTTAAAGGAACACTCCACTATTTTTTGAAAATAGGCTCATTTTCCAACTCCCCAAGAGTTAAACAGTTGAGTTTTACCGTTTTCGAATCCATTCAGCTGATCTCCGGGTCTGGCGGTAGCACTTTTAGCTGCAGCTTAGCATAGATCATTGAATCTGATTAGACCATTAGCATCTCGCTCAAAAATGACCAAAGCGTTTCGATATTTTTCCTATTTCCATATGGATTCGAAAACGGTAAAACTCAACTGTTTATCTCTTGGGGAGTTGGAAAATGAGGACCTATTTTCAAAAATAGTTGAGTGTTCCTTTAAGGTTAAGGGAATTATTATAAACATATCTCTAAACACATAATTGTAACCTCTAACATCAGTTGGTAAATATTAAAGTCTGTGTTTTACTACACTAGACAAGACATTCTCTACCAATGTTTGGTAATTCCGTGCAGAAGCTGTATGTGTGTGTTATCAGTGCTATTCTCTCACCTTTAGATAAATCTGGGTTTTCAAACCTAATTTTGGCCTGCATGATTTCCGTTATATTGCGAAATGGAGAACACGTGTTCACCATCTCATACAACAACACTCCTAGAGCCCAGACGTTTGTAGAGACGGCATGGAACTTGCCATAGGTGAAGAGTTCAGGTGGGAAGTAAGCCCTTATTCCTGTTAAGCAAGACATTTTCAGCATTGAGCAATTCTTAGAAGCATCACATGATCAATAATAAGTCACTACATGATGTTTTCCACACAAAATGCCAGCTCACCTCTATATTGCCTGCAATCATAGCCATTACTACTAAGTAGATGACCGCAGCCAAAGTCTATCAACTTGAGCTCCAAAGTGTGTTTTCTCAACAGGATATTCTCTGGATGAATATCGTTATGAAAAACACCGCACTCAATGCAGTGCAGGACTGCTTGCACCGCCTGACACATGATGAGCCGTGCTGTTGTCTCATTCATGTTAGGATTATTGTTGATGAAGTCCAACAAGCTCTCGCAGGGATCCGGATACTCCATAATGAGGGTGATTTTTTGAGGGTGCTCAAACCACTCATATAGTTGAATGACGTGGGGGCTTATGGGTCCTTGCCTCATCATTAGCATCAGTGCAACTTCGGTAATGAGAGGTTTGGGATGCCCAGCCTACAGAAAAGATGCTTTAAAAGGTTACTTTGGTGACTCTGAAGAATATGTATCATTTTTAAATGTACTGTACTTTACATTGCTTTGAGCTTTGTAGATTTAATAAACAGAGTCAAAGTTTTTTTGCTGCTTAATTGTCTATTGAATTTATACTTAATATTACTTTCAAGTGAATTAACTACAGCAATCAGCACTTAAACAACTTAAAACATGTTTTGCCAACTTACAGTTTGAAGATACTGATCCCGTATAGTCTTTTGAATACGTTTGATGGCAACCTGCAAAAGGTAAAGAACATAGTTGAGCATATTGAACACCTAACCTTAACCTAACCATGAAGAATCAAGTATTTAAGAATAAAACTATCTGTAGGTTCTTTAATTGTTTTTGATTAAGGCAGTGTATACAGATTTCAGTTATTTCAATGTAAGAGTGAAATGTTTGTCTACCTTTTTGCCATCAGTAATACGGATTCCCTCATACACCTTGCCATAGCCTCCTTCTCCAATAATCTTTTTCACTATATAGCGAGAGCGAATGGATTCTGAAAATAAATAAATATGTATAAATTATATACATATATAAATAAAAAATAAATTATGTATTATATATTGTAAAAGCTTGCTAGATCATTTGAAGTTGCATTAAATGCTTAAAGCAGTATAACAATTTATTTTATTTTTTTTCTTCAAGATTTGTAATAACTTACAAAGTCATATGCATAAAAAATTAGTTTAAACTGAAATAAATAAAAAAAATCAACAAGGCTAAGTGATAGTTGGTTAATTCTTAAAAGGCACAGTCTTAATTTATACAATTGGTGCCTTGTGACAATAAACAATATTAATATAGAAAATAAAATAAGGCTCAAACATGTTCAAGAGACAGTAGCTGCCAGCTAACTTCAGTTAAGTTTAAGCACATTTAAATAAACTTATTTAAAAGCAGTTTATTACTTGAATGACATTTATCTTGTTATAATGATCACAAATTTACCATTAGTTGGGACGCAGTCTGAGGACTCTGGGACATGTGACAGCTCAGGATCATCCAGTTCTGGCAGAGGCACAAAAGGCTCCACTACGTTCTGGCAGCGGAAAGGCTGTTTCATAGCCTTCCGCACGTTCTTGAAGAAAGAGTGGATTACTCTCCTCTTCCTTCGTTTTTCTGTACCCTTTTTTGTAACTAAGATCAACAAATGTAATAACTATTAGAGACATCTCTGACCTTGAATTAAATGAAAACAGTTGACATTTTACTGTTATAGCTACATGGATGTCCCTGTTTGTAATGCAATTTTATTCTCACCTGAAGCCTCCAATTTCAGTCTCTCTATGCTCTCCTCAGAGATGACGTTAGGTGTAGAGTCATCTAATCTGGATGCTGTCTTCAGGTTCAGGCAAGCTGAAGCCCCTACTGGCTCAACAGGCACTTCACCTGGAAGTGTAAAGCTGAACTGCTCTCGGAAGCTATCCGAATTGGATAAATCGGCATCGCTCCACCTTTCCAGGCTATCCACAGTTCCTCTCTTAATGATGCACGTGCCTACGCTAAGGCAATGTGTATCTTGGCTGCTGAGGCTCAACAGTTCCAGTCTCTCCACACTGTCCTTAGAGATGGACAAACTGACGTCCGGTGTAGAGTTGTCAAACTGTGGGTCCAGCTGTGGTAGACAGCCTTACGTACTTTCTTGAATAAAGATGAAATTGTGTTCTTCTTCCTCCTGCTGGCATGTTTTTCTGTAACTAAGAAAAACAAATAGAAAGTACTATTAGCGACAAATTTGACCCAGGGTTATCATCATTAACTAAAACATTTTTAACTGCCTTGGCAACTAACTGAAAAGCACTAAAATTACTGGAAAAAAACCCCTGAAACATTAACTCTTGGTATTAATGGAACTTAATGGAATTATTTCCATTTTCCAAATAGATGGGCCTACATTATTTCATTAATATTTCTTACATTTTTATATTTAGTAAATTCAAAAATTGTAAAAATCACAAGTCGACCACTAGTATTAATCACCAGCAAACATGACCTAAAAACTATGACCCATCTATTGTTTTCCTGAATTTGTGAGATGTGTGTAAATCACAGTTGAACAGTTTCAAATTTAATTTTATTCTTACCTGTTGACCTCTTCTCCAGAGGAGCTTCCATGACACTCTGAGGGCCAAGGTTCAACTGGCTCTGTACAAGCTCCTTAGAGATGGACGATAATCTTGAAGACATATTGTCCAGTGTAAATTTATCAATTTTGTGCACTGTGTTTCTGCATCTGCAGTTCTGCACTTTGTGTGGTAGACTCTGTAGACTGTAAAGTCTAAACACTGAGTTTCTTTTCGATATGAAGACTTTTTTTTTTTCAAAAGACAATTTCAATCGTGAAGTCTCTATGACTGAAGCTAGACTAACTCTCACATGAGACTCAGTATTGCATCTGTCACAGATGATACTCTTATTAGTGTATGAATTATCAGAAAAATTCAGCAATATGCAGGCGCGGCTGCTATGTGACGTCATGGAAATGGAACGTAATTTGCATAATGGATTAGAATGAAGGAGTCCCAATGTGCATTTTTTAAATATTAAAGCACTGTTTACCTTTGAAATGCAAGTCTCGCGAGGCAAGGATGTACGCGAATGGCCAAATTAAGGTTTGAGACTGGCGATTTAAAAACTGATGTGACTCTAAAACTGTTGAGTTTTCTCTGTAAGAAAGATTAAACGACATAATCCCGTTCACGCGAATATTATCACCTGTAGCCATAGTGACAGTGACTGAAGTAAAGTAAATATTATTATTTTTTAAAATGGCGACGCGTAATCAGTGTTGCCAAGTCCGCGCTTTTATTTCCAAACGGAAGAAGAACACCTCGAGGGGGGGGAAGAGGATTGGATAGTTTTGAATAGAATGGGATTGGTTGTTTTGAAGATCTGGCAACCCGACGAATCAAATCTATCGAAGCATTTGAATCCAAACTGCGGACTGACGGAGGAGCTTAAATGTAAGGTTACTGAATAAATTTACCAGCCTAAAAAAATGATATGTGTCATCGTAAGTTTGCGAACCACACAAAAACCACGCACAAGGTATGCATCCATCCGATGATCGATATATCCTGCGCTTACCTGTGTGTTCAATTCCCTGCCAAAAATTAAAATGACCTCTGAAATTTGCGTTTGGTGGTTACTTTGAGTGAAAATGTATGTTTTTGACAAACTTTTTTCCACTTTTTGAAGTCATTCCTAGTGAGAAATTAGTATTGTAGTAATTAATATTCGCTTAGTAATCGCCAAAGCTCGCTATTGTTGATCATTAAATTTCGGGAGGTACCTTCGTGCGCAAAACAAATCCTTGCGCTGAGAAGATTTGTTTCGTCCGCCAATTTTCGGTAAAAGTCGTCCGTAAAGCTTTACAGAACTGTCACATACAAACCTCTTTTAACTGTGGTAAAAAAAAAAAAAATAATAATAATGACATTGCCCGTCGTTCATTTTACACGTAAGTGATGTTTTTCTCCATTAAATAAAACGACTGTAGGCTACCTATAAAGATTTAAGGTAGTTTTCATTAACACTAGATTCAATTTAGGATCTAATTTTTATATAGGCTTTTATCATGAAAACATTTAAAGAGATTATATTTTGGTTTAATTCTTTATTATCCATATTCTATATTATTAATTATTATTGTCTATGTTATTTGTGTATATGTGTATGTATGTGTGTATATATATATATATATATATTTTTTTTTTTGTTTGTTTGTTTGTTTTTTTTAGGGGTGTCAATGTTAACGCATGTGATTAATCCAAAAAAAAAAATAACGCGTTAATATTTTTTAAACGCAAATTAATCGTTTGATAAGGTTTGACCCCAACTTCTTCCCATCATCGCAGCGCGGAAGGTTATCTATCATTGTGTGATTAGGTTACAGCGAACCAGTGTTGCCAGGGTAACGGCACAAGTGGGCTATTTTGAAAAGACACTGCGCGGGAAAAATTACAGAGCCGTGGATTGCGGTTTTTTGGATTACTTTTATAATGTACCGCGGCTGCCCAAAGTGTATATAGACAAATAAAAATTAAAATAGATCCTTTCACTAATGTGTATTATACTTGGAATGTATACCTGGCAGCTTAAGAACTGAGAGGCGGTTGTCAAACAACGCGAGTTTCAGCCGGAGCACATGTTAAGGCTTTTACACAGCAGAAATAAACATGACAACAGCCACTATAGATTATATTAGATAATAAACACAATTACGATATATATGGTTTGTATGTGATTTTCTTGAGTTGAATGTGTATATCTGAAATGCTAACTTGTGCAGCCATATAAAAGGCTATAAATAGCATATTTTAACAACAGTAAACGACCAAATTCCACGTGATCACAAAAGGAATTTATTACAAACACTCGATGGTGGTTTGAAGTGACTTCTGAGTAAAAGTGCACTATTAATCTCATAAATTTATGTAGCATGACGCTAATATTAGCTCTAATGCACCTGCAGAACAGGTTCAATTCTTCTTCATAATGCATTTTGTCATAATTCTTCATGTAAGGTCGCAAGAAATGTTTTGTTGTATTTATTTAGAAATACGTTTGATAATAGTTGGGTAAATGTATACTGGGATTGAAGCGATGTGGCTTGGTAAACGTTTTATTGCCAGTATAAAGGCTGATAACGGCTGAATAAAAACAAAAAGAATAACGATAAAAGAATAATAAGGATTATGTCTCATACCTGGCGGAAGTGTGAAGGGTTGTGTTTCCTTAAACTAGTTTGTCATGCATTTCTTTTTCAACACATTTACAGGTAAATCCTAGTATTTTAAATTTGCAATTAATCATGATTAATCACAGTCCATGACTGTGATTAACACGATTCAATTTTTTAATCGATTGACAGCACTAATATATATGTGTGTATATATATATATATTGTTTTTGCCACTTTAGCATTTTTTTCAAACTTCTTTTTTTTTTAATAACATGACCATAAATATGAACACAACATTGAATGTAACATAAAACAAATGCTTATTTTAATTAAATTGTTAATGCCAAAAATACATACATTTATGACAGAAATGAACTCTGTTCACAACTCATATTTTAAATTAATATCTCTTACTGTCAGTTACACTGGCACTGAAACCAATGATGTTTTGATCATTTTACTTCTTTCATTTTAGAGCCACTGTTTTAAACCAGTCATGCTGCAAGATCTGCTCGAGGGTCAGCCGTTCGGTTGGATCATGTGTTAGGCACTGGTCAATCAGATCACGGCATTCTGTTTTCAGGAGAGAGTCGGTTAGTCGTGACCATGTGACACTAATGTTGGCATGTACGAAAACAGCTTCTGAAACGTGGTTAATTTAAGGTTAAGGGAATTTCCAATTATTATAAACATATCTCTGAACCCATAATTCTAACCTCTAACATCAGTTGGTAAATATTAATCTCTGTGCTTTACTACACTAGACAAGACATTCTCTTCCAATGTTTGTTAATTCTGTGCAGAAGCTGTATGTGTGTGTTATCAATGCTGTTCTCTCACCTTTAGATAAATATGGGATTTCAAACCAAACTTTGACTTGCATGATTTCCATTCTATTGTGAAATGGAGAGCACGTTTATCATCTTATACAACAACACTCCAAAAGCCCAGATGTTTGTGGAGATGGCATGGAATTTGCCATAGGCGAAGAGTTCAGGGAAGTAAACCTTTATTCCTGTAAATAAGACATTTTCAGCATTGAGCAATTCTTAGAAGCATCACATGATCAACAATAAGTCACTACATGATGTTTTCCACACTCTGTTACTCAAAATGCCAGCTCACCTCTATATTGCCTGCAATCATAGCCATTACTACTAAGTAGTATATTGAACACCTGACCTTAACCTGACCATGAAGAATTGAGTATTTAAGTATTAAGTATTGTAGGTGCTTTAAAAATGTTTTGATCAAGACAAGTGTATGCAGATCTCAATGTAAGAGGAAAAATGGATTCTCTCACACACCTTGTCATAACCTCCTTCTCCAATAATCTTTTTCACTATATAGCGAGAGTGAATGGATTCTGGAAAAAAACAAAAAAAAAACATATCAATCAATTTCAGTCTCTCTATGCTCTCCTCAGAGATGACGTTATGTGTAGAGTCATCTAATCTGGATGCTGTCTTCAGGTTCAGGCAAGCTGAAGCCCCTACTGGCTCAACAGGCACTTCACCTGGAAGTGTAAAGCTGAACTGCTCTCGGAAGCTATCCGAATTGGATAAATCGGCATCGCTCCACCTTTCCAGGCTATCCACAGTTCCTCTCTTAATGATGCACGTGCCTACGCTAAGGCAATGTGTATCTTGGCTGCTGAGGCTCAACAGTTCCAGTCTCTCCACACTGTCCTTAGAGATGGACAAACTGACGTCCGGTGTAGAGTTGTCAAACTGTGGGTCCAGCTGTGGTAGACAGTCCACTGTGTTCTTGGAGCAGAAGGGAAGCTTCACAGCCTTACGTACTTTCTTGAATAAAGATGAAATTGTGTTCTTCTTCCTCCTGCTGGCATGTTTTTCTGTAACTAAGAAAAACAAATAGAAAGTACTATTAGCGACAAATTTGACCCAGGGTTATCATCATTAACTAAAACATTTTTAACTGCCTTGGCAACTAACTGAAAAGCACTAAAATTACTGGAAAAACCCCCCTGAAACATTAACTCTTGGTGTTAATGGAACTTAATGGAATTATTTCCATTTTCCAAATAGATGGGCCTACATTATTTCATGAATATTTCTTACATTTTTATATTTAGTAAATTCAAAAATTGTAAAAATCACAAGTCGACCACTAGTATTAATCACCAGCAAACATGACCTAAAAACTATGACCCATCTATTGTTTTCCTGAATTTGTGAGATGTGTGTAAATCACAGTTGAACAGTTTCAAATTTAATTTCATTCTCACCTGTTGACCTCTTCTCCAGAGGAGCTTCCATGACACTCTGAGGGCCAAGGTTCAACTGGCTCTGTACAAGCTCCTTAGAGATGGACGATAATCTCGAAGACATATTGTCCAGTGTAAATTTATCAATTTTGTGCACTGTGTTTCTGCATCTGCAGTTCTGCACTTTGTGTGGTAGACTCTGTAGACTGTAAAGTCTAAACACTGAGTTTCTTTTCGATATGAAGACTTTTTTTTTTTCAAAAGACAATTTCAATCGTGAAGTCTCTATGACTGAAGCTAGACTAACTCTCACATGAGACTCAGTATTGCATCTGTCACAGATGATACTCTTATTAGTGTATGAATTATCAGAAAAATTCAGCAATATGCAGTAGCGGCTGCTATGTGACGTCATGGAAATGGAACGTAATTTGCATAATGGATTAGAATGAAGGAGTCCCAATGTGCATTTTTTAAATATTAAAGCACTGTTTACCTTTGAAATGCAAGTCTCGCGAGGCAAGGATGTACGCGAATGGCCAAATTAAGGTTTGAGACTGGCGATTTAAAAACTGATGTGACTCTAAAACTGTTGAGTTTTCTCTGTAAGAAAGATTAAACGACATAATCCCGTTCACGCGAATATTATCACCTGTAGCCATAGTGACAGTGACTGAAGTAAAGTAAATATTATTATTTTTTAAAATGGCGACGCGTAATCAGTGTTGCCAAGTCCGCGCTTTTATTTCCAAACGGAAGAAGAACACCTCGAGGGGGGGGAAGAGGATTGGATAGTTTTGAATAGAATGGGATTGGTTGTTTTGAAGATCTGGCAACCCCGACGAATCAAATCTATCGAAGCATTTGAATCCAAACTGCGGACTGACGGAGGAGCTTAAATGTAAGGTTACTGAATAAATTTACCAGCCTAAAAAAATGATATGTGTCATCGTAAGTTTGCGAACCACACAAAAACCACGCACAAGGTATGCATCCATCCGATGATCGATATATCCTGCGCTTACCTGTGTGTTCAATTCCCTGCTAAAAATTAAAATGACCTCTGAAATTTGCGTTTGGTGGTTACTTTGAGTGAAAATGTATGTTTTTGACAAACTTTTTTCCACTTTTTGAAGTCATTCCTAGTGAGAAATTAGTATTGTAGTAATTAATATTCGCTTAGTAATCGCCAAAGCTCGCTATTGTTGATCATTAAATTTCGGGAGGTACCTTCGTGCGCAAAACAAATCCTTGCGCTGAGAAGATTTGTTTCGTCCGCCAATTTTCGGTAAAAGTCGTCCGTAAAGCTTTACAGAACTGTCACATACAAACCTCTTTTAACTGTGGTAAAAAAAAATAAATAAATAATAATGACATTGCCCGTCGTTCATTTTACACGTAAGTGATGTTTTTCTCCATTAAATAAAACGACTGTAGGCTACCTATAAAGATTTAAGGTAGTTTTCATTAACACTAGATTCAATTTAGGATCTAATTTTTATATAGGCTTTTATCATGAAAACATTTAAAGAGATTATATTTTGGTTTAATTCTTTATTATCCATATTCTATATTATTAATTATTATTGTCTATGTTATTTGTGTATATGTGTATGTATGTGTGTATATATATATATATATATATATATTTTTTTTTTTTTGTTTGTTTTTAGGGGTGTCAATGTTAACGCATGTGATTAATCCAAAAAAAATAACGCGTTAATATTTTTAAACGCAAATTAATCGTTTGATAAGGTTTGACCCCAACTTCTTCCCATCATCGCAGCGCCGGAAGGTTATCTATCATTGTGTGATTAGGTTACAGCGAACCAGTGTTGCCAGGGTAACGGGTAAGTGGGCTATTTTGAAAAGACACTGCGCGGAAAAATTACAGAGCCGTGGATTGCGGTTTTGGATTACTTTTATAATGTACCGCTGCTGCCCAAAGTGTATATAGACAAATAAAAATTAAAATAGATCCTTTCACTAATGTGTATTATACTTGGAATGTATACCTGGCAGCTTAAGAACTGAGAGGCGGTTGTCAAACAACGCGAGTTTCAGCCGGAGCACATGTTAAGGCTTTTACACAGCAGAAATAAACATGACAACAGCCACTATAGATTATATTAGATAATAAACACAATTACGATATATATGGTTTGTATGTGATTTTCTTGAGTTGAATGTGTATATCTGAAATGCTAACTTGTGCAGCCATATAAAAGGCTATAAATAGCATATTTTAACAACAGTAAACGACCAAATTCCACGTGATCACAAAGGAATTTATTACAAACACTCGATGGTGGTTTGAAGTGACTTCTGAGTAAAAGTGCACTATTAATCTCATAAATTTATGTAGCATGACGCTAATATTAGCTCTAATGCACCTGCAGAACAGGTTCAATTCTTCTTCATAATGCATTTTGTCATAATTCTTCATGTAAGGTCGCAAGAAATGTTTTGTTGTATTTATTTAGAAATACGTTTGATAATAGTTGGGTAAATGTATACTGGGATTGAAGCGATGTGGCTTGGTAAACGTTTTATTGCCAGTATAAAGGCTGATAACGGCTGAATAAAAACAAAAAGAATAACGATAAAAGAATAATAAGGATTATGTCTCATACCTGGCGGAAGTGTGAAGGGTTGTGTTTCCTTAAACTAGTTTGTCATGCATTTCTTTTTCAACACATTTACAGGTAAATCCTAGTATTTTAAATTTGCAATTAATCATGATTAATCACAGTCCATGACTGTGATTAACACGATTCAATTTTTTAATCGATTGACAGCACTAATATATATGTGTGTGTATATATATATATATTGTTTTTGCCACTTTAGCATTTTTTTTCAAACTTCTTTTTTTTTTTTTAATAACATGACCATAAATATGAACACAACATTGAATGTAACATAAAACAAATGCTTATTTTTAATTAAATTGTTAATGCCAAAAATACATACATTTATGACAGAAATGAACTCTGTTCACAACTCATATTTTAAATTAATATCTCTTACTGTCAGTTACACTGGCACTGAAACCAATGATGTTTTGATCATTTTACTTCTTTCATTTTAGAGCCACTGTTTTAAACCAGTCATGCTGCAAGATCTGCTCGAGGGTCAGCCGTTCGGTTGGATCATGTGTTAGGCACTGGTCAATCAGATCACGGCATTCTGTTTTCAGGAGAGAGTCGGTTAGTCGTGACCATGTGACACTAATGTTGGCATGTACGAAAACAGCTTCTGAAACGTGGTTAATTTAAGGTTAAGGAATTTCCAATTATTATAAACATATCTCTGAACCCATAATTCTAACCTCTAACATCAGTTGGTAAATATTAATCTCTGTGCTTTACTACACTAGACAAGACATTCTCTTCCAATGTTTGTTAATTCTGTGCAGAAGCTGTATGTGTGTGTTATCAATGCTGTTCTCTCACCTTTAGATAAATATGGGATTTCAAACCAAACTTTGACTTGCATGATTTCCATTCTATTGTGAAATGGAGAGCACGTTTATCATCTTATACAACAACACTCCAAAAGCCCAGATGTTTGTGGAGATGGCATGGAATTTGCCATAGGCGAAGAGTTCAGGAAGTAAACCTTTATTCCTGTAAATAAGACATTTTCAGCATTGAGCAATTCTTAGAAGCATCACATGATCAACAATAAGTCACTACATGATGTTTTCCACACTCTGTTACTCAACATGCCAGCTCACCTCTATATTGCCTGCAATCATAGCCATTACTACTAAGTAGTATATTGAACACCTGACCTTAACCTGACCATGAAGAATTGAGTATTTAAGTATTAAGTATTGTAGGTGCTTTAAAAATGTATTGATCAAGACAAGTGTATGCAGATCTCAATGTAAGAGGAAAAATGGATTCTCTCACACACCTTGTCATAACCTCCTTCTCCAATAATCTTTTTCACTATATAGCGAGAGTGAATGGATTCTGGAAAAAAACAAAAAAAAAAACATATCAATCAATTTCAGTCTCTCTATGCTCTCCTCAGAGATGACGTTATGTGTAGAGTCATCTAATCTGGATGCTGTCTTCAGGTTCAGGCAAGCTGAAGACCCTACTGGCTCAACAGGCACTTCACCTGGAAGTGTAAAGCTGAACTGCTCTCGGAAGCTATCCGAATTGAATAAATCGGCATCGCTCCACCTTTCGAGGCTATCCATAGTTCTTATCTTAATAATGCACGTGCCTACGCTAAGACAATGTGTATCTTGGCTGCTGAGGCTCAACAGTTCCAGTCTCTCCACACTGTCCTTAGAGATGGACAAACTGACGTCCGGTGTAGAGTTGTCAAACTGTGGGTCCAGCTGTGGTAGACAGTCCACTGTGAGCTCTTCTCCACAGGAGGAGCCTCCTTGACACTCTGAGTGCCGAGGCTGAATTGACTCACTACACTCACCTCAGAGATGGACGATAATCTTGAAGACAATATCTGGTGTAGATTTATGAAATTTGTGCATTGTGTTTCTGTATCTGTAATTCTGTGTTGTGTGTAGACTCTGAACGATCTGTAGACTGTGAAGACTTTGTATGGTCTGCACTGTGCTTTTACGTAAGACTTTCATCAATAGACAATTTTACTTATGCTGTCTCTTTAGACTGAAGCTAAACTAACTCTCAAACGAGATTCAGTCAGTTACAGCTTGAAAGATGGTTCCGTGTCGGAATGTCTGTTTTTGTTTTTATTTTGGTCTTTGTGATTCCGCCTAAAAGTAGGTTGCCGTGATTTAGCCAAGTAAGACATGTTCCTGGATTAACATCTTTTGTTGATCCTGGATGAACATTCCCAGCAGGCACCAGACATCTATGTAACGTCCGGTTGACGTTGGACATGACGTCGGACAGACGTTGCATTTCGGCTGAAAATGAAAATCGGGTCACTTTGACGTTGACTTAACATTAGATTTTGGTTACACAACATAAAAACAACAAAATCTCAAATGTCAGCTGACATCGGTATTGGACATCAATTTAACATTGACATTAGACGCTGAATTGACATTGAATTTTGGTCACCCAACATCGTAACCGAAATTTAACCAAATATCAACATCTTATGATGTTGTGTGCCTGGGTTACTGTCCAAAAATATAGACTTAACCCAATCCATACCCCTAACCCTACCCATAATTTATTCCTAAAATCAGAGGGAAATGATGATTAACAAGAGTGTAGAAGCATCTAACCCAGATAGTAAGCCTAAAACTGACATTTCCTGAAAAGTTATCCCACAATTCTGATTGGTTGATCGGAATGTTGTTCCAGGATCAACAAAGATGTTGATCCAGGAACATGTTGTACTTGGTGAAATCACGTTCACCCCAAAAGTATTTCGACACCCCAGGTTGCCAGTCGGTGGGAAACACAGCGTATTGCAGCCATGGAAGCCAGAAAAAGCACTGGGTCAGAGAACGCAGATTCAAACCGATCTTTAAAGCCTCTGCATCCATCTGCAGGCATATTAAAATGCATATAAATCAACTCATAAACAAATTGCGCTCGTTCCTGTTGCATTTCCGCAATCTGGGAACCCGTGTGAGCATAGAGTCTGAGAAGGAGCAGGGGCACTGTAATGGGGGGAAGGTTAGGACGTTTCCAAAGGCCCGGCAAGGGAGAGGGGGCCCGGGACGCGTTTCTTACAGAGGGGGAGTCTCACTTTTTAAACAGGAGCTGAATTGATGTTCACAGTTTAGCTTCACAAATGTGTGTTTCTTTAACATCAGGTCCTTCTTCTGTTTGGTTTTTATTAAAGCTTACAAATTCTAACATTTATTTATTTAATCGTTTATTTTGTATCTTTTTAAATATTATTTGTATAGATGTTATTGTATTACCCTTGTCCCAGATCCAAACTAATTTGAAAATTCATCTTAAAAATATGACGTATTTTGCAAAGTTGCAATGATGAGTATCAATATTAATATTTGTTGTGTGAAAGATTTATTTCAACCCCTCATTTAAATTTTTTCACTAAATATTTTGACCACGATAAAGTGTTGTCAAGAATTAGTTTACCAAAGTGAAAACGGTGTCAGTGAATGAAATATGAGAGACATTTGTAAAGAAATTAAAAACAAAAATGTACAGAAAGATGGTGGATAATGGTCTTTTGAAAATACATTTGTGTGTGTTCAAGAAACCTTGTCTAACATTATCAGTGGACCTCTGCAAAACAAAAATGATTAAAATTGATGCTATGACCCCCTTTAAGATGGCTGTGGTATTTCTGTTCTTGTCAGCCTGTAGGATCCATGAGCTTGGTGCAAGTACGGCACTCGTTTCAATAGTGAGTTATCAGTGGAAAGTGCAGGATAATGGAATCCATTTGCACTTCATCGCTTCCATCATACCCTTTGGCCAGTGCTCAATAGAGATACGCAAATCCATAAACCAAATCATCCTCTGATGACACGGAGCCAGTGCGACTCAGCAGATGGTTTACTTAGAGTAGTGTGTTTGAAAATTGTGAAAATGAAGATAAAATGGTAGCATGAAAGAGAGTGTGCATGAGTGTATGCAGCAAGTTGTTTGAAGATTTACTGCAGAGAGTCGCATATATGAAAAAGCTACAGATGTCACCTAGGTAAAGTGGCCATTACCCTGTGATCCATGCCTATGAATATATAAAAGGCATTAAATGAGAAACAGCAGGCCTGAAGGCAGCTCTGCCATGAGGATCCAGTAGAAACTTCTAACTTCCTAAAGTCCTTGGCATGCATTACTTGAATAACTCATAGTGCCGTAAAGAGATCATGACATGAGAAATCAAATTCCCTTTGATCTTTTGACACATAAAAGGACTAATATATAAAAAAAAGTTTCCACTTCCTGTGCATTGTGATATCATAACATGGTAGATATTTGCATTTGACTGCCTCCACAACAAAACATCAATGCCTAATTTACCTTATCAGTTCCATAGATGACCCAGCAGCGGTGAACAAGTAACATTACTGACATGACTGTTGTTTTAAGAAAAAAGAAACAGGAGATGAAACAACAGAATTAATTCAAATAAATGTTACAATTTATTCAAATAAATTTGATCTTATAAACACTTTATTTAGAATATAAAAAACAGCAATAGATTAAAATTGTATGGTACACTGTAAATGGGATTATGTACAGCCAGCCGTGCATTATTCCTTGACAGTGTCATGAGGTTTTATTTTATTTTATTTTTTTGAATATATTGGCAAAAAAAAAAAAACTTGAATAACATTATAAGTGATCCTCAAGGAAATTATATATTTCTTAAAAATTATTATTAATTAATAATTATTATTATTAAAAACATTTCATTATCTCTGTATGCAATGTCATGACCCCTTTAAAGCTTCAAAACATAAGTAATATTTATTTAATAGATCTAATGCTGTGGATAGAAAAATAATAAATAAAATATGTTGTGTGCTTTTATTTTGACATTCTTCATTCACATTCGCTGAGGTCAAATAGAGGTCGTCTAGTTTGTTTGCACATGCTACTACAGTATATAGGTTGTTGTAAGTGGTTTCCAGGGCAGTGCAGTTACTAAAGTGTTTTCTGTGTATTTTGTTCTGCTGGCATATGGTTGCTAGGTTATTGAGGGTGGTTGCTAAGGTGTTGCTAGAAGCTTGAGGTTGTTCTGGCTCGGCCATTGCTTACTGACCCAAATCAAAAGAGCCTAAGTTGTAGCAAGCACAATATTCAATTTCATGTGGATGAAAATAAGGCTATGATGAATAGACCTATAGTCTTTACAATGACATGCAAGCAGTTTTCAAAACTCAGAACTTTTATGTTTTTGTCTGCTGAAAGGATTTTGGAAAGAACGACTGGCATGTTGTTTAAACAACAGTACAGTCCGTTGAACATACTGTGATTCTATCCCTCACAGCCTCGTTTTCATTTCTGTCAGAGATAGTAGGGTGTAGATTGAGTTGGAACAGTCTATTTTTTTAAGTCTATTTTTAGGGGTAAGATTTTCACTTTATGACCATAAAATGGAACTTTGATCTTTACGATCCTTATTCTATCATCTAAAAACTGCCACATTTCATAACAAGGTACCCTTCAGTGTTATCATGCAATTTAGAGGGGTGCGGGGTGGTCAGTGGGGCAAAGTTGAAACACACTCTAACAACTGTACCTGCAGTAGAATCTTATTGTGTCAGATGCTGCCAAGCCCCAGAAATTTGGGATGAACTGATGGAGCCACAACTGCATCTGACACCACAATTTGTAATTAAATAAGAGTAAGCTGATTAATGAGTGTGTGAATGAGTGTCTCAATTACTGACTGAGCGATGTTATTTGAGTTATGCACTGGTTTAAAGCAGTTTGTTTTAACTATTGTTTTAGTATTTGTGTAATTTAAAACTTGTTACCCTAACCGAACCCTAAATTTTCCTAATTAAAACTCTTAAAGGGATAGTTCACCCAAAATAAAAATTATCACTAATTACCCTCATGTCTTCACGTCGTGGTACTCTTGTGAATGTGTGTCAAAGACTGACATGGAAGAAATTGTTGAATAAAGTTGTTATTTTTGTTTTCTTTGCTCACAAAAAGTATTCTCGTTGCATCATAACATTACGGTTGAACCACTGATGTCACATGGACTATTTTAATGATTGTGCTGCTGTCTACGCAGGGTCAGAGAGCTCTCAGAGTTCATCAAAAATATCTTAATTTGTGTTCCGAAGATTAACGAAGGTCTTACAGGTTTAGAACAACATGAGGGTGAACAATTAATGACAGAATTTTCATTTTTGAACTATCCCTTTTGAACTATAATTGTTCAGTGATTTTACTGATGAAATAGTGGGCTGTTTACCTCTTAGATGTTCTGCTACTGAACAGCAAATTATCAGCTGTATATAATAAAGAAGAGGAATAAAAAGAAGAGATGAAGTAAAATTATTTTTGTAGAATGATATATTTAAGGCATTTTAACATTTGAAATCAGAACTTTAAAGATGACACTCAAAAGTCTTGTCTTTGTGAACTATGGAAAATATGAACCATGTATTTGTATTATTGATCATTATTTCTTTAGTAAAGAAATGAAAGAAATATTACATGAAAAAAAAAAATGTTTTAACTAGTAGTTTTTGTGTGATAATGTAAAAAAGTCTTCCGACTGTACACAATCTACCCTAACATTAGCACTGACCTTGTGAAATTAAAAATAATTAAAAATAAACTTTAATTGTGATTATAGTGTCCATTGGGTGCATATATATATATATATATATATATATATTTTTTTTTTTTTTTTTTTATCTTATGAATACTACATATTTGGATTGACCACTCATTGCTTTTTGCATACCATATGGAAAACTAGGCCTTTCCCCCCTCAATTAATTTGTGTCTTCAAACCAAATGAGAAAATGGGAGATGATGCAATCAGTTAGAAGAGTTCCCTGTTTGTGTGATAATTGTGTTAAAATAACTGGCAATTGTCAATTCTGGTAAAAATCTCTAACACCATTATGAAAATCTAGTATCTTGAGTGATCTCCTAGAAGACCAAAAGAGAATTAATTCAAAGCAGAATTAAACATTTGAGAGGGTTGACTGCATGAGAAAAGATGGCTTGTATCCTATTAATGCTTTGCACTCTTATGCAACTAAATCATCAGGGCATTTATCATTTTCAAAGTTCATTATTCTCTGAGAGGGTGCACAAAGTGGACAGCGTAATAGAGTATGATCTCTCATTTCCTCTCAGCCCTGATATAATTGCTCATTTGGATGAAAGTACGGCCAAATACTCGACCGAATACTCTGGCCCACCACATTATTGAATACATTGAGTAGATCTTAAATCTAACTTTGCATGCAAATACTCATCTCACTCTTAATATTGAATTGTCCGATCCACATGTCAGTTTCTTGAAACAAAGCAGTATGGTGTGAAGGTTTTAAGAAGGATACTGTTAAGGTATTGTCTACTGATCAATTGCCAATTCTTGCCTAACCTGATTTGTAACTTTTCACCCTTCCTTGTTTTGTCTCCTACCTTAACCTAAAATCACATCACATCACATCAGTCATACCGTACATGAGCCAACAGACATAGAGGCTCATCAAGCCATCTGATATGTTTTAAATAAGATGCACATCTCAGAAAATGCCAGAGGGGCTTGCTTTATTGAACCTTTATTTCCATCCAAAGCAATTTACCTGACTGCTCCACTGGTGCTACAGCAGATAATGGCACAGCAAAAGCTATCATTATTTTTTTCAAAGTTGTTTTGTTGTACTCTTCATCCAGATCCCTGTAAAAGGCACTTTTCTCTTGTTTCTGCTTCAATTACTTTGCACTGTAGACATAAGAGCGTTGTTGGGGTTCTTTGGTGTAGGCACATTTTAGCTGAATGCAAACTCATGACAATAAAACAATGAAAGGAACAATGAAAAAAATATTGTCGGACTGTCAAAAATCAGTAGTTAGAGATTTACAGCATTTATCCACATGGCAGAGCCAGTAATCAAGAATCAGTAGAATCAAGAAACCTGATCCGATTTATGACAGATGAAAGTTTCGGAGGCAGTGTGTAAATTTGATTGAGACGTGAGGTCGTATTTATTTTTCAACATGCAAAGATTTTGGACGAACACTTCGGACTCAGTGTGCAATGACCTATACACTACAGTATTATAGTATTACTGTACACAGCAACTGGAAACAAATAGTGAAATTTGAAACTTTCTACAGTCTTCTAGGAAACCACCTTCAATTTTTCAAACAAATTGCTGGGTAACACTACACAAAAAGATTAAATTCATTAGCATTATTTAATGCAATAGTTATCTAACAGCAATTAATTAATTAATCTAGGTTCATGTTAATTTATGAAAATACTATTCATTGTTAATTAATGTTCATTCATATTGCATTAACTAACATAAATTCTGTATTTGTATATGATTACCTAAATAGAATCTGTAAAAGTATTTTTGATTGTGAACTCATGATGCTATATAGCTAGGCCTAATGCATTGATTATATTAATTAATTTGTTAGTGCATTTTTTTATACTTATCGGAAAGTGTTATCCATTGAAACTGAAAAGGGTGTTTATCTTGAGTAAAAAATATGACTATGCTGGGTTATTTTTTTAACCCAAATGCTGGGTTCAACTTGTTGGGTCATTTTATTGAGTTATTTTTAATATTTTTACCCAGGTGCTGGGTAGTTTATCTGAAACTAAGTTGCTGGATCATTTTTAACGCATAGCAATGCGTTTCTTGCATTAACGTTTGCGTTTTCGCTTTCGTGAGCTCACAGTGACTGTCACATTTCAAATGGAAAAGCAACTGTAACTGTATTTCTCTTGTCTCACAAGTAATGGTCCTGACATATTTAAATAGTAATATTAATTACCACATCTGCTTTTTCACTCTCTCTCGTTGTGCATGCAATATGCCAAAACTCAAATGGAACCGCAATTTCTTAAGCATTTGAATTTCCGATGCCTTACATGGAAACCTGTCAATCCGTGTCAGGGGTGGGACTATACTATGGGGCGTGTTTGTATTGGGAGGTGATGTCACTAACAGACGACTGTACCAAATAAAATAATTCATAAATAATTTTGTTGTTTTTACCCCAAATATCTCACTGTTTGCACTCTGATTGATGCACGTCAGCAAAACAACATTGCGACTGTACTCTTATTTGCCTATTTGCATCTTACCCTATATTTTATTCCTCTCTTCTTGAGGTAGGTGAAAAGCATGTGGTTAATGGTGAATATTGACCAATAGTGGGTACTGTTGTGGCTCCCACTGTTAGCAGGGGATAGTCGCTGCATTTGGGGTAACAATTTACCTCCATTGTTCAAAGCATTTGGCACAATCGTCTGTGAGTGACGTCACCTCCCAATATAAACACGTCCCATAATATGGCCCCACTCTTGACATGGATTGACAGGTTTCCATGTGAGTTCCATTAGTCCTCTGCACAATCTGACTCTGCTGCAGTTGGAATTGAACTGCTGGTTCGTCTGGCCAGAGGAGAACTGGCCCCTTGACTGAGCCTGGTTTCTCCCAAGGTTTTTTTTTCACCATTTCTGTCACCGATGGAGTTTTGGTTCCTTGCCGCTGTCGCCTCTGGCTTGTTTAGTTGGGGACACTTAATTTCCAACGATATCGTCAGCTTGAAAGCACAGATACTATTTGAACTGAACTGAGCAATAAATCACTGAATCAATGATGAACTGACTTTAACTGAAAATTGAGTGTTTACTGTTGTCCTTTTGCATTTACACACTATTTTCCAATTTAATACTGTAAAGCTGCTTTGACGCTGTATTTTTTAAATATGACAGGCTCAATACTCATAATGCATGTAAAATACAGTTTCAAATGGACTTTCCTTTTCTATTTGAAAATATAATTTGCAATTCCTTTTGAAAATTGCCTGGAATATCCTTTCATAGACAGGCTCTACAGCAGAGCACACTGCTCTCAGCTGTAGATCTTTGCTTCAGAGCTTTCTAAGTGTTTGACGATAGTTTACCCAAAAATGAAAATTCTGTCATTAATTACTCACCCTGGTCTGAAAGCTCTCAGATTTCATTTAAAATATCTTAACTTGTGTTCTGAAGATGAACGAAGGTCTTACAGGTTTGTAACGACATGAGGGTGAGTAATTAATGAGATAATTTTCATAATAATTTTTGGACTATACCTTTAACTACCCTAAGCAGTGCGCATCTACCTAGGAGTCTTTATATATTTGATATAAATTTTAGGACATCTTTAAATGATTTTGCATTCTCTTTCTTTTTCAATTTTAATTGTCAATGTCATTTCACTGTGTATTTAAATAATTAAACATGTCAAAATGTTATAGTTAAACAGTTAAATGGACACATGTCATTCAGAACTCATTTTCCTATTTATTGCAACTGTATTTCTGTGATTTTTGCATTTTCTGGAAAAGAAAGAAATTTGCATGTTTGTCATTGGTACAAATGTTAACACATTTGTGAATGTCAGTTGGCATTAAAAATATTTTTTAACAGTCTAAATAACCTGTATTCTTCATTAATTATTAATCCATGATTGTCTTGTTAAGCATAGGCAAATTTATGAGAATAACCCGGCAAGAATAACACAGAAAAAAAAAAAAAAAAATGCAAACACATAAATGGTAAAAATGACTATATCTTGGGTTTTCTCAACAACCCAACCTGCTGGGTCAAAATGTGTAAACCAGCATATGTGTTCTGTCCAATATTTACCCAGTGCTGGGTTGCCAATTGGGTTATTTTTAACCCAGCCATTTTTAGAGTGTGTATTCACCCAAATAAATCAAATTTGTCTTGCATTTTGTCCATGTGCTCTTGCTTATAAATAAATGTCCATCTTTTGATTAGTGATGTTTTATTAACAAATTTCGGGAGGAGCACGCGCAGATAATTAACGCAGCCAATTCATCATCAGCAATCACACCATCTATCCAATCAGCTCGAGAGAGAACCCCTATAAATAATCAAAGCAGTCTTACCTCCAGCAGTTCGCTCTGGGTCCGGGCTAAATGCAGAGCTCGGACCCCTCTCCCCGTACAGGGGGAGTACCCTGGGCTCGGGGGTAAGTACCGAGCTCGGAGCCCTCTCCCTGGACAGCACGCCAAATACGCATAACCTTTACTCAGTTTATTATATGTAAGTGTGAACTCGTGAATTGCTGTTGCCTCTAGTAATTTTTTTTTTTTTTCAGTCCATTTTAAGCCAGCAACATAATTTTTAAACAATAGATGACTTAAATAAAACAACTCAGCATGTGTTCAATATTTACCCAGCGCTGGGTTTCTAAATAACCCAAGTTGTTTGTTTTTTTACATTTTTCCGTCACACCATAGGACACATTGATATGTCAACTACCCATATATATATATATATATATATATATATATAACTGAACTGAATGAGAAAGCAGAATGAATCAGAATGAAAAAGTGGTACCTTCGCTGTGGATCAAGCCCTTTTTGATTGTTGGAAAGTCAAACATGAATTTGCTTTGACCTGTATGATCTGAACACAGCAGTGAGGAAAGAACATTAACAGCTACGGTGAAAGAAATCCCATGAATCAAAATAAAATGCTTTTGCTTCTGGCATCTCAAACTAGACAAAGCCAGCTTTGGTCTTTATACATTTCACAGTCTGTCAAATGCAGAATTCTTTTGTTTTCCTTGTAGGATAACCTCAACAAGTCTGTAATAGGATGGTAAGACAGCTATTCAATGGCCTTCAGGATGTCTGAGCAAAATCTAAAAAGCAGCATGAACTGAGAACTTTATCGAAGAATTTCAGAGTAAATCTAAAGAAATGCTGAACAGCCCTTGAGAAGATGAAATAACTTGGCCAGATGACTTGAAATCTGCTCCGAGCAAAATCGAGGCAATCAGAAAATGCTCACCCTATTGAGCAAAAAGATGTGGTGAGATTTACTGGGATGGCCCTTGCAAAGTTCATTCCAAACTTGACACAACCAATTTTAGAAGTGTTTCAACAGTTCTAAACAACTGATTGTCTGAAATGACTTGGACTTCCCAAAACAAGTTTTCCTGTTAAGATGCAGGTTGATACAACACTTTAAAGGCAGACTGAGGAGTAGCTTCACAAACGGTTTCTCTTCTGAAAGTACACTTTAATGACTGTAATGGCTCAAGGCAGAAATGAAAGGTTTGAGGACTGTGTGAGAAGGGGTTTCAGATTCAGATTATCTGAGGGCATGAGCCAGGAGTTGTTTTCCATCGGGCCTCAGTGGAATATTGACACTCTAGATTTTATTCTATGAGAGCTGTAATGGATGAGCATGCAGGCTTGTTTGTCATAGTCGCTTGTTGTCAGGCTTCAGTTGTGTTTTAGACACGTGACTGTGGAATATATATTGTTAAATGATCTCTAAGAGAACGACAGGTGTCTATTTTAATTAGTCTGGGTTTGTGGATAACCTATTAACACTTAAGCGGCCTTAAGGGAAATGTGGCCCATTTTCCAGAGAGAGTTTTCATTTTAGGTGCCTGTATAGGTTGAGCTTTCCTTGAAAATGTCTCTCTTTTTTTTTACTACACATTCAAAACGTCTCACAAAGAAGAGTATGCAATGTGCCAGATATTTCATGTGCTCGTTTAAATGGGTCATGAACTAAGAAATTGCCTTGATCATTTGACATTATGTTATTAGGTTATTGTACTATAAAAACATCCTGTAAGTTTCAGAACTAAAAACTTAGTCTAAAAACAGCTTATATTGAAGCAAATCTGCCAAAACTACATTATAAGTGGACCTCAGAGAACAATACAAAATAATTAAAAAAAAGGAAGTTCATGACCCCTTCAAAAACATTTTGTCATTGTATACACGTGTAATTGTGATTTTGGCTTTGCTGAAGTAATAAGGAGAAAACACACTATATTGAAGGCTTCTCTTTAGTTTATTGCAATAGTATACTGCAGCTTCTCCCCCAGACCACTCGCAAACTTCCCTCCGTCTCATTCACTCGGATGTATGTCATTGACTACGTTGCATGAGTGCCCACTTCTGGCAGAACCCTTGCAATGGGCTGAACTGAAACGTCCTAAGAGCCCTTGATCACTTAGAATCCACTATGGAGTTGGTTTATTGTTTACATTTTTTCCCTTACGAATTTGTTTGATGCATCATTCTATATAGGTATGCTTGGGCTGTTATAAATGTAAAAAAATAATAATTTATATATTATTGAGTTGTTTGGGGTGGGGATAAATTAAACCCGATCTGCGATGACGTCACAATCGTGTTGCATTGTGGTCTGTGGAGTGGCCTGAAGTGTGCATATGAAGCAGACTCGGTCAAAACCGAGGGGTCGAGGGTCTGCACCTATAGCACGTATGGTCACCCTACTGTCCATATAAACTTCCCTCGTTCACTTCACGAAGTGGAACGCACTTCAAAATGGCAGCGGGGATTCCCCCGAGGGGAAGTGCTTAGGGAAGTTCCTGAGTGCGTGTCTAAAAGTGGAGTGGAACGCAGCCTTAATGTCACATGTTGTTCAAGGTTTGGTTGTGTTACTGATTGCTTGCAAGGTCAGACTTTTTCAATTGATTAGCAGATGTTTCTCTTCAGGTTTATACATGTAACGATTTTATGTCTGAAGTTGCTGAAAGTACTTGAGTGTGTTTATATAATTCCACCATTGAAAGGCACACTCTTGTAGGATGGAAGATGGTTGAGTTAGTGGAAGTGCATCTATTTGTGTACTGTGCTATCTGATGACTTTCCAGAACATATTGAGCACTCTGCACTTTCAGTTGAGACAGCAGCTTGCTTGTGGGCCTAAGTGATGGAGGAGGCATTTAAACTAAAGAAGCAGTAGATAAAGGGAAGGGAAGGGAAGGGAATGGAAGAAGAGAGCCTTGTACCTGCAAACAAATAAACATACTGAGAGGGTAAAATTGGAAAATAACAAACATTTTCAATCAAAATAAATGATGACAAAAGAGAAGATAACTAGTGGTGTTATGGTAGAGTTTGGTTGTCGCTCAGAGTGGCCCAGCAGTATGTCTCTGATTTTCTCTCCTCTTTCTCTATCCATTGGTTATCTAAGGCCACATTTCAATGTGGACAAGCGTTATTTGTCCCTCTAACATCCCATTTAAGCTGCTAGGGCTCAAATGGCAGCAACTGCCAGCACTCTTAAAGTAAATGTAATTCCTCGGATATGAAAGTACAACAAATTCAGCAGTGGCAGCTTGAACCAAGACAACAAATTCACAGAGTTAATGTTGCTAGTCATATTACTGTGGAATATTGAGAGGCCCTTACAAGGAACCAACTTCTGCTTTCATACATAAGAAAGTTTACCTCAAAGAGGAACAGAATATTGCTAACTGGTAATTATTGTCATTGTATTTTCTATACAGTGTAAACATTAAACAGATCCAAAGAAACAGCCCTACTTTTAAAAGATTGTTTTAAACTTAAAGTTTGGTCGTTGCAACTAATTTTGGCAAAGAACCACCCACTTACAGAAAAACAGAGCATCTCACCCGCATTTAAAGTCATAAACAACAGTTCATTTAGATGTCATAACTACACTATTTGGTTAATGCATTGACATTCATTTTGGGGTCTGTTATATTTTTAATAGATTTTTTGAAAGAAGTCTATTATGCTAGGGCTGCATTTATCTAATCAAAACCAGTAATATTGTGAAATACTATTGAAAACAATGTTGTATTTAATTCCTGTGATGGCGCACCATTACTCCAGTCTATGGTGTCACATAATCCTTCAGAAGTCATTCTAATATTCTCAAGCAAATTTTCTTATTTTACTTAATATACTGTATATATTTTATTATTATGTTAAAAACAGCTGTGCTGCTTAATATTTTGTGGACACTGTGATATACTTTTTCATGCATTTCTGATTAATGGAAAGTTCAAAAGAATGCAATTTATTTGAAATTCACATTTTTTGGAGGAATTTAAATGCTTTTACTGCAACTTTGGATCAATTTAATGCATCCTTGCTGAGTAAAAGCATTAAAAAAGAACTTACTAACCCCAAGAATTTGAATGCTATATAGACTATTGATAATAATTCTATATATTAAAGTGAATGTTTTATCAGCGACATATTTTTTTTAAAGGCCTCTTAAAAGCATTAAGACATATTTGCTGGTGAAGTGTTTGGGACTGTCAGTCAGCATGTCATTATATATTTCGCATAGTGTTTATGGTTTCTGACATAAGTTCCCATGAACAAAGATGGCAGATTTCAAATCTCATATTTGAGGGGTCCTGTGCCTGGGGGCAGGGCTTCTTCAAAATGGAGAGTTTCATCCTGTATTTTTAATGAACATTAATGGATTAGCATTATGCTGATCACTGATCTAAAATCAAGGCTTAAGAATCATCAATTTTTAAATCTCCCCCAGGCAACCCAGATATCTTTGACTCAATAAAGCATAAAGCCAAAAGTATAAAATAAAAATGAAGAACAGAGTGATCAAAAAAGAAGCAAAGGGCCATAAGCCAAGTTAATATTTTTGGCAATCATTCAGGTCAGGTTGACTCTTAACCACCTACACAACCTGGCTAGAGACAGGGCAGAGATGAGTGGACACAGCCATGTATAACATTGTCTTAATTATTTCGATCTGGAACAAGCTCGTATTGAGACGTAGCTCATTAATGTGCGACAGCACCGCGACGTGTACCCACCAGGCACGGTGAGGAGGTAATTAGAGGCATGACGAATCCTCATGGATTTCTGTTATGAGCCTAATTAGTGTTCAGGGCACCAGTCTGACTGACCACACGCCACCACTCCAGCTGCCCCTGTGGAGACAGACACACAGTTATCTAGCGAGGGCCAGACTCTTAACCCCACAGTAACAATCTGTGGAGGACACTGCGAGATGTGATCATGCAAGCCGAGAACAAACACACACCCAAAAAGTACCAGTTTCAACTTTTGTTTGTTTTGATGTATTTGCTGGCACAAACTGTGCTTCAATGCTGAATTAAATCTTACTTCTGAAGTCTGTGTTTTTTTTTTTTTTTTTTATGCCAGAACCCACTACTTTTATCAAACAGGGTACTGATTGCTGAGATGAAGAGGAGCTCTCGGCTTTTGAACACAGCGCAGACTTGTAGGAGGTTACACCCCTGCAGGACATGTCAGTGCAACCTGTGCTTTTCTCTCAATCACAAAAGGGATTTGGAGAATGTGAGGAAAAAGTCCATTTCAAAACTCAGCGTGAATAATTACAAAGTACTTTCATCATGAGAGGCCCAGACGTATGTGAATAAATGAGGCTGGAATATTAATTATGAAATAGTTTGAATGCATGCCGAGAGTAATCTACAGGGCCAGGCTGAGCGTGTCAAACCGCTCAAATCTAATGAGCACATGATAATGGTAATTAAGTAATATCAGCATTATTGTGAGATGAAATCAACAAATATTATTATTATAAGCATTGGGATGAAAATTATAACACTTTCTTTGGTCTTTATACAGCTGTGAAATTTGACAACACAGTCAGGATCTTACTTTCTGTATTTAATTTTTGTTTAATATTTTTATTTATGCATGTAGAACATCCATGAGCATAATTGCTATACTTATGAGCAAATTTACATGGGGAGGAAACCAAACACTCATTTCTCTTAAGAACAAACCTTTAAGAACTTCTTGAGTGCTTATATAAGAAGGAAATTATAAAAAGAAAGGAACGGTTAAAAGGACAGTTTAGCCTCTTCTGTTATCATTTATTCACCCTCATGTTGTTCCAAAGGAATATTCCTTTTCAATGCAATTACAGTGAACAAGGTCTGAGACACCAAAGCACCATAATATAGAAAAGAGTGATTTTTCCAGATTTATTTGTTTGTGTTTCACATGTTTGGAATAACATGAGGGTGAATAAAAAAAAAAAAAAAAAAGATTTTTTCAGATCTGTATTTTTTATTTATTTTTTAATCTGATATCTCTCTCTATCTACATGACACACCGAGAACAGATTAATGGTCCCTACAGCAAAGATGATTTATCTTTACAGCACGGTGAACAGTGAAATCATTAGTTCTGCTGTCCAGATCTGTTTTCATTACATTTAATCTGTGAAAGAGACATAAACAAAAATACAAGGGGATTTCAATTAAGGAAGGCTCATTGACCTTATCCTCTCATATTGTGCACAGTTGCTTGGTGATTTTATTGCATACATCTGCGGTAGATTGCTTATGGACCTCTTCAGGACAGACTCAACATTCTGAGAGCTTAAAACATTGGTAACACTTTATAATAAGGTTCATTAGTTAGCATGAACTAAGAATGAACAGTACTTCTACAGCATTTATTAATCTTAGTTAATGCTAATTTCAGCATTTACTAATGCATTATTAAAATCACAAGTTGTGTTTGTTAACAGTTAATGTACTGTGAGCTAGCATGAACTAACAATGAATGACTGTATTTTTTATTAACTAATGTTAACAAAGATGAATAGATACTGTAATAAATGTATTGTTTATTGTTTGTTCATGTTAGTTAATACATTAACTAATGTTAACAAATGACACCTTATTGTAAAATGTTACCAAAACATTCCCTGTGGTGAAAAGACTTTGTGTCATGTATGAATATTCACAAACAAAAAGTGCTTATATTGTGGCTTCCTCTGGTATGTCTGGTGGTCTGCTCTTGCTTTGAAATATTTCCCCCACCGCAGCAAAGCTCAATGGGAAAACGTATTGCCCAGTGATAGTGAACTGTGTTGAATCATCATACTTAAATAACAGTAAAATATGTGAGTTAAGTAGCACATTAAAAATAGTTAAAATATAAAGTAAAAAAAGATAATAAAACTTCCCATCAAAAAGTGCAGGTATAATTAACATAATGCAATAACTCTATCAACAGTAGCCTATAGGTGCAGTGATGGGTTGCTGGAGTTTTTTTTTTTTTTTTAAAGGAAATTTGTAATTATTTATTCTGCAGAGTAAAAAAAAAAAAAAAAAAAAATATATATATATATATATCTTGGTGTTATTATAGGTTAATATTTAATGGCCGGTTTCACAAACGGGGTTTAGCTTAAGCCAGGACTAGGGTTTAGTTAAATTAAGAGATTTAAGCAGTTTTTACAAAAATGCCTTAGAAGAAAACATTACAGGCATGTAGGGACATGCAGAGAGTTCCTCAGGGGCAGGGGCTCAAATGTAAAAAGGGGCAATATGAAGGGAATAAAATTATAGGCCAAAAGTTTGGATACATTACTATTTTATATTTATGCAAGAACTCACTTATAGTCATCAAGGCTGTATTTATTTGATCAAAATTTGAATATACTTCATGCATTTACTTTATTTACTTAATGCATTTTATGCAATGCTGATATATTAGTAATGTTGGAAACCTTTGATGAATAAAAAGTTAAATAAGAACAGCATTTATTTAAAATATAACTTTTGTACCAATATACACTACCATTCAAAAGTTTGAAGTCAGTACTTTTTATTTATTTATTTTTTTTAAAAGCAATTAGCTTTTATTCATCAATGATTTGTCAAATTGATACATTCTCAGAAATAAAGGTACAAAAGCTGTCACTGGGGCGGTACCTTTTCAAAAGGTACATGTTTGTACCTAAAAGCTCCATTTTGGTACCTTAAATATAAATATTAGTACTTAAAGTGTACACATTTGAACCTAATAGGTACAAAAGTGTACCTTTTGAAAAGGTACCACCCCAGTGACAGCTTTTGTACCTTTATTTCCGAGAGTGTAGAAACAGTGATAGTAAAGATTGATATTGTTATAAAACATCTCTATTTTGAATAAATGCTGTTCTTTTTCATTTTTATTTATCAGTGAACCCCAAAAAAGTATCACAGGTTCCAATAAATAGATAAATAAATAAATTAATTAAAATAAAGCAGCACAACTGTTTCCAACATTGATAATAAATCAGCATATTAGAATGATTTCTGAAGGACCATGCATTGAAGAATGGAGTAATGATGCTGCAAATTCAGATTTGAATCACATAAATAAATGATATTTTATTAAAATAGTATAAAAGTGTGTGTGTGCGTGTGTATATATATATATATATATTTGTAATAATATTTCACAATATTAGGCTACAGTTTTTTTGTTTTTTTTTCTGTATTTTTGATCAAATAAATGCAGGCTTGATGAGCATAAGACACAATCATAATGCTGCATAAATATCAAAAATTGTAATAGTTAAAGTCCTTTCACGTCACCATTCAGCCAGCCTACACTTCACATAATAGGCCTGTAGGTGGCACTTGGGCTTAAATAACTATGAGAGTTTCATCAAATAGTGTATGTCATACATAAATATAAGTGAACTGAATAACCTGAATACCATTATTGTGATTTTTGGCGCTGCACGGTTTTGTGCAGTGCTTTTGTAGTCAGCTATTTTCTCAGCGATGTAATTTGATTTATAAAATGAGACAAACCGCAGATCCAGATCGCTCTACAAATAAGCTCGTCTGTCCCATGTAATTTTCAACCGATTTATGAATAAGAACGGAAAATAACCGCTCCATTTCACATTATTGTCCAATGAAATGTGAACTTCTTGGGCCAGATCATGCTTGGCTGGTGTATTATAGGCTACATGACAAACGGGCATTATGTAATAGCCTATTCTAAAATATATAATATATGGATTTTTTATTAAATCTACACACTAGCTTTGATTATTGATGAAAAATGTTTAAAATAGCCTATTGTTTGGTTTATTTTTTTTATTTTTTCCTTCCGTCGACCCACTCACCGAAAGAACCATAGGCTATAGGCCTACGCCTCAGATTGACAGATATGTAAAAAATAAACAGGAATTTTCCGACTTGAGCGATTAGTTACTGTTTTGTACAAATTGTCATGTTAATTAGAATTCAAATGCATTTTGTTTTATTTGACCAAGATATCATTGCTATTTGTCAGAGAAGGGCACTTTTGAATAATTTTGAAAAAGGGGCGGGGCTCGAGCCGGGGGAAAGTGTATGTAACCATACTCCAGTGTCACAGATACACTGAATAAACAGATATCATACCATGTTTTCATGAATAGACTGTCCTAGAACATCATGCAATACTACCTGCTTCACTCTGGGTCATGTTCAAAACACTATAGTAAAAACATGGTACTTTCTGGTACTTTGTTGTACGTGACATGTAGCCTATAGTGTTAAAGGTGTACGTGAGTCTATTTTTGGAAATGGTAATACAATGTTGGTTATGATCTACAGCACCCCCTTCTTCCCACCCACCTACCTACCTTACAGTGTAGCCCTACTTCCAGCTTCATGTCTCGATATGACACAATACAATTATTTAGATGCACGGTCTGAGATCCCCAAGTGATGTTACACATTGTTTGGTGTGCTTCTCAAGATCTAGATTAAGATTCTTGAAATGAATCATTCATATCTCTTTGTGAACAGGTTTGACAGATTCAAAGGAACCAAATTTATCAAAAGATTCATTAGCGAATGGGATACTGCTATGACTGATCAGCATATCTTTTCCTGCTGTTATTTTTTGCACTTTGTATTTGTGGAGAAATGCCAAAAGTATCAATTGAACGAAAAAGTCAACACGTATTTATATACTCAAGTAAAGCAGAATTTCCCAGAATGGGTAGCAACATACTATTATTGTCACAGATAACGCCAGAGACAACAGTTGAGCGAATGCTAAGACAGGTTTATTGACAGGAGTGGAGATGCAGACCGGAGGAGCAATGGCAGGCGAGTAGCAAGCACAATTAACAGTTCAATGCATCTTAGCTGAATACTGAGCTGTGATGTCTTTGCAGGTTCGTGGGAGAGCGGGGGACCAAGAATGAAGGAGAGTAACATAGGCGGTTCGTCAGAGGCTCTACGGTTGGGTAAACACAAGTTAGTAGCGTGCAAGGAGTCTGGTAGGTTCATGGTAGTGAATGGTAGACTGGACAATCTGTGATTGAGTGGAGCGTGACTTTATATGTGGCTTGATTGGAGACGGCAGGTGCAGATGATGAGAATACAGGTGTGATCTGGTGTGAGTGGTGGCTGATGACTGTGGTGACAGAGACTCCCTGACAATTATAGTATGCCTATTTATTCATTTTTAATTAGCTCTTATGTTTTATATATATATATATATATATATATACAGTATATATATTCATTTTAGTTTCAAGTTTTAGTAATTTTATGTGCTTTTGTCATTATTTAACCACTTACATATAGCTTTATTTATATTTCAGTCTTAGTAATTGTGCTTTAATTTATTGTTTTAACTTACACCTATTTGTTTTTATTCTATTTATTATTCTTTCTTTTTTTTTAAGTTAAAGTTAATATTTATATTTTAATTTATTTGAGCTTTATTTCGATTTCCATAAGAAATGTTTAATAGTTCTAGTTTTAGTTAACAATCACTGGTTACAATACACTCTACGCCCCTGCCTGTTTTATGGTAGCAGTCAGTAGGCCTATGTGGAAGTTTTGATTGACGGCGATGATAATTTCTTAATTAGCTTGTTTATTTGTCGGTTATAAAAGCCACCTCTCTTGTTTTCTCCCTAGAGGAATTGTGGCCTTTCTCTTTCATTCTCACTTCCATATTTTGCGCCATAAAAAGTGCTATTTATCCCCTAGACATCTTTATTTTCTTCATTACAGTTTGGCTGATTGAATGAATTTGAATTAACTTTAAAAATGTATTATATCTGCATTTGTGTGCATGACTCCTTTTTATGTGTCCGGGAATGAGCTTTTCATAATGTAAGGGGTTATGGAAAATAAAACAATGATGTGGTGTTGTTTTTTTCTGCCCGGGAGCAGGAAGGCATTGTTTTTATAATATTTTATTCTCTTTGGATGAGGACCTCATTTAGCACAAGACCATACTAAAACCTGTTTTTCCGAGCTCTCTCCCACTAAATCGCTTTTTAATTAAAGTAGATTTATAATCAGGACTTTCTATTTGCTATGGGTAATTAAAACCCATGGCAGGAACTGTAATTATCAGTCTTTAATCATTGCTTCGAAATTGAATAGTGTTCTGCACATAGTTCATAATCTGATGTCTGTATCAAAATACTGAACTGAATGAGGGATAATATCCCCTATATTCATGTTCATGCACAGGTCGAAGGCCTGCAAAAGTAAATGTCACTCACAATGTAAGCAGGGACCTTACTCAATAAATAAAGAGAAGAGGCGCCCTCTAGCTGTCATGCCTTTTCGTTCTGCTTTACTCTTTTTCTCAGAGAACAGCATGCTCAAGGTTTGAAGGATCTGCATGCATCTATCTATCTATCTATATATATATATATATATATCTATCTGTCTGTCTGTCTGTGGAAAATAATTTTCAGCCTTTCGCAATACTGTCACATCAGTTTTCAAAGATTATATATGAACAAGTAACCTTACAAAATTGATGTCACATACTAGCGAAAAGATGACTTTTGATAATCAGAACTTGTTTCTTTAGCAATGTGGCTTTTCAACTTGTTTCACCCCTAAGCCTAACCATTAGAGAGAAGAAAGCAGCCAAGCAGTATGAAAACACAGGAATGAGGACATAATTGTCATTAGAGTGTGTTGGACAAAACATCATGTGTAATGCACAAGAATAAAATAATACATTAACTAAACTAAATTAAATCTATCATAAACATTCCATTGTAAAACACTGTTACCAAAAGTAACAAGAAACTAACTTTTAAAATACGTACAAATGTGATTTGCACAGGGAATTCTGCCCATTCTCTCATAAATTAAATGGGGAGTCATACTGCGAGACTGTCAACAGTTCTAGGAATTGTATCATAAGGGAAATCTGTTAATGCACTTGAAATATGAATTATGAAGTTGAGCACAATAGGATATGTGAGGCACATTTAAAACGTAGCCTACTTGGAGGTTCTCCAGAAGGTTTAGTCACTCCAGTGATCTGAGAAACCACGAATGATGCTTGAAGTGTCTTTACATTTTACTATGTATTAACCATCTTTCCTATGTCATTTTAAGGTAGTAATGTTAAGATCTATGTTCTCTTTCAAAATGATTAGAAGAACTAGAACTAGGACATTATGAAGATTGTGCAAGATGAATGTGTAAGTAGTTAGATACTGAAGTAGACTCTTAACGACAGATAAGTGTCTCCTGGAATCTGTGGATAGACAGCAGAATATCGAGAGGAGAGACCTGAGAGTACTTCTGGAGCTATGTGTGTGCGTGCATGCGTGTGCGCGCACGCATAACATCACTGTTCGCGCCCGGTGCATCAGTCGCAGGTTGGATTTATTCGGTGCATCGCGGAAACCGAAGTCCCCTCGTGATGCCGCGTGTGTGGAGTGGAGATCGGGGGGGCGCAGCCGCCGCGCAGGTACAAGCGCACCGCGAGCGCGCAAGTTTTCTCCAAACCGAGGATGCCAAGAGAGACGGCGTTATCTCCAGCCGCTTCCCACGCCTCGTGGTGGACACTTGAAGAAGGGTGAAGCGTGAACTTTGAAGCTAAATCTGGGAGTATTTGACGCTACCCACTGAACATGACTTTCATCTGCACTCTAGGATTTAAAAGTTCGCAAAAATGAAGTTCGGCAAAAGCGTCTGTATCATAAACGTGGGTGGCACCAAGTATGCTTTTCCAAAGGACGTAATCAAGGATTTCCCTTTGAGGAGAGTGAGTCGTCTCCACAGTTGCGCCTCGGAGAGAGAAGTGCTGGAAGTGTGCGATGATTACGATAGAGAGAGGAACGAGTTCTTCTTTGACAGACATTCAGAAGCTTTCGGCTTCATTATGCTGTACGTGAAGTACGGCAAACTGCGCTTCGTCCCGCATATGTGCGAGCTGTCGTTTTACAACGAGATGATCTACTGGGGTTTGGAAAGCTCTCATCTGGAGTTCTGCTGCCAGCGGAGACTCGACGAGCGCATGTCCGACACGTACACTCACTTCACCGAGGAGCACCAGAGAACGGCCGATGAATTGAGGACGGATGCATCGTCAAACGAGAAGCGGGACTCAAAGTGGCTGGAGCGAATGCGCAGGACTTTCGAGGAGCCCACCTCCTCCCTGGCCGCGCAAATTTTGGCGTCCGTGTCGGTGATTTTTGTCATTGTGTCCATGGTAATACTTTGCGCGAGCACTCTTCCTGACTGGAAAACTGCCGAGAGCAACATAGAGGAAGAGCACAGGTACACAGACTCTTTAGAGCATCCATCCGGGTATTTATGTCTTCTTTCTTGAATAAACTTCCTAACTTTTTTGTGAGATTTCAGCTGTAAAAATATCCCACATGGGGGGTCGTTGACACAGGATGCGTTCTTGTGTTCAAAAACAGCTAGACGCCACGCAGAGGAAATGAAACCGCTCGCATAGGCTTCTCGACTTGTTCTTAAACGTTGAATGTCTTTTAAAGGTGCAATTAACAATTTTAACTCTTAATCACATGACCAGCCAAATGCTTCTCATTTTATCTAAATAACTTTACTACTGAATAGGCCTACTTTAGTTCATGGGGGAAAAAAATGTTGAAATGTTACCCCAAGCCCTGAAATAAAGGGGGCCCACAATACAATATAAATAAAAATGTAGTGTCTATAACTTTAACATAGCACAGTGTCTTAAAAATGTAAAGTTCATCACATGGGATGCTGAGAAAAAAAGAACAGTGAAATGAATCACAGATGCCGTCTAACCTGCTTATAATAATCCACCACTGAGCACTCACTTAGACATTTTCTCTTCTGATTTTCCATCCCACTGCCTTGAAATTTTCCATAAATTTATGCTCTCACAGTCCTGACTAAATTATTATTTTTTAAAATAATTTATTGTTTTATATAGGTCATTAGAAGCAGTTGGTGTTTTGTATGGATTAATAATTATATGACAAATCGTTTACTTTCAGATGCTTTTCTCCTAAGTTACTCTTTATCCACTCCTGACCACAACATGGACATTTGGTTACTTGTGTGCTGAGGAAATGTGTAGTGTGCAAGCTTAGCAAACAAAAACAACATATTTCTTCTATTTTAATCAAGAACATTGTTCTTGAAATATCTGGAATCACCTAATTAATTCCAGTTATTTTATGAATTTTATTCTAGGCTGTGTTCGGTCTGCACTATTTTTAATTGTTCTAGCCTAAAAAGGAGTCAGATGATGTCCACTGCGTGGTGTCTCATGAGCAGTCAAAATCAATTCAACTTCTAAAAACATGTCTCAGTTGTTTTAATGCAAGCTGTTTGTCCAGCTGTTTTAATACAAGAACACATCAAGTGTGTATGTGCGCCTATTTCTCATAAAGCAATGCCTATAAATATACGCGTCTGCAGCCACACTTGTCTACAGTCTTCTGTATCATGTGTATATTGTCATGTTATCATATTTCTTAAATGTTTGTCTTTTATCTTTCAGCATGACAAGTCGTCATAAAGTTTCATAGTCTAGTCAACCAATAGCCTACTCAAGCGTCTCGAAGTTAAGAGCTCCTCGATTTTCACTGATTGTGAGATTGGTAACAGTGCGCGTAGCTAAAACTGAAGCGAAGCTGGAAAGCGCATTATTGTGAGGAAGGTTGAGCTGTCTCTCTCCAAGGTGCTGATTGAAGGTTGAGAGCCAGCAGTTTGTAGGTCATGTGGAGGAATGGATTCAAAACAGCAAAACATGTCAGCTATTTGAAATCATTTAAGCTGGACTGTTTTTTTCTGGCCCTATTTAAGGCTGTTTTAAACATAAAGCTAATTATTGTTATAGATGACAATAAAACTAATAAATAAAAGAGCAAAAGGTGAGTCGAATACTGGTGCCACTAGTCATTTACATAGTTCAAAACATGCAACAAACAGTGTCAAAATTTGTATGTTCGCAAATTTCTTTGCTTTTAATATCCTTTTAACCTCTGTGTTTGTCTGTTCCGTATTCATAACTGCCACGTGGACTGTTCTGAAGGTACTGGTACCTGAGGAGCAAACTTCCATACTGTGTGTGTTTGTGTGTACAAAATATAACATGGTCTATGTTGCTGAAAAATCAGGTTTGTTTTTTCAGCTGTCATTAGTATGAGTGATTATGTCTTTGGGGACAACTGTCAATGTCTCCATTTCTTTCTCCGCTGTGCTTCTATTCCAGCTCAAAGTTGACTTCTGTCAGAAAAGCATGTCTGATGTGAAAACGTCAGGCAATTTTGTTGCATATAAACTAGAGTTTCACTCCACTTGATGTAAAATGGGACATTTTGTGCATCTATTTTGGGGTTTTGAAACATGGGAACAGAAATAGGCTACACACGTAATTTCAGTATAACAGATGTTGATAAAAGACAAAATCTGGATTTGTCTAAAATGGAAAAACAGTTTCTATGTCCAACTTGTCAAGTGGATTTGAAACAGCAACTTGTTTCTCTCTCAGAGAACCAAAGAGAAATAAACTTCGCTATCTGTTGCCAGATTTGTTCCTCCAGTTCTCAGCTCACAAATTCTAATCTCATCTTCAGAATCAAATTTGAAATCATGTTGATTTTGTTTTTGAAACAAAGAGAAATTGACAGGGCTCTGAACTGGAATGGTTTGCCTTTATTTATTTATCCAACCCTTTAAGCCCCAGCAACCGTTTGAACAAAATGCCAAAACAGATAAAGACAATGAGCATTGACATATCTTCTTAATATTAGTGTTCTTTTTTTACTCAGTCACTAACAATTACTAGCGTTCTTTGAACACAATTCAATCCATGTTACTGTCTGGCTTTCATCAGACATCATTACTGTTATCATTAGACTCTGAGAGGAATAAAAATATTGTGATCAATATTGGCATTACTCCATAAACGGTGTTGCTAGGCCTTATAGGATTCCAAGCGGCTGCATGGATTAAGTAGCAGAGTGCATTTCAAAATGCTTCAAGAGTAATATTTCAGTTTCACATAATGAAAATATAAATTTACTGTGCATTTGTTTCAATTAGCAATTAGTTTGGCTCACAAGACAATAAAAGAGCTGTTCATTTCTTTATTTGCTAGTGTAATTTCATCAGTTCATTAATTCTAAGCCATTATTAAAGTTGTAGGCGCAATCTTGCGTTCTTGAACAGAGGGAATTCTGAAGGAAGTCAGCTCATTCCTAAAGCGATTGCTGGCTTTTTGACCTTACTACTTGTTGCCTCAGAAAATTCCAGTCAGCTTTTCAAAGGATCTGTGAGCGAGCAGCAATAGCAATGTGTAAATCATTCAACAGCTTAGCAAACAAGATGATGAGTCTCAGTGAAAGCTTTAAAATGGCTTTGAATTTTTTCAAACTTTGGCACCTTGAACTAAACATCTGATGTGGTTAATGAGACTATGTTCCTTATCCCGTTCTTTCTCTCTCAAACTGTCTTTCTGTTCTTTCCCCATCACCGCGCACCTGTCCAGGATCATTGAGGCGGTGTGCATCGGATGGTTCACGGCAGAGTGCATCGTGCGCTTCATTGTGTCCCGAGACAAGTGTGAGTTTGTGCGACGTCCGCTGAACATCATAGACCTGCTGGCCATTACCCCCTATTACATCTCTGTCACCATGACGGTTCTCACCGGAGAAAACTCTCAGCTGCAGAGGGCCGGCGTGACACTGCGCGTGCTGCGCATGATGCGAATCTTCTGGGTCATCAAGCTAGCGCGTCACTTCCTAGGGCTCCAGACTTTAGGGTTAACGTTGAAGCGCTGCTACCGTGAGATGGTCATGCTCCTGGTCTTCATTTGCGTGGCCATGGCCATATTCGGAGCGCTGGCGCAACTTCTAGAGCACGGCCTGGATCTAGAGTCCGGGAACGAGGAATACGCTAGCATTCCTGCTGCCTGCTGGTGGGTTATTATCTCCATGACCACTGTCGGCTATGGAGACATGTACCCCATCACTGTGCCGGGACGTGTGCTTGGTGGCCTGTGCGTCGTGAGCGGAATAGTGCTGCTGGCTCTTCCGATCACCTTCATCTACCACAGCTTTGTGCAATGCTACCACGAACTCAAGTTCCGCTCGGCTCGCTGCACACGAAGCCTATCCGCCGAGTTCCTCAATTAACTCTGAGGTTTGGCTGTGGCCAATAACGGGACCGCTTTCTGCTAGAGAAATCAATGGCTATAGTGCAAAGATCTCCCGAGGCATTTCCATCTGCCGTATTCATCTCCAGAACAGGCTCTCTCAGCGCTGTATCTGCTACTCAAGGGGCTGGAGGAGGCTACCATGGTGACGGTATCACAGAGGCCAGGTGTCCTTGACAGGTACACACTGCTGGAGGGAAAATTTCAGAGGCCTTGAAAAGACTCAACAAGCCCTCGCTCTCTCAGAGATCTGCGCGTTACCTTATACATGTGGCGTTCCTCCAAAGGATTTAGCTTTTGAATGCCACTTAGGCAGCCCACAGTGTTGGCAAGAAGATACGAGATAAATAATTTAATCATCTTGTCGCCCAGGAACCTGTCTCTTTGAAGATGCCTTCATTTATAAGCAATGAAGTTTTAAAGCAGTACCACTTTTCCAGCATTTCAAATATTGAGAGCCTCTCTTTTTTTACTGACAATAGATTACAAAAACATGAATTTTAATCAATCTGTTCCACTTTCTGAATACTCTTTCCAGGCTAAATTGTTGTGTAGACCTAATTCAGTGTGACAGCAAACCTCCAGAGGTGGTGGGACATAATGAGCGGAATAGACTGAGAATTACAAGGATAAAGTGAGAGCTGTGTGGGCAGCTATACTGAGAGGAACATAACGGGCCATGGAGAGAGAGTGCTGTCATGGAGAGTTGGGTGTTTTGGATGACACCACGCAGAGCGTGTAGAGTTCTCCCCGAATCCTCTACCTTTGAATGTCCTCTACCGCCCTGCCAGTTTTCACACAGGAGTGAGATGCCTTGAGGCTTGTGCACCCTTGGGGTTGCACAGAAAGCGAGGTTCTGGAAGGTTCTGGAGATCTTTATTGACACAGCTACCTCAAGGCCATCTCCTCCCATGGAGTCACCCATGCCACCCACTTCTCCCCGACTCACTGCTGTCTCTATGTTGTTGTGGCTCTTATGTTCCTTAATGTTCTTAGGGGAACATTCAGCGATTGTGCTGCTATCTGGGTTTTTGTCTCGACACATCATGGATCACAGGAGGGCTGCTGCTAAAGGAACAAAAAACAACTGTGTGTAAAATTGTAACAAAAGAGTTATTTGATGTCAAATAACATGCAAATAATGTTGGCCTGTTTAAATTGTTGAATGGAAGTCAACAATTAAGGAAAAGTCATCGTGAAAATTGACCCTGTTTATTTTCTTGGGGCACATTGAACTGTGCATATTATTCCAGATTAAAAAAGTCTTAATTTAATCATTTGAAATGACCTGTTTTGTTTTTAACTCCTCCCTTCCAACCACCTAGTCCATCATGGTACGTAATATACACTTTTCACCATTCAGTCAGTTCCTAATACCTGATATAACAAAGTCCTATCCTACATTTTTCCTCACTGAATATGCTGTTCTGTTACACATGTAAATATTCAGAGCACAGAAGTAAAACGGATCCATGTTGACTTTAAAAGAAAACATTTTATATTTTAGAAATCTGCCTCATTTTCATACTTGGCTGCAAACTACAGAATTTTATCCTGTCCCATTAGATTTTATTATTATAATTTTTTTTTAAACGGAACAAAAAATTGACATAAGATTGCCAAAATGCCTGTTTAAAGAAGTGAGCAACAAAATTTCACCTTTTCTAAGAATAATTCCTCTTGTGCAAGGTGCGGTGCCTCTCTCCTCTGTAATTACCGCATTCTCACTAATCATCGTCATCTTTATTCATATTCCTCACAGCAATTTATGGATGGAAACCAGCAGTCACCGACTGCAGCACTGGCTTTTGTGAATTAATAAACGGAAGTTTGTGTGATTGGAAATAGATGCATTCTGGAAGAAAAATGTGTCAGACCAAAATGTGCTAAGATTTCCTCATTAATTAAACCTCCTGAAGTGATCATGCTGAGGTGTTCTCTAGTGTGCCTACAGATCACTTCAGACACAGACTCCCTTGGCTCACATGTACACACAACAACACCCAGAAATTAATGTGAAAGTGAAAATAAGCAAAATGCCTGAAATGAATTGCAAGCCGCAGGTGTCAGCTGCCACTCATTTGTTCTTAATACACTTTCATCCCACTGCTTATCTCTATTGCCTGCTTCATTAATCATGGTAAACATAAGGGAACCTGTTTACTTTACATGCAAATACATCAGTGCTCTAATGAAAAGCTCATGACAGCTAAAAGCCATGAACATGTGGATAATAACATCTCTTAAACCAACAGATCTATCAGTTTGTCTGTAGGATGTGATCCGTTTCACTTCAGTCCCTACTAAAATCTCACAACAGCAACACGAGATCTCCTGGAGGAACGTGTAACAGTTTTTATAATTTTCATATCTGACACTGTACACCATCATATGACACTTGCAAAACAGTGCTGCCAAAAGTGGTCTCAATGGACATACAGCGGGTAAAATAAGTACTGAACACGTCACCATTTTTCCCAGTAAATATATTTCTAAAGGTGCTGTTGACATGGAATTTTCACCAGATGTCTGTAATAACCCAAGTAATCCATAAATACAAAGAAAAAAACAAAACAAATAAGTTATGTGAAATAAAATGGAATGACACAGTAAAATGGAATGGGACAGAGAAAATGTATTAAACTACTGAAATTTATTGAATACTTTGTACAAAAGCCTTTGTTGGTAATGATAGCTCGTCTAAGACTAGTCACGTGCATTGCTCAGGTGTGATTTTGACCCATTCTTCCACAGAGTCTTCAAATCTTGAAGGTTCTGTGGCCTCTTCTATGAATTCTGATCTTTAGTTCTTATTTTCTATTGGATTCAAGTCAGGTGATTGGCTGGGCCATTCTAGCAGCTTTATTTTCTTTCTCTGAAACCAGTTGAGAGTTTCCTTGGCTGTGTTTGGGATCATTGTCTTGCTGAAATGTCCACCCTCGTTTCATCTTCATCATCCTGGTACTGGAGGTGTTGGGACTGAACCAGCTAATACTAATTTCCACCGACTAGGGGCAGGATTGCTTTCTAATTACTGTTAGATTTCAGCTGGTGTCTTGGCTTTCCATGCCTTTTTGCACCCCGCTTTCTTCATGTGTTCAATAATTTTTCATTGTGTCATTCCACTTTATTACATATAACTTAATTTCTGAACTTATTTGTTTTGATTTCTTTATATGTATGGATTATTTGGGTTGTTACCGAGATTTGGTTAAAATTTCAAGTCAACAGCACCTTTAGAAATATATTTACTGAGAAAATGGTGACGTGTTCAATACTTATTTTACCCGCTGTATATATATGTTTACTGTAATACTTTTAATATTTCTCTATTGTGTTAACTCTGCATAAATAAGCTTTTGACATACACAGTTCTGACACAACCCATTTAAACTTGTTAGTTATTTTTTATTTTTAACATTTAGAGTTGTAAAGACAGTTGTGCATTATGATCATATGTTGTGTATCACTGATATAATAGCTTGGGCTTATTTCACATGGCTTGAGCTTTTTGTAGGGATTTTTATACCCCAGTAATGTTTAGTTATAGAAGAGTGTTTGAAATCCTGCTGTAAACAACAGTTAGGCTATTTTTTCCTCTTTTTTTTCTGCATTCACTAGTACTGTAAGCTTTCAATGTATTTTTTAAATAGAAAGTCTATTTTGAATAAACTAGAATTTGCCTCTGTGTTAGCTAAAGCGGGTCTTGATGAAATTCATTAACACTGAATATTAATAAATAGTACAAAAATAAAGTACTGTTTTGTGGTCTTATTTATTTGTTTATTTTAGGGCTGTCAATTAATTACAATATTTAATCGCGATTAATCGCATGATTGTCATGAGTTAACTTGTGATTAATTGCAACTTAAAGGGATAGTTCACCCAAAAATGAAAATCTGATGTTTATCTGCTTACTCCAAGGGCATCCAAGATGTAGGTGACTTTGTTTCTTCAGTAGAATACAAACAAAGATTTTTAACTCAAACCGTTGCAGTCTGTCAAAAAATAAAAACATACACAGACAAAACCAAATTAAACCCTGCGGCTCGTGACGATACATTGAGGTCTTTAGACACGAAATGATCGGTCTGTGCAAGAAACTGAACAGTATATCTTTTTTTTACCTCTGATCCGCCGCACTGTCCAACTGTCCTGAGTGCGTTCACAACCGGCGCATGACGCGTCTTCTTGCTTTATGGCAGATCGCAGACTTATAAGTGAATTACCGCCACCTATCTCTCAAATGGACCATTGACACTCTATCTACAATCTCAATTAGGAGTGTCCATGGTCCATTTGTTCAGTTTCTTGCACAGACCTATCATTTCGTGTTTTTATCGTCATGAGCCGCAGGGTTTTGTCTGTGTATGTTTTTTTTTCTCTCAAAGCCGTGAATCCCATTAACTGCAATTATATGACACAGTGTATATATACACAGAACGAGGACAGGAACAGGAAACACCAAATATGGGCAAAATGGAACAAACACGTGACATGGAGTAAGCAGATAAACATTACATTTTCATTTTGGGGTGAACTATCCCTTTAATCGCACATTTTTATCTGTTAAATGTAGGGTAGACTGAGTACAATAGAGACACTTTCTGCTTTTTCATCACTACACAAAAACTATATGCTGAAATGAAGTGATTTTTCACATGATATTTCTTGTGCTTGTGTACTAAAATATCATAGATTGATAATAGCCATAAGTAGTTTACATTTTTCACAATTAGCTCATAAACATGAGGTGCATTTTTTTCTCAACTGTACCCATATGGTGTACAGTTGAAACAGTAGCATGGTAGAGTTGAGACACCCATTCTTAATGCTCTAAAGCTGGCTATAAATTACTGTAAATAAATTACAAAATTACAGTTTTAAATAATTACAGTTTATTTAATTCAGATTCAGTTAAACAACAGGAACAAATATTTAACACTACAAAAATATTTGGCAAACAGTACAAAATGTAAACAGTAAAAATAATATACATACCTGTATAACCTATAACCCTATACCCCTAAACCTACGCTCGAAACTTTCTGCATTCTTACATTTTCAATCATTCTGTATGATTTATAAGCTTGTTTCATCATGGGGACCTAAAAAATATTCCCATAAAGTGAATTTACTGGTATTACTATACTTGTAGGGACATTTGGTCCCCATAATGCAGGTAATACCAGTACACAAACAGCCTCTTTATGCATTTTATTTTCTATGATTGGACTGTTACTGTATACAGTATATAGCAACCTATAAAGGGTGTCTCAACTGTACCCACCTTATATATTTCTTAAAATGCTATGTAATCCTTTTAACATTCATGTTAGAAAATATGTCCATTAATAATAGTTGAAATATCACAAATATCATTTTTGTTAACAGAATTTGTGTAGCATATGTGTAAATGTGACTTTTATCCTATTATCTATAACACTTTACAACTAAACATCATGTGAAGCAATAGGACACCAATCCGGGTACAGTTGATAGACTGTGTCTCAACCGTACCCCACTGACATGCTCGCACATTTCTCTAGATTATGAAAAGACCTTGCATGGCACAATGTCATGAAATATGTCTATTTTTAGAGCACAGAGTAACGTTTGCAATGATATATGTCACGTTTAACAATCATAAAAGAATAATAAGCTATTCACTGTGGAAGGGACATGGTGAAATGAAAATCTCACCTTGGAAAAAAAAAAAAAATTGCCGATATCTTCGGAGTGGAAAGACACACACATTTCAAAGAGAACACTAATACACATGTGTGGAGCAAAAATCACGGCTTGGGGTTCTTGTGTACGCAAGTTATTTAAGGTGTTTCAACTGTACACATGTCTCAAATGTTCTCAGTCTACCCTATTAAATGAATACTTTTCAAGTTTTTAATACTCTAATCAACATGGGCATGGACAAATATGGATGCTTTATGCAATATATGTTTATTATTAGTGAAACCAGTTAACATAGAGCATGAAGACTAGAAATGTAACTAAACCTGTTTACATTTTCACATGAAAGGGCAGCTCACTTCTTCTGAACGTGCAAAATACACATTTATTATTTATTATTAGCCTACATTTGTTTGCCTTTATGTGTCCACATAGCCTACTGTATTTTGATGCAGATAAATTCTCAATAAAACTGTTTTCATTTATATATTTTACTGTTTCTGTTGTCAGACAATGGAATGAATATGAAATAGTGCCTGAAAGGCGACCCATTAAGACTACATAGCTCTCCCTTTCAAGATGTTATTATGATTTATAATCGAGCCGTTGTCTGATAAAATAAAAATAAATAAAAAATATATAAAATAAAATAAAATAGGCTAGCCTACACATAAGATAAAGACAATAGCTGTGCTGTGATTTCGGCTATAGGCCTACTTGCATGTAAAATTAGAGAAGCAACATAATATGTGTTTTAACTGAATGTGTTGCACAGCCGCTCGCTGAATAATGCAGATACACAGAAAGATGTGTGTGCGCGCGCTGGGAAAGCAAGACCTCTTGCTTTTTGCTCTTCCAAATAAACACAAAATTCTGTTTCATAATAAGCTCGATATTCTATGTAAACTTGACATTTTTGACACTGTATTTTTTGAGCAGCCATATTAAGAGAAGACAAAAATGTCTAAATTATATTAAGAAGTGTAATTTGTGTTTCTAAATAATGTTAAGACCTTATTATAGGCTATAGTGGAGAGAAAGAAGAAGAAGGGTAAATTTCTGAAGGTAACAAAAATGCTAATCCCCTTTATGCATTAAACTGAATAGCTGGTGTTTTGGCTATGTACACTTCTGTTTAAAAGTTTCATGTCTGATTATTTTTCCTTTTTTTTTTTCTTTTATGCTTGCTTGGTTGCTTTAAGCTTATTTGATCAAACATGCAGTAAAACAGTATTGTTGGGAAATATTTTTTACGATTTACTCAAACTTTTGAGCGGTAGTGAAAATTATTTTATTCACAATTTAATAATAGCATTTTGTCTGAACTTGGCTGAAGGTAGGGTTGACGCTTTTTTAATCGGGCAAGAACCGGTCTGCTAAGTGACGTAATTTCCGGCGGGGTCCTCTCACTCTCGGACACAGAGAGCAGGTGGTGGGAAGCGATCCTGTCTGCGGTGTGATTCACAGTATTATCAACAAAAATGTACTATAAGGTCAGCGGAGTCACTGGGAAATTAACGGGAGCGACTGCAGCGTCCGCTTACAGCCCGCAGGTACTCAAACCTTCCGCTGCTGTTTTATGAGAAGCGAGAATCTGGAGTGACCTTCACAGGAAGCGCTTCACAGACACTCAGCCATCGCGCAAGTCTGCCTTTTTATTGTGCTGATAAACACTCTCAGCTACCCTTGATTTACTATCACTGTTGCCTTTGTTAAAAAGTAATGCAGTCTAAGTTTGTCATTAACGTTAATGAATCCGAGTGATTAAAGACCGACACTAGAGCTGCAATATGGCCTCAGCCGGATTTTATAGCTTCATATCACACGATTCCTCTGAGCTCCTGAAAGCCAGCTGTTGAAAGGGAACAGAACAGAAATTATACCAACTAATGAAAAAGTTAAGTACCGTTTGTTTAATGTCAAGGACAGCTGTAGAGTTAAGTGCTTCGTTCTTTTAGACCAGGGCTCCAACCCTATTCAAACACACCTGCCTGTAACTTTCTAGTGATCTTGAAGACACTGGTTAGCTTCTTCAGGTGTGAGCTAAACTCTGCAGGACACCGGCCCTCCAGGACCTAAGTTGCCCAGCCCTGTTTTAGACCAAGGTTAAGAGGTTGTTTAGTTCAGTCTTCCACCATGACCTTGTCTATTCAGTCTGTAACTTGGATCAAAGAACAGTTGTCGTTCATTATTTTCTTACATGCTGTTATTCTTCCATCAAACAGACAAGGAAACATTTTGAACAATCCTCATGCAGCTCTTTTCCCTAATACAACAATTCATATTGACCGTAACTTTAAGCTCCAAAGAGGGTGGAACACTATAAGAGCGTTAGATAGTCATGAAAGGTAATTAATTGACTAGTTTTTGGGTGTTATGTTAGTGTATCCAGGTTTAGATGATTCTGTTTTATGGTGATTCTTGGGTCCTTTTCGGAATCGGATAATGATGTGGTTCACTACGAGTGACCTTTGTGAGGTGTGGGTGTCCTTTTGAGTTCAGAGGAAGACGGTGCCAGCATAGGGGTTTGGACTGATGTTAAAACGAGTAAATAATGGCAGTAGTCATTGTTTGGTGCCGTAATGTCTCTGCAGCTCATACATCATTGTGTTTGTCCTGACAGGGGCTGAAGCCCACGGTTCCCTCTCAAGCTCCTCCCATGATCTTTGCTGTACCAACCAAGGTTGTTTCAGAGACCGGGTCAGTGGCTCACTACATGGGAATCAACAAAGTCCCTGAGCTGCAGAATATTTTCCAGGTATTGCACTGATTTTTATTATTTGTTTTGATTTGTGAATTTTTTTTCAATCCAGCGATTTAGATATTTCATGTCAGAAAAAATTCTTCTCCTTTGACAATTTTCTTTTTTTTTTTTTTTTTTGAATCTTGGACACAAACCAAAACAACATGATCAGTTATCTGGCATCTGTCCCAAAACACCTTCACATTTTGCAACACATGAGTTAAACAAAAGACTCAGAATAGTATAACTAACATTATAAATTCAAACTCTAAATTGTATTTGGAAAAGCCACATTCAGGTTCATGGTAAAAGGGCAGATGTGTCTTTAGACACTCATTAATGCAAGAAGTTGCATTGTTGTTATAAATAAGTTTTTGCTGCCATATGTAATTTAGTAGTTTAATACTAAAGCAGTCCTCCACACTGATAGCTGCACAAATATATAGTTTATACTGCTCATATATATATATATATATATATAAATAAAACTAAACTTCTCCCATCACATTATACAGACACTCTCAGTCCTTAACTGAGTCTGTAGAATAAAAAAGATTTCTAAATTAATAAACTATATACATTGATGTTAAAAAAAAAAAAAAATCTAAACCAACTCTAATCAAACACACCTGAACCAGCTAATCAAGGTCTTGCTAGGTGTACTTGAAACTTCAAGGCAGGTGTGTTAAAGCAAGTTGGAGATAAACTCTGCAGTTGGCACACTAATATTAAAGGTTCAAATTAACATTCAAATTCAACTGGTGTTTATTTTTAGATATAATAATCTACACGTATAAAAAATGAGTTGTATGAATACATTATTTTGTAAAGTTTTCATAAACTTTTTTTGAATGATATTTAAATCTACTCTAATCTGTCGTTATAAACATTAAAAGGTGGCTGTCATAACTTGTTTTCATTATAGGTATATTTAAACGTTCAATAAATGCGATGTCACTAATAGGTTAATGAAAAATATAATGCAGCGTTTCCCAATCCCAGGCCTTGCGCCCCCCACCCCCTGCTCTGCATATTTCGTATGCATCTCTTATCACGTACGAAGTGGACATCACCGGATATTCCACAATGATTCCAGTTCGAAACGATTGTATGTTCCATTCAAAGGGCATTAAAGTTTGCGAGACGTGAATTTAAATTGTATTTATTTACAGACGTATATGATGTCCACTCGTTTGTGTGTAAAGACGCTGCACAGCGCAAATCCATGAGTTAATGTTCTGAAGTGAATTAAACTTCAACAGATTTCCCCTTCTCAGGGAGCAATGAACACTGTGTAGGGATCATATCAATCGGAACACAGTTCACGCACGTAGATCTCTTCTAACGAGCTGGTTATCTGAAATTGGGAAACGCTGATATAGTGCATATGTTTAGCAAAATGCTCATCTAGATTTTTAACGAGATTATGGATATTGAATGTGTTTTCTGAGGTAAATGTAACATTACATGACATTGTTTACTTATTTAATTGATGTTTTTCCAAGGTTGAAATACAGAGCGATACATGAGACATGATTTCAGTCATTTGTACTGTTTATTTCAACAAACCTTTGTTTTTTCATATTTTTCTTACTATAACTAGTCATAAACAGGAAAAGATGATCGGTTCATCTCCGTGCTGCTACTTAAACTGAGATGATGAAAAGACTATCAAAATGATATTTATTTTTATATTTATTTATTTTATATTATTTTGTGAAAATTAACAAAGCACAAAGTTTACTGCAACTATTGGACAGGAGGCACACAACAAGCTATGTTTAGAGAGGTTTTGTTCATCAAAATGAAGATTGATCAGAATCGATTAATCGTTATTGTCAGCCAAGTCCTAGACTGAATCAATTGCCAAAATCTCAATCTGGTTCTGGATTTATGCAGGTCTTGTTCTGGCCAATAGTACTCAGTGTTGTATTTCTGAAGTGAACAAGCAGCAAAAAGCTTTTTTTTGGTGTATTAAACAATATGACCTGTTACAGAAAGCTGATGGAGCACCGGTTCACCTGAAGCGTGGAGTCATGGACAAAATGCTGTATAGGACCACGATGGGCTTGACGATTGGCGGCACCCTCTACTGTTTAATGGCCCTCTATATCGCTGCCCAGCCCCGAAAACCAGAGTGACCCGCCCTGCTTGTGCCCTCTGTAATTATTAAATATATTGTAATTATTATGGTTGGAGTGATGACATAGACTTTTGTCATTTTGCTCTAAAAGACTGTGACAGAATTATTTTATTTACCCCAGTATTTAGATTTCACTCACTGGTTACACAAGTCTTGATCAATCTGAGAAGCGCCATCTGATTTCATTGCATATGTACATTTATTACATGAGAGTTTATGGTATTTGGTTTGGTCAATCATTATCTTCTCATTGTCGTTTGATGGGTCCCTCTTTCTAGACAGTTAATGGTCTGTTTTTAACAATCAGGGAAATTAAAATAATGCACACACTGATGTACTGATCTATTTGCATCCCTTTGTATCTTTTAAGTAAATAACAGCAAGCTTGTCAGCCTGTAAATGAAGTCCTTGCAATTTGTACCTAGCAGAATAAATATTTTATTTGTAAAAAGTGAACAATGAACCCTCCTTGTGTGTCATCTTTGAGCTGGAACAGTCCGGATGGCTTTCGATTATTAGCAACAACATCCTGTGGTCTTCGGCTCCGTCTCATCATACAGGATATGAGTCTGATGGGATTGCAAGTGTTATTAGTGTTAATCGATACATAAAAGCATTTCAAAACCTATAATTCACTGATATTAGATTAGTTCCTTGGGCTACAATGTTATCAGTCACATTTAGATGCATTTTGGGTCAGGTAAATAGAGAATTAACATTTCTATTGATTCTTGACATTTAGATTGCAATATACTGCAATCTAACAGTGCTGCATAATGCCCATTATTGTTTTGTTTTTGTAAAATGTGAAATGAGCTTCAGTCTTGGATTCATCCTCTACTGTAGCAGTGCTGTATTGATTTTTCGTCAAACATTGTGCTTAAGGTTTGGTTAAAACCCAGAATCCTTAATATGCCATTTAAATTTAGCCCAAACTACTTAACATACAAACTGGGCTGAATTCAAACTTTCATTGAAGAGTGTTAAGCAGCAAAAAAAAAATATATATATATATTTATTTTAAAATCAATGGAATGCAGTCTTGGTGACCATAAGACACTTCTGTAAAAAAAATAACTTTTTCTAGAAATTATTTTCATGGCGGTCATCTCTCTAAAATGAGTGTGTGTAGGCATGATAAACAACTGGGAAAGTAATGGGACGAAAACATGTAAAACATCTGGACACTTTCAAGTTCTAAACCTTCAAAAATCGCATTACAAATAAGGATAATCTCTATACGAACAAATGTTAAAGGTTGCATTTCTCATTTAGCCATTTTCAATATATCCATTCTCCTAACATGTATGTCAGCTGGCCATCTCTTATCTCTGTTTGAATAATGGTGCGGTGCACAGAGAGCTGGTGCTCAACATTGCCGCCGCCTGCAGTTACTGAAGGCCACAGGGTAATCACACAGCTAAGACTGGCATGATGGACCCATCTCTCCAGATAGTGATTACAGCTGGACAGAACACAGTGCCCTGGTCACACAGGCCTTTGTTGCCATTAGACCGACAGTCTGGAACTTCCAGACAACAGCGTCATTAGCGTTGTTTATGCCATCTTATCTGTTTGCTATCGACCCATACAGCATAATTGCATATTTGTTAATGCCTATGAGACATGATCATTTATTTACTGAAGGATTACAGCAACAGCGGTTCTCATAGCAACCGACTGGGTGTGATAACTAGCCTGGTGATAACCAAAAGCCCCAACAAACAACTACGCTGACCTCACCTACACAATGGAAAGCTAATGCAGGTGAAACTGACACACACTAATTGAAAAGCCCATCAGCTGACTTATTTTAGTAATCACTGCATTTCTGCTCCCCGGTGTATTTATTAAATAGCAACCTTGTGATGCATTGTGTGAAAAGAATTTACGGTTTTTAATAAAATGTGTCCTTGGGGTCGATTCATTAAAAGCATGTGCTCTCAGGAAGCTGTTCCAGAGAAGAGAAAGTCCAACAGGTTTGGTCTATATTTTGAAGCACCTTGTGAACAGGACTGGAACTTGATCTTAAGAGAACAACATTTGGTATGACAAGACCATGAGAAAAGTTGTCAATGTCAAGATTATGAGAAAATCAAGTTGTTCTGTTATCAGCTTAGTGGCTAAGGCTGTCAATAAGTGTTATAGCATCAGCTAAACGCCACTGAAAACTTAGATTATTCTGAGGATCTTATTCCTAAGATTGAGCTGTTTTACAGGCCTGTCATTAAAAAATCTATATCTCCTGTCTGAGCCGATAGCCTCATAGCCAGCATTTTGACTTATGGCATGGTTGCCCACTTCATTCTTTGTTCTGTACTATAAATAAAGGCAGAAATGGCAAAAGCAGGTCTGTACCTCCTGTTAAGTACAGACTATCTGTTCCAGTCGATTCAAGACCTTCTCATTTGTTCCCTCACAGAAATGATTGGCTCCTGATGGACACCCAGAGGGAACGCTATTACCTAATGATAATTTGTCTCCTGTGTGTAGTTTTTGGAGAAGCTCTCAGCCAGTGTAAGTGCAGAAGTGCTTAGCACAGAAAGTCCCTGTGGAGACTCTTATGTGACAATCACCAACACAGTTTAACCACTGAGGACTTTGAGTAAGTACTCTCCAAAATAAATGTGTTTGGTGACTGACGAGGTTGGAATGCAGTGCAGTATAAAAAGTGTCCAATATTTTAAGTACATTGCAGAATTTAACACATGCAACAGTATAAAAACCAGGGATGACATTTAGTGGATTTAAATGAGAGTTCTTTCATAATTCAGGTACCTTAAAGTACATCTATTATGCTTTTTTTCTTTTTCTTTTTTTTTTTAAACTTTCCTTTATTGTGTAAGATACTCAGCCTAATAAAAATGACAAAAATAAAAAAAAATAAAAAAAAATTACTTTGTAGGAAGTGATAACTCAAAGTCTGAATGACCAAACGTACCCCTGTACATAAACTGGGAAGGATATCAGCATTTTATATTTTATGGTAAGTGAAAATTTGCTGAAAATTGATTCAACAGATTTGAAGAAATGTAGCATTACATCACTTGCTTACCAATGGATCTTCTGCAGTGAATGGGTGCCGTCAGAATGAGGGTCCAAACTGCTGATGAAAACATCACAATAATCCACAAGCAATCCTCACCACTCCAGTCCATCAACTAGTGTCTTGTGAAGAGAAAAGCTCTGTGTTTGTGAGAAACAAATCCACCATTAAGACATTTGTAATTTCAAATTGTTGCTTTCTATCCATAATATCACTCTCTTGAATCAGGAGAGAAATATGCACAGATCAAGCACTGTTTACAAGCCGAAACAGATATTCTATAAATATGTTGGTGGATTTTTATGTGAGAGAGCAACAGGGGATGGACTTTTTAACTGGAGGAAGTGTTATTATGGATTACGGACTCGTATTTTGGCCTGAAGAAACTGTTTGAAGTTTTAAAAATGCTTTCTTACAAACACACTACTTTTTTGTGTTGTTAAATTATTGCAATATTAACTTTAAATCTCAATGGTCCTATTTTAGGTCAAATGGGTTCAACGGACAAGTTCTAAACCAATGAGCAAGGAAGCCTATAGCAGTTTGTATTTACACATTTATCTAAAAACATTTTTAAAAATGAATCGCAAACCAAGGTACTATGACCTCCAAATGTGCCTTCTTTTTCCACTGCCATTCTGCTATCAACTCCTCCGCTCTCCCTCTGTGAAAATTAGGGTCACTAGACCCTCTGATAAGAGACTTTGACATAGCGATGCCTCGTTAATTTCAATTTTGTGGTGTGTCTGTATAAATCCTTATTTGCATAAAATAAAATAAACAGCAGATGTTGTGACTGGCCAACTCATGAAAGGCTGATTAGAGATCTAAACCGGGATGTGAGGGGGAGGAAGAGACTTCTGAGACTGTGAGAGGAGACAGACAGTTCAGAGAAGAGTCTGGGACAGTATATACAGTATACTGAAGCTGTATCCATGAGCGCTTTAGAAAAATATTTAACATGTGGTTTTGAGAGAAGCCACCTCTCGGAGAACTCATGACTCTGAGAAATCATATGCAAGATGTCAAGCACTGCACCTTGAAAGCAGAGCTGTTAGAGTGTCATGAAAACCCATTTCAGTACAGGTCAGGTCTCACCAGAGCTTTGATAAATGTGAAAAAGTGAAGCGTGGAAAGCTGCAGAATGAAGGGAGAAACGGGCCAGAGAGCACAATCACTGACTGACTGATCCAGTCATTTTTATTTAGCTAACAGTATCAAACACAAATATCCTGAAATTCACAAATATATCACAAACCCATATAATGATCTTGTAATTCGATGTCTATTTAATTGTACCATAATATTCTAACAATAATGATATTATACCAGCATGCACTGGTGGTGATCACCAGCTCTTGAAACTAAAGGTTCTGGTAACACTTTAGTTACCAATCCTCAATATTAACTAGTTGCTTTTTATAATGCATGTTACTAGCATGTTGGCTGTTATTAGTACTTACAAAGCAAATCTTTTAACCCTACCCCATACCTAAACTTAAAAACTACCTTACTGGCTCTTAATAAGCAGCCAATTATGAGTTTCTTGAGGCAAAAGTCATATTTAAAAGTGTGACTAAGGTTCTTTATTGGCATTTACGGTTCCATAAAGAATCTTTAACATCCATGGAACCTTTCCATTACACTATAGGTTCTTTGCAGTGGAAAACGGATCTTCTGATTCTTAAAATGGTCCATACACTATGAAAAAAAAAAAAAACGGTCCACTGAAAAGTTCTTTGGGAAATCCTAAACCATTGTCCTATGGCATCACAGTGAAAACCATTTTTGGAACATTTATATGGTGAATTCTAATCTAATTCTAGTCTAATTTCAATGTCACATGCTGAATGTTTCCTCTTGCATTTTAATTTCACTGCTACCAGCTTTGAGAAGTGCCTTAATTTGACCAAAGCCCCTGGGACAGACAAAGCTAAAAGTAGTGATAATTCTTTCATTTTCTTTTAATCTAAAAATAATCGATTTTTCATTGTAGTTATACTCACCTAAAGTTTCTTTCTCTCACATTCTCTTACCCCTCACCCCAATTTAAGCTTCACCTTATCCTTAACCATCCATTTAAAAACCTACATCCTGTTTTGGGTCTTCATGCATGTTTCCGTTGCTCTGTGGGAGTGTGTGCTGAGAACATGATGTGTCGGGATCATTAGAATTTCATTCGCTGTCTGCCTTTCTGTAGTTATGTGGGTTAGGTTCCTGGAGTAGGGTTATTAGTATTCCAATGGATTCCTATCCCAAGCTTCAAATGCTAGTTTTATGAGATACATATAAAAAAAACTCATGAATTTAGCATCCCACACCCTAATGCATGTGTTTTTTGTTTTGTTTTGTTTTTTATGATGGTGGTGGTTTCATAAGAATGCTAGTTTTAAGTCTTCTTAAATCAAAATTTTCATGACAAATCAAATTATCCTTTGCATCCTTTCCTAAAACAGCTTAATTGGATATTATGGGATTTGTAATGTTACATTGGTGAATATATTTGCACATGACTGCCTCTAGAGCAAGACTACATTAGAATGGTTATACTGTACATTACAACCACAGGCCCCGTCCACTGGTGTTCAGTAACTTGACGGCAGACATTTGTCTACACCAAATGCAAGTGTCACATCAAAAGCAACTAAAACCCATTACAATTACACTGGATACAGTATACATATGCTGTACAAACTTCAGAAGGACTCAGCATCAGGAACAAAAGGATATTTTTAATGGCATCCCAAATTGTGCCAGAAGATTACATGTTTATTCAGAGTATTTGACTGCAAATTGTTACGTAAACGAGGCACAGTGTACAGGGGAGCTCGCAAATGGGTCTGACAGCAGCTTCAATGTAAATCGTACGTAAATAACTTCATAATGCTTTAAATTATGGTGTTCTATAGATAACATTTTCAAAACACTCATGTGCAAAAAAAACGAGGGGGCGTTGATACTTTTATCTATTTAATCATGTTAGCTAATCATAACAGTGTGTGTTTACTAAAATGCGTTTAAGAAACCGCCTGCGTAAAATTGATCATTTCAGACAAAGGGACAGAATAAGGGTTGATTTTTTTTTGTTGTTGTTTTTTTTTGGATAATATATGACTGTTTATTTATTATAATTTTTGTCAAAAAAACTTTATTAACATTCTAAATGAACCTCAAAGAGCATATTAAAGCTATTTTAAAAATCCATTTCATGACGCCTTAAAAAAATGTTTTGTTCTTTGTCTTTTTGAGAATGATTTACCAGTGCATGTTAAAAAATGTTTTCGGAATCTGTCATCAGAATGCATTTGCCTATGTCTGAAATTACTGTGTCACTGATGACCATCACATGCAACTAGCCTAACAAAAGCAATGAGGATATGTGTTTTTTAATTCCTTCCGATATATAAATATGGCACAAATAGTAAGAGTATATGATAGTATCCTATACAGAATTCAAACCCCATGCTACAGTTTTTCTTGTTGAATATCCTGTTTGTTTCACTCTGAAAAATGTCAGAATATAGAAGTGCTACCTGGTCTCATGGCATTTACATACCTGGGTACACTTTTTAGCATGACATGAAATACGTACCAATAAGTACATATCACTGCAGTTTCCAAAATAAATTAACACTTTCACACAAATTTACAGAGTTGCGCTTAATAAAGCGTAATTTTCGCACAATTACTTGAAGAATATCATGCTATGACTTCAAAACAATATTAATATGCTGGGAGATTTGAAAACTGATGCTTTTGAATGTTAGCATCGCACACATCCAGCTTCATATCTATGGGTTTTCATAGATGACAAGTTTGTTTGGTAGCTCACGGAGTACGGAGACGGACTTAGGAGACGAAAAGAACTGGTTCGAATCCCGTATAACTACGGTTCGACAAAGCAGTTAAATTCTGCATAAAAGGAAGTTCAAATGGCACAGTTGCATCAGCTAATATGTTTTATATCAGTTTTGCATTTGTTAACACTATCGGGTAGTTTTAGGGCTGGATTTGGTGTAGGGCATATTTCCAACACGATAGAGCATTAACCTTTAGCAATAGTCCCCGGATATTTGAATTCTGAACCGCCGCAATACGTATCTGAAGCAACGTATTAAAAAAACAGCAATACGTACCAATATCTATGTAATAAAAACATGCCAGTGTTTACACTGTGTACCTGTGTTTTAGTGCCACTCATTGGAAATTTCTATTTGAAACTGCGGCGAAACGTGCAGCAAGGTATGTAAACAGTGTCGCAGAAAAAGTGCGCAGAGGTACGTATTTTTATGAGACCAGGTTGTAGAAGTATGATGGGTTGCAAAAAGCATTTCACATTGATTTTACACTAGAAGACCTACTTACAACCTATGTGATATAGTCAGTATGCAAAGTCATGCTTTGACTCTTTGACCTAAATGTGAACCTATTACTCTGAACAGAAATATATCTGAATATGCTATGCATAAATGTCTGCGCACACAATAACGATCCAAAGTGTGTAAATAAGTATCAGGGTTCAGAACAGCAGACACTTGTAGTAAGAAAGCAATGCAAATGTACATGGCATGAACTAGATTTCGATGGAAATCAGAGCTGGTGGATTGTAAATAAGCCCAGAGCTCTGAGGGATTTTCCTGTCGGCAGAGCCAGGAATCACCTCACAACCCATACCATCCTTTCCTTCTCTGACGCCCCAGAGCTTTCTCAACTTCACAACACTCACATTGACTGAGACATCCCTGAAACCTCATCTCCCTGTAGCTCCATGTGTTTTAAAGAGCTCAGATGAGAGCTTTGATGCCAGGCTGTGGAATGAGGTTGAGAGAAGTGGGAATAAAGGAAAGAGGGCAGGATTTGTGAAAAGTAATAAAACAAATGTGTCTGATGAGAGACTAATAATCCACCTGGGTTGCATCAATCTAAATAAGCTCTTTTTTGCACATGCACACTGACTTTACAGACCCTTTTGGTTTCAAGTCCCAATAGAGCATCTCTCTGGTTGCCATGGATACTGGTACAGTGTTTGAAATTTTATGATCAATAAGGACAAAAAAACTAAGCCAGGGTCATGACATCAAGTCCATGAAATGTAACATCTGCTTTGCAGGCTGTTGCGTTGTGCTTTATTTTTGAGTGCACTAGATTTTTGACGCTTTTATTTTTAAGTCACATTTAAAGGAAATCATGAATCTATTAGCTTTGAAATAAATAAGAAATGTGATCAAATTGAAATCTCACTGTAAAAAGCATGAGCCTGTTCTTTGTTCTTGGAAGAAGAAAAAAATCAGGTCAGTGCCACCCGCTCTGTCCTCTATTGCTGTAAACATCATTTATTCTTAATAAGAGGCCATGCTGTCCTTGATAAATCTGATTTGTAACTATGAATTTGTCCTTGAAAATGCATTTGAGGATTTGAGTTTGTTTGAAGTCAGAAAATATGCATATAACAGGCATAATAGACACATTGGTGTGCTTGTACTGGTACGTGTGTGTGTGCGCGTAATTGTATAGATGCAATATGAGTGTCTTCAAGCTTATTAACACTTTTCAGAACAGCGCGTCCTGGGGTGGTGATATATGACACATTTCAGAGGGGAAGTGATTTCACAATGAAACCACAGGGACCGATTTTAATTCTCTTCTCCACTTGTAAGTAGGACAGCATATGGGCTGTGTCATGACTGCCTTTGGACTTTTCTTGTGCTCAGTTGAACCCATTTAAGAAGAACTCTGCAAAGTAGAAAAACTATTTCTCAAATTGTATAAAAATATGCCGGTTTAAAAGTAGATCAACAACAACTGAAAGTTGACATTTATTTTGCTGTCATACGAGAATTTTGTAGAACCTATGACTACTTATATATATATATAATAGTGGTAGTAGCTTAATAGCATTGAATTCAGCTATTTTTAGGCTGTACAGTGGCTCATGCAGTTATGGCGTGATTTATTCCTTTTATTATTATTCCATTACTGTTCTAAGTACTGTGTAGGCCTTCCATTTCAGTACAAACCGCCGAACCACCCACTATTTATACCATCACGTTATTATATAGTCCATTTTATGCTATTATATGGCTTGTAGTAATAATCACAAGCACTTGGTGTGTGATTTGTTGATTTGAAACTTCAGCCAATGACAAAATTTACAGGGATCAAAACAAAAGTGCAATAATTTCCAGAACAAACGCGAGAACTCTGTTATTGTGTATACACAATACATGACACTCTATGCTTGAGGAGATGTTACTATGTTACTGTATTACTGCTGGAAGCCAAGGTAAGTAAAAGTTGCTTGAGAAATATAGTATAGTAACAAAGTATAAATTTAACATTTTAAAGAGAATTATGATACTGTAAAGCAGGGGGAAAAAACAACAAACAAAAAAAACGTTGGAATGAATTATCATTACTCAAAGACAGTTTTTGAATATGGAATAGCATATTATACAACTCCTACTGTAGACATAAGCCGACGTCATCAGTCATTGCCCAAGTACTGTTCCAATTCAAAGTTCACATCTAGCCAAGTGCAGTTCAAATCCCTGACTGGGTTCTTGTTCTGCCCCTTTTATCGAGGATGCATTTCGTAACAACCAACGAGTGTTAATGTTGGAGTAGAAAACCTGCATAATTTTCAAAATACTATTATTGTGTCATGAAATTTCATTTTTTCAGGCAAGAATGTATAGTCACATCTGCAGTTCATTAGTGCCTATTTGAAAATTTGCTCTGAGGTTTTCAGAGATGTGAGCTCCAGGCTATCATCACTCATGAACCTGCCGAGAGCAGCCTTACCTCATTCTGACATTAGCCACTGGCTCTGATGTCTCTATCGGGATTAAACATGAGATATAGTTAGTTTTGGGTCTATCTAACATCTTTGGTCTTATAAATGTGTCATTTGTTCCTGGTAATATTGTTTTGGCTGAGCACAAAGTTAAGTTTCATAGCTTTATATTTTTATTTAACTTTACTGTTGTAGTAGAGCACTGACTGAATTGCTTGCTTGTCTTTATTTTCTGTTGTATATGTTTCTTATACTTTAAACTTATACTTTTATAATGGATATTATTGTTCATTAAAACTGACATTTAACAAAAAGTGAATAGAGTTGTGTTTTATGTTATATTTCATTCTAGGCAGTGGCTATTTACACTAAATGCAAATTGCGATAGATGCTACAGTATTTACACTATGTAAAAATAGCAAAAAATAAATAAAAATAAAATATATATATATATTTTTTTTTTTTTTGCAATAAGTGTAAATAGTAGCTGCTGTTTATACTTGGCAGAGTATTTTAGTACATTATAAAACAGTAGAACATATTGGGTGTAAATTACATAATTTATATTAAATTATTAAATGGATGCCACCTTATATTGCAACAATAAAGCTCTACCTATCCCTACCTGATTAATACTTTGTTATTTCCACTATTTGAATATTTCCGTTTTGTCTTTCCGATCTGATATGTGATGTGAAAGAGAAGGAAGTTCAGCAAAAAGAACTTGAGTAAAAATTGTGTAAAAAGTTACTGGTATGTGCCTCATTCTCTGCTGTTCCATTAACAGAATTCAGAATTACCGGATTTGCATCTTCCCGTACTTGGAAAGTCATGCTTCAGAGTTGAACTTATTAAGTCTAAACTACAAAGTACACAATTCTTCCAGGTAAGACAAAAAAAAAAGCATTGTCTGACTGTTATATCAGCACTCTTGCTGCAAAAGCTTCTTGATCAATGAGATTAGTGACTCAAAAGTAACTGTTTACAGCATATATATATATATATATATATATATATATATACACACACACACATATGTATATACAGTGAGGAAAATAAGTATTTGAACACCCTGCTATTTTGCAAGTTCTCCCACTTAGAAATCATGGAGGGGGTCTGAAATTGTCATCGTAGGTGCATGTCCACTGTGAGAGACATAATCTAAAAAAAAAAATCCAGAAATCACAATGTATGATTTTTTAACTATTTATTTGTATGATACAGCTGCAAATAAGTATTTGAACACCTGAGAAAATCAATGTTAATATTTGGTACAGTAGCCTTTGTTTGCAATTACAGAGGTCAAACGTTTCCTGTAGTTTTTCACCAGGTTTGTACACACTGCAGGAGGGATTTTGGCCCACCTCCACACAGATCTTCTCTAGATCAGTCAGGTTTCTGGCCTGTCGCTGAGAAACACGGAGTTTGAGCTCCTCCAAAGATTCTCTATTGGGTTTAGGTCTGAGACTGGCTAGGCCACGCCAGAACCTTGATATGCTTCTTACAGAGCCACTCCTTGGTTATCCTGGCTGTGTGCTTCGGTCATTGTCATGTTGGAAGACCCAGCCTCGACCCATCTTCAATGCTCTAACTGAGGGAAGGAGGTTGTTCCCCAAAATCTCGCAATACATGGCCCCGGTCATCCTCTCCTTAATACAGTGCAGTCGCCTGTCCCATGTGCAGAAAAACACCCCCAAAGCATGATGCGATCACCCCATGCTTCACAGTAGGGATGGTGTTCTTGGGATGGTACTCATCATTCTTCTTCCTCCAAACACGTTTAGTGGAATTATGACCAAAAGTTCTGTTTTGGTCTCATCTGACCACATGACTTTCTCCCATGACTCCTCTGGATCATCCAAATGGTCATTGGCAAACTTAAGTCGGGCCTGGACATGTGCTGGTTTAAGCAGGGGAACCTTCCGTGCCATGCATGATTTCAAACCATGACGCCTTAGTGTATTACCAACAGTAACCTTGGAAACGGTGGTCCCAGCTCTTTTCAGGTCATTGACCAGCTCCTCCTGTAGTTCTGGGCTGATTTCTCACCTTTCTTAGGATCATTGAGACCCCACGAGGTGAGATCTTGCATGGAGCCCCAGTCCGAGGGAGATTGACAGTCATGTTTAGCTTCTTCCATTTTCTAATGATTGCTCCAACAGTGGACCTTTTTCACCAAGCTGCTTGGCAATTTCCCGTAGCCCTTTCCAGCCTTGTGGAGGTGTACAATTTTGTCTCTAGTGTCTTTGGACAGCTCTTTGGTCTTGGCCATGTTAGTAGTTGGATTCTTACTGATTGTATGGGGTGGACAGGTGTCTTTATGCAGCTAACGACCTCAAACAGGTGCATCTAATTTAGGATAATAAATGGAGTGGAGGTGGACATTTTAAAGGCAGACTAACAGGTCTTTGAGGGTCAGAATTCTAGCTGATAGACAGGTGTTCAAATACTTATTTGCAGCTGTATCATACAAATAAATAGTTAAAAAATCATACATTGTGATTTCTGGATTTTTTTTTTTAGATTATGTCTCTCACAGTGGACATGCACCTACGATGACAATTTCAGACCCCTCCATGATTTCTAAGTGGGAGAACTTGCAAAATAGCAGGGTGTTCAAATACTTATTTTCCTCACTGTATGTAGCAAACATATTCTTAGACATGTATCAGGGTAGACTCTCAACCTGGTGTAGAGCTGCTTGGGCTGAAGGGCAAGCATTCCTTCAAGGGTGCAACTTTTGATTTAATTTATCAAACAGTTACATATACAGCAATCTGCATCATCTGGTACAATTCCAAGTCAATCAATCAGTCAACTGGTCAGTATAGTTTTATGTAGCAGACTTTTGGCAAAAATGAACGGACTGTGGGTGGATGGTGGGTGTTCTGCCTGAGGCTAAGACGGACTGATCTGTTACTCAATCAATCAGAAAGTAAGAAAAAAAATAAAAACTCTTCAACATCTTTCCTGTGAATATAAAAGGGAAATTTACTTGATCAACACCATCTGAGTATGACACACTATTGCTCGTGGACATGAAGTTTGTTCATGTAAGTGGATTCTGTGCTCTTTGCTTCCTACTAAACATCCTTTGATGTACGCCATCTTATAAAACAGACCTATTCTCTGTCATGCTCATAGCATGTTTGACCTTTAATAAGAGCGAGTCATCGCCTATCTTCAGCCCGGCACAGCTGCTGTACACAGTTCCAGAGACTAAGTGAGAAAAAGAGCCAATGTTCTCCGGTCTCTCTCAGTATACCAACACTCTAGGAATTAATAACGCATACTGCTGAACCACGAGGACCCGGTGAACTGTGCTGCTGGCTGCCTGAGTTATTTGTGAGGAAGCTTTAGAACTGTGATCAAGGAGCAGGTTTGTGCAATAACGAGAGAGAGAGAGAGAGAGAGAGGGAGAGAAAGAGCAAACGCTGAGAACGGGAATAAGTGGTCTGGATGTGGACATGATCAATCATAGAACCTTTTTTTCTGCATTGATGTTTCTGGGACACTGAATCTCATGACAGTTACTGTATCTTGATGACTAGTCCTTGCACGCGTGAGACAGTTGACTGCTCGCCTGTATTAACGGCCAGTGGATTGGCTGCTGTGTTTGATATTTAAACATTTGCTGGTCAGACCCCTAGAGAATCTGGTTTAGTTATTTAGAGGCTGTTTTCAGTTCTTCTGTACTTCATGATTGAGAAACATTATGTAGACAACCAAAAAAAATTATAAAAAAGAAATAAAAAAATACGTAAATAAATATTTCAGTGTTTGCGTTGACCTCTTGTTTTCTATTAAGCAATAAAATAATTTTTAATTGACCGAAAGCAATATTAAAGACATTTATAATTTATCAAGAATACTGAAAAATTATTTGAAAAAAAAATATTTTGACAGTTTTACACATGAAACTGTTTTGCATTTTCATGCTCATTCTCTTAATTTAAAATCAAAATGCATTGTTCATTTCAAGGCTTCTTCTGTTTAGTTTTCGATACAGTGTCATCACTCTCGATCTTCTTCGCCCATCTGTCTGATCCCACATCAGCTCTGATGGCAGTTGAGCTGCAGACACCTGAGAGAACTTTCCAGCCATGATATGCTGCTCCTCTTGATTCATTCTATCCTTTAATTTCCTCATTTATCTTCTCTTGTGCTTTCCTCCGGTCTGGTGAGTGACCTTTTCCCTTTGGGCTTTTATAAAGACACAGTTATCCACAGACTGACCGCACAAAGGAGAACAGGAAGACAGAAAGAGATGAACAGAGACAGAAAGCCATGAATAGGGTGAATGAATGAGAAAACAAATTGGCTGCAGGTAGATGGACTAAGTGGGAGGACCTTTTCACCACTCTGACCTGTCAATCAATGCTCAAGTGCAAGGACGGACCTGGTTCTTAAGTTCCTGTGACTCGCATAGGAACAGAATACAGACAGTCTGTGACCCATCAGCTTTAGATGTGTGTGCTGAGCGTGTGTGACCCTGCTCCACACCACTATCATGTGTTCAGTCAAGCAACATTAACATTTATGCGCTGGATCACAGGGGAGGACGCTCCGGGAAAGAGAAAAGAATCGAACAGAACTGGTGCTCTAGATGCTCACAAAAACACACACACACAGCCTGTACTGATGCATGAAGCCCTGGGGAGGAACACAGCCTGGGCACATCTCTCCGGCTCGTGCTTTCATTCTGTTTGAAGCCCGGTGGGATTTCTAAGCTCTTGGATGCCCGGTGCCACTGCTGGCGGATCTCTTTGTGAGCACTGAGTGAGTGAAAGAATGGAAGCAGCATGTGTTCAGTGAACTGCTACATGTAGTCAAGAACTGAAAGGAATGACTTTTTAACGATGACTGAAGCAGTTGTGAGGTTATCTGCAGAGGCTGGAGGTTATAGTGAAGGTGAAGAGTGTAATTTACAGATAGTGAGTTAAATGCACAGTATTGTTTGAGTTTGTAAGTGACATGTTGGGCCGTTTAAAGTGATTCAACCCATGTGCTAGACACACATATTAACCCTGTGAGGCATGATGTTCACTACAGTGATCTCTAAAGGGCATTTTTATCCATTCAGTGGCATTACATCCAAAGCACAATGGGTTTCTTTGACCGTTGACCCTTTTTAATATGTCTTTAGATATTATTCTGCGACTCTTTTTATATATATCTTCACTCTTAATTTTTGACAACATTCAACTTGCCTGATGAAAGTGGTGAAGAAGCTGCTAGAATCTACTACTATCTTTTTTCTTGGAGTTCAAGACCTATGTATATATTTTTTAATATACACATTCAAATTTGTTTGTTTTTTTTAGAAATAATTTTATTTAACAAGGACACTAATTTGAATGAAAGGGACATTATAGAAATTATATTATAATAGAAAATCATTTTTAAATAGATTTCCATTTCAAATAATTGCTGTTCTTTTGAACTTTACACCAAAGAATCCTGAAAAAAGCAGCACAACTGTTTTCAACATTGAAAACAGTACCCTGCTAAAAAACAACAACAATAGAAGCCCAATAGAAACCATCACAGAAATTCTAATGGGTTCCATTAAAATACCATTATAAACCATTCGCTTTTTCCAGTAAAACCATAAAAAAATTCCTTTTTGTAGTGTGTTTTGGGCATTTTTCCAATAGGATTTAACATCCCACCAATAGAATCCATCACATACCAGTAGACACCATTATAGTTTCCATTAAAACCAATACAATTCCCATTATAACCATTACATTTTCTATTGTGTTTTGGGCAGAGTTCTATTGTTTTTTTCAGCAGGGTAATAAATGTTTCTAAACCAGCAAATCATATTAGAATGATTTCTGAAGGATCATGTGACACTGAAGAAGAGTAATGATGCTGAAAATTCAGCTTTAAGAATAAGATGAGTAAAGTAAAACAAACTTTAAAGTTGGCTTGAAAAAGCCTTGACTGAAAAGTTGAAGCATTTGTAAAAGCTTGAAAGTTGAAAATGTGAAAGTTTAAACAGATTGGATGTTGATAGTATGGATTTAGCACATTGTTAACATGTTGCTAACATGATTAGCATGTTGCTAGCATATTTTGACACGATTAGCATGTTGCTACATGTTTCTAGCATGATTATCATATTGATAGCATGTTTTTAGCATGATTAACATGTTTTAGTATGTTGCTAGCACGATTTAGCATGTTGTTCTAGGATAGTCATTAAGCTTTGCTACTGATAGACAGCTTAAACACTGTCACAAAAGAAAGTCTTACTGTGCAAAAGTTTTGACCCCCTCAATGAAAGTCTATGGGATTTTTGGTGGTTTTGACATTGTTTTTTTTTTTTTTTTTTTAAGCTTGACTATAAACTGTAAGCTGGATAACTTCAGGGAGTGCAATACTGGTGTTAAATACAGTTAATTCTGGGTATAATGGCATATTTTAACGGTGTTCACATTGACTTAGTTCACTCATGCAGCTGCCTAATAACCTTAGTGCTCATTGCTGGCATTTTACTAATCAAATAAGTGTTAATGGGAACAGATGAGTGTGTGCTTGCAAACATGTATGTTTTGTGTGTGTGAGAAGGAGAGCAATAGAGCGAAGGAAGAAAAATTCAAAGGTGAAAAGTTCAGACCACAGTTGGTTTTCACCTCTGTAATATCAAAGGCTGATGCTGCAACAATCTAATAAAGAGCAGTTAATGGAGGCCCAAGAGGGCCGATTCTCATAAAAAAGCTATTGACTAAAGGGCATGAAATTTACAAAGCCTTGACGTGAACATTATGCAAGGACACGGATTGTTAGCTCAGGTCCCTCAAATGTATGAGGAGCACCGACCTGAAAATCTGTGAGTCCCAACACAACTCAATCAAGTACTGTACATAACATCAGTATGCTCATCTCGACTCATATCTCACAAAACATCAGCATGACATTTTCACTCGCAATACTTCAAGTAATAAACAGCAGTCTAGAAGTAAATTGTAAGCTATCTAATGCAGCTGAGCCTAGAATCTATAATGCATTTCTTACATCACCCACTTTCTATCACAATGTTTACAAAGCATTTTACACTTATGCATCTTGGCAGGCACTTTTATTCAAAGCAACTCCCAGTACATTCAAAATTTAAAAATGTTTTTTAAATCAGAATGCAGCTTCCTTGGGAATTGAACCAAGACCAGTAGAACATACTTTACTTAACTTGCACTTAACTAGCTTAAACATTAAGACATCAATAGTCAACTGGAAGGACAATGCTAATGATGGTCAACCACTTTAGAAGATCTGCTGGTGACCATTTTAACTATGCTTGCTTTGCAGCATCAAACCAGAACTAACCAGCATAATCCTCTCTCAAGTCCAACATAGAAATTTGTCAATGTCTAGTCACTGCAGCAAGGGATCACTGCCATATAAACTGATGAAGCCCCATCTTCTCTCCAAAACTTCATCATTATCAATGAAATGTCACATCAGGGAGGTCTGACACTTTCTTCAAGATTAAAGTCATTCGTAACAGTATCTTGAAGAGGAGAGAAACCCGAAAAGGTCAGTCTTCAGCGTTGAGTCCCGCTGCGCAATTGCGTTTCTCTGCTCGGACATCACCACATTAGGTCACGTCTGACTGGAAATGAGCCGATGAAATGAATGCAATGATGATCTGTGACGGAGACGGTTTTTAATGGCCACTCAGGTCAGCTCGGTTGCCTGCAACCTTCATGCACTGTGTACTAAAAATTTGTTGACAAATGGCCTAAAAAGACTGTGAATATAAATAATGGGTGAACAACAGCCTGTAGTAACAAATAAAACAAATATTTTACAAAACATTGTTTAAAAATCTACAACAAAATATGCCTCTTGGTTATAAACAATATTAATAAATAATACTTTCATATAAGTTATAAATATAAGTAACCAAAAACTGTGTAAACATCAAGTGGAACAGGAACATGTAATTTTATGTTGGGCAGAAAACAATTGGGCACTAACTGTTAAGAGTACATTTATTTGATCAAAATACAGTAAAAATGGTAATATAGTGATATAAGTGACCCTGAACCACAAAACCAGTCATATGTAGCACAAGTATGTTTGTAGAAATAGTCAACAATACATTGTATGGGTCAAAATTATCGATTTTTCTTTTATGCCAAAATCATTAGGATATTAAGTAAATTTTGTAAATTTACTACCGTAAATATATCAAAACCTTTTTTTGATTAGTTATATGCATTGCTAAGAACTTAATTTGGACAACTTTAAAGGCAATTATCTCAATATTTAGATTTTTTTGCACCCTCGGATTCCAGATTTTCAAATAGTTGTATCTCGGCAAAAAATTGTCCCATCTTAACAAACCATACATCAATGGAAAGCTTAATTATTCAAAAAAAATACCCTTATGACGGGTTTTGTGGTCCAGGGTCACATATTATTACAATTTAAAATAGCTGTTTTCTAATTTACATGTAATTAATTCCTGATGCAAGGCTGAATTTTCAGCATCGTTACTCCAGTGTCACATGATCCTTCAGAAATCATTCTAATTATGCTCATTTGCTGCTCAAGAAGCATTTATTACTATTATTAAAGTTCAAAACAATTGTGCTACTTAATATTTTTGTGGAAACTGTGATAATTTTTCAGGAGTTTTTGATGAATATAAAGATTAAAAAAACAACGTTTATTTGAAATAGAATTTTTTTAAATGTCATTACATTTATAGCATTAATTTGTTTAAAAAATAAACATTCTGAGCACAAACATCTAGGAACCTAGAGCTGAATTCAGACGCTTGTGAAATTCATTAACAAATTAACATTTTAACTGAAATATTCCCAAGTGAATCGATATGAAATCAAATCAGAATTGAATACAACAGACGTATGCAGTGACAAATGCTTGTTCCACAACCACACATAATATACCCTCACACATACAAGCCATACTACCCACCACCTCTCACGCCTCGTGTGGTGTAAATTATTCACCAAAGCAACACAAACGAGGGCTGCGTGTCTTTAGCACAGGAACAAACAGAGAGTGAGAAACACTGTGTGTTGAGGAGAGGTGTAGGAAAGACAGATGGATGCGATCGGGCGCACCTGTCGTCCTGCCTTTCTATCTCTCCTCTCCTCCTCCCGCCTCCTCTCTTCTTCTCCCTCAGTAACACATCAAAGTGTGCAAGGTCGCAAAGGGCAGCACCAAAGAGAATTGACAGGTTTGTGATTAGTGTGGACTGAGGTTTAACCTTATGGGACCTCTTCTCTTTCTGCTCTATAACAACTGCCTGGCCTTCATCCAGGGCTTTTTATTGACGTATTTCTCCCAGTAAGCGTTCCAATAAAAGTAGGTGACAAGAAGCATCTGAACGCAGCTCTAGGTTACCCAACTTTCTGGCATGGTGCCGTTAACTCCTGCTGGTAAATGTCACAACTACACAATCTGGTAGCAAAAAAAAAAAAAAAAAACATCATTCAGAAATATCGGTCAAGTTGTTGTAGTTAAGAAGCTGATAAGCATTGCATGCTGAGTATCCAAAGCTTTCTGTTCAATAGAAATCTAATTAAAAAGAATTTGTGTGTTTTGATGTATGCAATGCTGTCAGCATGAAGCAAACTGCTCTCAAATCATACAAAAAACATGGACAAAGTGAAAATACAGAAGCAGTTGTTACTGGATGGTTCAAAGTGTAAAATTGGACACTGAGTTGTATATTTGGTGTGTTTTTTACATTGGACTTATATATAAAAAAATAAATAAAAAAAAACCTGCATGTAACCCACCCTTAAACCTACCCATACCACCAAACCTGTCCCTAACCTTATCTGTATCCCACCTCATTAGCAACAAAAGTGTTTTGCAATACAATATGAACAAAGTATTTTGTAGATAGTACAGTAGTTAAGGCCACCTAATATAAAGTAGGACCCACAATTTTAAAAAGCAAACATGAGTTAACAACACAGCGAAATCAAGCCATAACAGCAACATAACAATGGTTTCTAATAAGCATATTTCTAACTTAGCTCTTGTTTTCTCTCTCCATGATTTCCTTTCTATTCTAAAACGGTCTTTGTCAATCAAAATAGCAAAGCATAACATAACTAGCTAGAGCTTTATTTTGCGTGCATTGTAATGAAATAAATACAGTAAACTTCCCAGTACTACTGAAACAATAGAGCAATCAATGATGACAGTCGGTGGAATAACGTTCCAATTAACGGAGCTCTAATTTCCATCCTAATTGGATGTGATTTTTCTTTGAAATAATGAGCACGCTAATCATGCACAGTTGCTCCTGTGTACAGTCCAAGACAGTTCACAGTCAAGCTCTTGATGAGACTGAATAAGCACCTGGATGTGAGTGTAATCAACACCTGCTGATCAGCAGCTTGCTCGTCTAAAACAGACTCATCCTGAACTATGAGAGGATCTGACTCAGAACCAATTCCCTCGGTTATGTGGGAATTGCAACAACTCTTCATCTTTATAAAAATAAAGTGATTTGGCTGTTACATCAGCCCATAGAGGTAGAGAAATTTCTGCAAAAGCTTACACCTTCGAGCTGTTTGACCCACAAACTCAATAAAATGGCCTGTACTAAGATACAGCTCGGTCAAAGGCATCTGCATGTTTTTTCAAATAAATACACTGTAAAATTGTATCACATTTGAAACTGAATCATCAGTAACGGCTACATGGTGATCGTTTTTTCCTCAGATTGAGCAGTACCTGATAACCAGGCTTTTAAAACTTCACCAGGTTCAGGGCCAAAAGATTGTATTCCCCATGTGTTGGTAAGCAAACATGATAAAGGCCACAACATGTTTTCTCTTTAGGGTTTTTTTCAGCTCTTTTCTTTCTTTGGAGGTGTAACAGGACAAACATATGGTTATGTGGGTGCTAAACTAAATTTTCTGGATTGCAGCCTCAAAGCAATGATTGAATTAAAATATGCTGCTTTTCAAATGTTGTCAGGGAAGAACAGTTGATATGTTTTTGAAAAGCCATGAGTAGATTCAAGTTAGCTTTTGTTAAGATAAATTAAGTAAGGAATAACTTACGCAGGGCTGTTGAATTACCACATCGGATACAACCTTAAAGGTGCTGTCACATCAGCAATGAATTTATCATTATTTGTTATGTGTTGACTTTAAGTTTTTTAAAAAGATGCTGCAGAGCGTGACATAATATCACAACCACTGTAGTGTTAGAAGAAATGTGTCTATATATTATGTGTGAGAAAGAGCAGAAAAGCATTTGCTGCGGGGCCCACCTCAAGCTCTTTCTCAAAAAAGTCTTCATGAATATAAGTATCAAAACAATGCCCTACCTTATTGCATGGCATCAAAGAAGTCAATACAGCACACTCAAGAATAACTTAAAGAGGTTGCCATCATTTAATAAACTGTGGACTAGTTTTCACTCTTGCTGCTGATTTGAGGGGTGATGCTTCCCGTTATAAGTGTCTGTTGATGGCCTTTTATTTACAACCAGAAATGTGCACGCTGCTTTTCAGATGTTTATTGAACTTTTCTGTGGCTTTTTTTCAGTTGTGATTCAATTGTGTCCATTTTAGACTCATTGCCACAAAATGCGAGACACGTGAAGAAGGAAATAAAATATCTTTTGTGCTTTTGAACTATATACAAACCAGTCATTAATTGCTGAAAATGAAATTACTGGTTGATATGGCCAAAGTTTTCTGTCCGTGAACTGGATCTCACTCTAATGTGGAGGCTTGGCCAGTCCCTGTTCCAGAATTAAATCTCTGAGGGTGCTTTCACTTACAGTGCCGTGAAAAGGTTTTTACCCCCTTCCTGTTGTTTTAATTTTTGCATATTTGTCACACTTAAAAGATTCAGATCATCAAACAAATTTTAATATTACACAAATATAATGCAAGTAAATACAAAATGCAGTTTTTAAATGATGATTTCATTTATTAAGGGAAAAAAGCTGTCCAAACCTACCTGGCCCTACGTGAAAAATTAATTGCCCCCTCCTGTTAAATCATGAAACAACTGCGATTAACCACATTATTTTAGAAAGCTGAGTTAAATTCACTGGCCAAACCCAAGCCTAATTACTGCCAGACCTGTTGAATCAAGAAATCACTTAAATAGAACCTGTCTGACAAAGTGAAGCATGCTTAAAGTGGAACACATCATGCCACGATCTTAAGAAATTCAAGAACAGATGAGAAACAAAATAGTTGACATGTATCAGTCTGGAAAGGGTTATAAAGCCATTTCTAAGGCTTTGGCACTCCAGCGAACCACGGTCAGAGCCATTATCCACAAATTGAGAAAACTTGGAACGGTGGTGAAGCTTTCCAGGAGTGGCTGGCCTACCAAAATTACTCCAAGCGCACAAAGACGACTCATCCAGGAGGTCATAAAAGAACCCAGAACAACATCTAAAGAACTGCAGGCCTCACTTGCCTCAATTAAGGTCAGTGTTCATGATTCAACAATAAGAAAGAGACTGGGCAAAAAACGCTCTCCATGGTTGAGTTCCAAGGCAAAAGCCACTGCTGACCAAAAAGAACACAAAGGCTCGTCTCACATTTGCCAAAAAATATCTTGATTATCCCAAAGACTTTTGGACAAATATTCTGTGGACTGATGCGACAAAAGTTGAACTTTTTGGAAGGTGTGTGTCCCGTTACATCTGGTGTAAAACCAACACAGCATTTCATAAAAAGAATATCATACCAACAGTCAAATATGGTGGTGGTAGTGTGATGATCTGAGGCTGCTTTGCAGCTTCAGGACCTGGATGACTTGCCATAATTGATGGCACCATGAATTCTGCACTCTATCAGAAAATCCTGAAGGAGGATGTCCGGTCGTCAGTTTGTGACCTCAAGCTCAAGCGCACTTGAGTTATGCAGCAGGACAATGATCCCAAACACACCAGCAAGTCCACCTCTGAATGGCTCAAGAAAAACAAAATTAAGGTTTTGGAGTGGCCAAGTCAAAGTCCGGACTTAAATCCGATTGAAACGCTGTGGCATGACCTTAAACAGTCCATTCATGCTCGAAAACACTCCAATGTGGCTGAATTAAAACAATTCTGAAAAGAAGAGTGGGCCAAAATTCATCCACAGTGATGTGAAAGACTCATTGCCAGTTATCGCAAACGCTGTTGTTGCTGCAAAGGGTGGCACAATCAGTTTTTAGATTCATGTAGGGCCAGGCAGGTGTGGACAGCTTTTTTTCCCTTAATAAATTAAATGATTATTTAAAAACTGCATTTTGTATTTACTCGGGTTATCTTTGTGTAATATTAAAATTAGTTTGATGATCTGAATCTTTCAAGTGTGACAAATATGCAAAAAATGTAAAAAACCAGGAAGGGGCAAAAACCTTCTAACGGCACTGTATATTTTTTTTCCGTCCATTGTTATGGTTTTCATTGTGTCAATCACTGCTAGTTCGAGAGTGAATCCTGTATAAATATGCAAAATCATTCCCAAAACTTTACAGCGTGTATATGTGTCCAAAAACAAAGGTTTCATACAAATTCTGAATGGATTATAGTGGTTCTCAATCCCAGCCCTTACGTACCACCGATCTGCATATTTCACATCTCTTTAATTTAACACACCTGATTCAGATAACCAACTCATTAAAAGAGAGCTCCATGCATGAACTGTGATCCGATTGACATGGTCCCTATACACCAGGCATCCTCAAATCTGGCCCAGTCCTGCAGAGTTTAGCTCCAACCCTAATCAAACACACCTGAGCATGCTAATCAGAGTCTTCAAGATCATTACAAAATCACAGGTAGGTGAGTTTGATCAGGGTTGGAACTAAACTCTGCAGCAGATTGGCCCTCCTGGGAAAGATTTGAGGAACCCTGTTCCGTGAGCAGGGGAAATCCTTTGAAGTTTATTTCACTTGGGAACATTCATTCACGGATTTCCGTTATGCCACTGCCTGCAGGATCTTCACACAGAGACCAAACTTACTAGAGAAGTGTGAAGTGTGACATAAATAGCACTGTAAATAAATACAATTTAAATTCACATTGAGTGCACTTTAATGCCCTTTGAATGGAACATATACGCTCCCTTCGAACTGGAATCATGGCGGAATATCCTGTGATGTGCACTTGACAGGGCACTTATGGTCGAATACAACAAACGTCTGAAGTGATAAGAGATACATACAAAACGTGCAGAGCGGTGGAATGTGAGGACTGGAATTGAGAACCACTGGATTACCGCCTAGAAAGCACACAAATAAGCACACTCCCTTTATTATCACTATTTTCAGCAGTGAGTGAATTCAGACCAACTACAACATTTCTGATTGGCCATTGCGTTAAAGAATTAAACAGATATGTCTGTGATTTTCTACATTGCTTGACACTGCAAAAACATGTTGTGAAAAGTAACTTAAGGTGGACTTATGGTCAAATTCTCGCTGTAAACAAACCATATTACCTTTGCTAACTATTAATAAGCAGCAAATTAGGAGTTCATTGAGTCAAATTAGTTGTTAAGTTTAGGTATTGGGTAGATTTAAGAATGTAGAATATGGTCATGCAGGGTATGTGCTTTATAAATACTAATAAACTGCCATTTTTATGATCTAGTATCTATCTTTTATTTTAGTAATAAAAATCGCAGGAAGGCGTTGACAACAAATTGTGTGTGCAGCACAATCTGCAATCTCCGACCTCTCTCTCTCCGTGTGTGTGTGCGAGTGATGCATGTTGGTTAGTGTGCATCAATTAAAGCAGCGCATTAATATGGAATGGTGATTAAACTGACTTGGAACTACCTGTGCATTAAATGGTTATACTGCATACCTGCCAGCCAATCAGAATCCAGTATTCAGACAGACCATGGAGTATAATATATATATATATATATATATATATAATATAAATCTAACCTTTCATTGGATAATAAGAATTTAAAATGGGGGAAATATCATTATGAAATAAATGTTTTTCTCTAATATACATTGGCCACAATTAACGGCACCCTTTTATTCAATACTTTTTGAAACCTCCATTTGCCAGTTAAACAGCTCTAAATTTTCTCCTATAATGCCTGATGAGGTTAGAGAACACCTGACAAGAAATCAGAGACCATTCCTTCATCCAGAATCCCTCCAGACCCTTTAGATTCACAGCTCCATGTTGGTGCTTCTTCTCTTCAGTTCACCACTCATTTTCTACAGGGTTCAGGTCAGAGGACTGGAATGGCCAGCAGAAGCTTGGTTTTGTGCTCAGTGACCCATTTTTGTGTTGTTTTTGAGTTTTGTGTCTGGATTATTGTACGGTTGGAAGATCCAAAAATGGCCCATTATAAGATCCCATTTGAAATTCCAGTGGTGTCTGATAACTGAATGTGCTGGAGTTTGTTTTTGGATGAGCAAGGATAATTTTTCTTGAAACCCTCCCAAACAACATGTGGTGATGTAGGTGCTGTTTGACAATTTTTTTAAAGGTTTTCCTGACCCCGAGACTTCTACAATTCTCCAGCTGTGGTCCTTGGAGAGTCTTTAGCCACTCAAACTCTCCTTCTCACCGTGCGTTAGGACGATATAGACGCACGTCCTCTTCCAGGCAGTTTCGTAACATTTTATGTTGATTGGAACTTCTTAATTATTGCTCTGATTGTGGAAATGGGAATTTTCACTGCTCTAGCTCTTTTCTTAAAGCCACTTCACTAATTTGTGAAGCTCAATTATCTTTTGCTGCATATCAGAAATATATTCTTTGGTTTTTCTCATTGTGATGGATGATTAAGGGAATTTGGGCTTTGTTTTCCCTCCTATTTATATTTCTGTGGAACAGGAAGCCATGGCTGGATAATTTCATGTTCATAATCACCTTGGAGTGCTCAAAATTGTGAATATGAATGGGAATATACTTCAGAGATATTTTACTCATAAGAATTTCAAGGGGTGCCAATAATCATGTCCAACGTGTATTTGAGAAAAACATTTATTTCATAATGATATTTCCCCCCATTTTAAATTCTTATTATCCAATGAAAGGTTAGATTTTTGTGATTTGTTTTTAAATAAAACATCAAAAGGATTAACAATGCAGATTAATTTTCACAGCCTGCTTTGATCATATTTAACAAGGGTGCCAATATTTTTGGCCATGACTGTATATTTATATATACTGTATATATATATATATATATATATATATATATATATATATATATATAGCTATAAGGATAGCCATAAGGGTGTGGATGTTTTTTTGAAGATAAACACGTTAGAGAAGAGAATGGCATGATAATTTGGACTGCATTTCTGTGATTCAAATTACTGTGGGTAAAATCATTAAAATTCTAATTCTAAAAGCTAATGAAGAACTTATTTATTTGAAAGACCCATTTGCAAACGACATATCTATTCACCATGTTCTTCCCCATCTAGCCTTGAATTAATTCTTCTATCGTTGTTGTTCTTTCTAAAGCCACTTTCTTTAGCTGGAATAACGTCCTTTTACACTCCTCCGGGAAGCAGAAATGTATAGAACTCTGAGCATGAGAATGAAAAACATCTTCACTGATTATTTTCAACAGTTCCGATCCCAGTTGCTATGGAACGGGTCATTAGAACCATGAGTTTAAAATGAAGACTGTTTCATAATTTAACCCACTGACATCTCTCTTTCATTGGCTCCCTTCCACAGTTTACATTTCACGGACACTAACAGTGATGAGTCACTTACATTGTCTCCCACTGATGCAGCTGCCATCATCAACCTTCTTCACCAGTCATAAAAATCACTCTTGGAGACAAGAAGAAGCAATTGGAATTGTTTCAGATTGCAACTCTCAATGGCTTTCACTTTTCCATTAGCTGTGCGTTTAGATTTCATATTGCCACCCAGCTTTGTCCCTATTGAGGTGTCGTTTGGCCTCCATTGGGCTCAGCGCCACGGTCTCAGATTCGGGTCTCCAACTTTTTGAATAGTCAGATGTCTTCTGCTATTTGTTAATGGCACACACTACATCTTCTCTGACAGGTGGATCGATGGCTCAGATGAAGTTAAGCAGCCAGAGCAGGATTAATTTTCGCCATCTGATAGGTAATCGAAAAGTAGGTCCATGGAGACCATGTGTGCCTCTGTCTCACCCCGTCACCTCCATAAACAAAGCCAGTGTGTTGGCTACCCGAGCCCGGCTAACAATCAAAGGTTCAGATGCAGTTAGTTTGTTCGAGTTTGTTTGCGCTCGGGGGGGGGCACATCTGTCCATCAGAATCTCTGAAGCCTGTATTTGGTGGCAGAGCTGACCCATTGACTTATGGGACGTGACAGGGAAGGAGAAACTTTATTGATTAAAAATTCCTCTCAGTCAGCTATGTGCATTTCCACAGAAAGATCTAGTGGGCTATGTAGACTATACAGCAGGGCTCATCAACTACTGGCCTACAGGCCGAATCTAAGCCGTCAATCATTTTTATGAAACCCTCCGATTGATTTAGATGAAATCTTTGCGCTGCATTATACATCAGAGCGCATTCTGTGCAAATTGCAGTCTGCAGACTATATTTGGACTGGAGCCTCTGTTTTCTGTCCATAGTTCAGCTTTCCAAATGTGAACCGTGCAGACATGAATGTGATTGTGTCTTGTCCTATCAAATGTATTTATGCAAATAACTTGGCCTCAGACAAATCTTCAGACATAAAAAGATGAGTTGAGACAGCTGAGACGGTGCGTCAGTTTATGTGTGACGACACACTAGCTTATTTATATATATAAAAAACCTTCAAAGAAAAATGGACAGTATGTTGTCTTATTTGAGCTGCTTTATGTATAACATTAGTAACGTTTGTATTACTACAATTTGGGCTAAAACATTACAATATTATAGTAATGCTGATATCCATGGTAGTGAGGAGGTTTAGATATTTTTTGGTTTAAGTTTACATGGAAGTGCTAAAAATCGCTAAATACTCTGAAATATGTTTTTTTTGTTTTTTTTTGGACAGACTGGCCCCTCGAAACAAATTAGACAGCATATCAAATTCATGCCTGAAGCAATGCTTTCAAGTGTTAAATAACAAATTAAATAAATTGTCAATAGTAGAAAAGTGATGAGACAGTGTATTAATGTTGTAGAGGTGGATGCAGTCAGAGCAGCCCAATAGATTGATTAATAATGAAGTACTGCTGTTGTTTGTCGTACATACATGGACAGATGTTCATGACGCAACAGTAAGTAAGCTAAGACTACAGTATATGAATACAAACCATGTTCAGATCCTAGTATATCACAAATTAAATTTGATCACACATCAAATTTGGCTGAGAAATTGAATGAAAAAGCTATTGTTGTGTTACATGAGAAACACATCAAATAGAATATATTTCACATACACTTTTAGGCTACAACAGCCTAATAAGATAATTTGAGAAATGGCTAAGCTTTCTTTCTTTCTTTCTTTCTTTCTTTTTACATACAATGTTAGTCAATTTTAACCAAAACAGTTTGGCTCTCTTTACAAATGGGCCATTGGTTAACCCATTTCATTTAAACCATTTTTTTAATTATTATTATTATTTATTTTGTGTTTTCATAACTAATTAATTAAATCAAAATATTAAATCAACAGCCCTAATATATAATTACAAATCAGATTGATTAAACATTTTGTATTAAACTAGTGGTCTCAGACATTTGGATCCCCATTTTAAATCTAATAAGTGAAAATGTTTTGCTGATGTGCAAAGCAGAGTTACAGCCTCTAGAAACATAAAAAGTAGATGTAATTATTATTTTGTTTTACCACTTTTCTATCATTTTCATTGTCATGGATTTCACAGACAAAGTCTTTCTCCTAACAGTTCGTGAAATTTGTCCATGAAGCACATGATTAGTGGTTTAGTGAAGTGCCTCCTTCAGGTGAACCCAGCCTATGATTGACAGTCATTAAAATGTCATTTACATGACATGCTCATCTGAATGACCCCTTTTTAATTAACTTACATTCAATTGGCATTCATCATACATACACAAAGAGGTAGTCTCCAATTACACAGATATTTTTACACAGCACCCCAGTCATGTGATAATGTTGTGAATTAATGAATTACTTCAAGCATGTACTCATAATCATTGGCGCTCATTAAGTAGTAGAAGCATGAGTCTCATGTTAGAGGAGAAGCATTTCAACCTGATGAGCTCTTTTTAATTTGAAAATTAGCATTGTTCCAATAATGAGATAAGCGCAGATGCTGTTAAGTAACAAGAATGATAATCAACTCTGTCCAGATGTACAAAATGCAGCAAATCTGCCTCCCATCTCTTTCAATACAATGCAATTCTGAATACCGTATAACGCTTAATTGTCTTCTCTGAAAACCCTGGAGCAACAGATGAAAGACCTGCATCGCGGCACAACACCACCAGGGCTGGAAAACCAGAGGCAGATCACTCTGGCATGTGGATGAAACTATGAGGGGGCTGAAGAGCAGAGAAAAGGGATTTCATCAGCATGCTTTGCTTTGAGTGAAGCATCTCCCGGCCGATTTAGCTTTGTCTCTCTCTGTAAGACACGCACACACACCCACACCCACATGATGTTTTGAGGCTTGTTCAGATGTGTGCTTCCTTATCATTCATCCTACTGTTTAACCCTTCAGTGCTTGACGCTCATAAGAATGGACATATACTAGAGGAGCAAATAACATGGACTGCAGTAAATCACACCCGCTTGTGTGTGTTGAGGATTTCATTTCAAAACCATGCGTTAATAGAAAACTGGTCCTCCCTGACAGCTTCCACTCGTCTGGGAAAGGCTTTCCACTTGATGTTGGGGATTTTCTCTCATTTAACACAGGTATCATGGAGGTTAATTCATTTTAGGTGTTCGAAATGGTGGTTCAAGTCTGGGCTTTCAAGTGTGGGCCAGTCTAGTTCTTCCATTATAACACAAGGCTTTCTTTGTAGACTGGAGTAATGGCTTCCAATTGGTCCTCTAGTGTATATCCAAGCTTATTTGTTTTTTTTTTTTTTTCACTTTTATACATTATAAATATTTAATGCAATTAATGCAGCATGCATTTTTTTCTTGGCATTTTTTGGATAGCATTACAAGTGCACTATGAGTGCGCTATCAAGCACAATAAGACATAAAAGAGAAGTTAATTCGGTACTGCAGTAGCGCATTGAGTTTGCTTTCACAGACAAAAACACACACACACACACACACACAATTGTCAAAATGCCTGTTTTTGGCGTATGACTTCATAAACAGTCCTAAATTAGTTAAAAAGTCCTAAATAACCGTAAAGACGTAAAGAGCAAATCGGATGTGTGTCAGATCCGCATCATGTGCATCAGGTTTTAAAGAGACAACTCTGCTTTTAAAGTGAAACCTGCTGCAGTCTGTCTCATTAATGTAATACAAAGAACAACAGGAAAAGATAAATCACTTACTGCACTTCACTGATTAACTTTTGTAGCTTGAGTAAATATTCTATCTATATTCTATATCTATATCTAATCTATATTCAATTTTTAGTTTATACATATACAGTTTATAGTTTATGTGATGATTGTTTTAAGTTCACTTAAATTAGAAGTTGTTATACAGTAGATTTCAAAGACTATTAAATGTTAAAACAATAGCTTTAAAGAACACTCCACTTTTTTTGGAAATAGGCTCATTCTCCAACTCCCCCAGAGTTAATAAGTTGAGTTTTACCATTTTTGAATCCATTCAGCCGATCTCCGGGTCTGGTGATAGCACTTTTAGCATAGCTTAGCATAGATCATTGAATCCTATTAGACCAGTAGCATCGCGTTCAAAAATGACCAAAGAGTTTCGATAGCTTTCCTATTTAAAACTTGACTCTTCTGTAGTTATATCGTGTACTAAGACCGGCGGAAAATGAAAAGTTGCGATTTTCTAGTCCGATTTTGCTAGGAACTATACTCTCATTCCGGCGTAATAATCAAGGAACTTTGCTGCCGTAACATGGCGCGGCAGGCGCAGTGATACGCGGCGCCTGAAAGTAGTCCCCAGCCAGGTACCTGGTTATAATATGGCTGGGGACTGCTTTCAGGCGCTGCGTAATATCACTGCACCTGCTGCCGCAGCAAAGTTCCTTGATTATTACGCCGGACTGGGAGTATGGTTCCTAATCATATCGGCCTGAAAATCGCAACTTTTCATTTTCCGCTGGTCTTAGTACACGATATAACTACAGAAGAGTCAAGTTTTAAATAGGAAAACTATCGAAAGTCTTTGGTCATTTTGAACGCGATGCTACTGGTCTAATAGGATTCAATGATCTATGCTGTTATGCTAAAGTGCTATCGCCAGACCGGAGATCGGCTGAGTGGATTAAAAACGGTAAAACTCAACTTATTAACTCTGGGGGAGTTGGAGAATGAGCCTATTTCCAAAAAAGTGGAGTGTTCCTTTAAATTATACTGTAACGTTGAATGGCACTAATTAATGGTTAAGGTTGAGGGAAAAATGCATCTAATACAGACATCAGTAGCATTGGTACCAGTGATACTGGCCTTCATTAGTAATAGGCAAATTAGTAAAAAGATGCCATTAAAGCGTTAGTTCACCCAAAATTTTAAAATAGCCTGTGTTTTACTCACCCTCAAAGCATCCTAGCTGAAAATGACTTTCTTCTTTCATACGAATCCAATCGGAGTTATATTAAAATTTTTCCTGGCCCCTCCAAGCCTTTCAATGGGGGTAAGCGAGTGTTTTTTGTCAAAAGTTCAGAAGACATGAAATAAAGTGCATGCATCTGTAATAAAACATCCCTCACACGACTCCAGGGTGAGAATAAAGGCCTCCTGTAGCGAATACATGTGTTTTTGTAAGATAAATATCCATTTTTCAAACGTAATAAACACTTTTCTTTCACTTCCGCTGACTTTCGTACGCGGAAGCTGTTCCTGCATTAAGCATGAAGGACACCTGATACCCTGGGCGCGTAACAGCATCTCCAATATTTCTGTTAAGAGTTTGATTATAGAACTTGTAACTTAGCTGATTTTGCTTTATTGTTTTATTGTAACTAATAAAATAAGATATTTTATTGTTACGATTGCCTCCTGTGAGACTTTACTTATAACTACAAACTGAGCCTCAAACCAGAACAACCACAAGGGAGTCTTCTACGTTTGCGGGCGGGTGAGTACTTCATGGTTTAGGCTAAATTTGACTATTCTTGCCCTAGTCATACTGTTAAATGTGTAAGATGAAAGGACACACCAAGTAACAAAATGAGATTCAATGAGAAATTATGACAATATTAATATTTTATAATAATATGCGAGTAATTAGCTCATTTATTTATCTTAATTAATTGCAATCGTTTGACAGCACTAACATACACTAATAAAATGAAATTTATGCTTAAAAATAGCAGTTGTGTTTGCCAGAATTTTCAATTTACTTTTCATATTTATGAAGTATACTTCATTAACTGATTTAATGATAAGATATCGACAAAATATCTGTACAGAAAATCTGTGCAGTACCTTATTATACACTGGTAAAGAGCTTTTCCATGAGTTGAGGCAAATATTAATATATTAGTATATTAGCGGTGATACACACACACACACTTACATGCATACACATTACAAAAAAAATTGAAAAAGTTTGGAATAATTAAGATTTGTTTATGTTTTTGAAAGAAGTATCTTATGCTTACCAAGGCAAGGATCAAAAAAGCAGTAAAAACAGTAATACTGTGAAATATTATTAAACTTTAAAATATTCATCAGTGTCCCTTCAGAAATCGTTTTAAAATGCTGATTTGCTGCTCAGGAAAGCATAAGAGATTTCGTTCAAAAAGATTAAACATTTGCATACTGTTAATATGTCAAAGGTGTTTGAGGCAATTTTAAGAATCTGCAAAATAAAATAAAAAAACATCCTGCCTCCTATTACCAAAACAGTTTATAGCCTATTTTTTATATTCTCATGTATTATTTGCAATTTAATATTTTGTGCATCACAGGGTTAAAACAAAGTTCATAATGTGCCTCACTGGAGCCAAAGGTTCATTGCAAAGTGAGGACAGCAGCAGTGGCTCCCATCTGCTCTTCACTCTTGGGTCCACTGCATAAAACCTACATCAACCATTTTAAGCTGGAATTCAGTGACTGAAATGATGCCAGATGAATATTACATTTGCCAGCATTCTCAGGAAAGTGTGTCAGTGTAATGACATGTCCATCACTTCTTTACTCTCCAAATAATCCATGTTTTTCAGCATGAAAAGAAACATTTTGGGAGAATATACTAACTGTTACTACTTCTCTCTGAAAAGATCTGGGTCAAGGGTTTGAGGAGTCGCACAATTCTCAGCCGCTATTTTAGCACGAAACATGTGCTTGAAAGTGTCTCTCTCTCTCTTTTCTGGTATTCTGCTCCTCACATTTCAGCCCAAATCTTTTATTCAAAAGAATGGGTGGAGACAAGCACTTCTTCCACTTTTTAGGTCAATATATTGATATGGCCTAAAAACAGAGTAGGAGAAAGGGAGAGGAGTGGGAAGAGAAAGAAAAAGACAGACTTCTATGTCTATCAGTATGTGTGAGGTGATTCCTATATTCAGACAGACACTTTTAACACCCTGTCAAAGCACAAGTGCACTTGCTCAGTTTGTAAAGCACCTGAACAAGTGGAAGATTAATGCCGGATCATGCTAATATTCAGTCAGTCGCTCAGACATGACCAATCACCAAGACATCGATGCAGAAAGCGATTTATTTCAGGGGAAATGCTCTCAGTCGCTAGTAAGTAACTCAATCAGTGACATTTGTAAGGGATTGGCTTTGTTTGTAGCCGTCCCTAATTCCTGAACAAATGAGATTTTCCCACCAGGGAAAAGGGTTTCCATGACCGTGCAGCTGCATGCAAACTTAGAATCACCACGCATGAGGCCGAGCATCAGCTGGAGTGGCATAAAACTCACTTCGATTGGACTACAAAACCTAGAAATGCAATTGGTGCACTGATGATCACGCCTCACCATCTGGCAGTCAAAGGACAAATTTGGTTTTAGTAGTTGCCAAGAAAGTCCCGTCCACATGCATAGTGCCAACTGTTTGGTGAGAAGGGAATAGCGGTCTAAGATTGTCAAAGGTTCTGGCAAGGCTCTGGAATTGAATGCCCAGCTCAGTAGAAACATGCCCCCTGTGCACAAAGCGAGATTCATACAGTGCTTTGTTTAGTTGGGGGAGAAAGCAAAGGAAATATCTAAGCCTTTCTTGAAGAATAACAGTATCTCATTGCTTTTTCCTCAACACCACATTGTTACTGAGTGGACCAAATTTTTGATTGCTCAACAGATGTCATTGATAAATGTAGATGGTCATCTGATTATATACTCATCTTCAATAAAACCTCTTTTTAGATGTTTTGAGTACTAAAAGGTATTGAATATTGAGCTCTTGCACCTCAATCAATCAAAATTTGCAATTAACTCCATGATTTGGGAGCTGAGAAGTATTTAGAAAAATTCCTCAAAATAGGGTAAATTGCAGATGAGTCAAAGCTCTTCCTTTGTGAAAAAGAAGTATACTTTAAGATACTTTTAAAATGAGAACTCATTGCGGAAATAATACTTGCGAACTGAATGCACTGTTTTCAGGCACTTTACAATTAAATTAAAATGTATCAAAATTTAATTTATATTAAATGCAATTAGTTGAACTTAAGAGTGTTTTTTTAAAAGTAGGATTAAATACAACTTTAAATGAAATTTCATATGGGCTACTATTGTTTTTGAAATATGATTAAATGTAAAACTAAAACATACTTTAATGAAATTTCTATTGAAACTTGTATGCCATGTTTTAAATATATTTGTAATTACACATTTGTAATGATAAAGTTGCAATTTAGTAAATTTAAAGTATATTAACTATTACAAACACTTTACATGTGCTTTGGTATGTTAGTCAACACACCAAAATAAGTCTACTTCTTTAAAGCATGACAAAAGTAAAATGTATTTTAAAGTAAAACCTTTAAATAGACATTATTGCAAAGTGTATTTTTAATAGTGATAGTTAAGAGAGCACACTTTCATAACTATAAGTACACGTAAGTGGAGTTTTATTTCATAAATACAATCATTTTTAAATGTCCTTTTAAGATTTGAAGCACACTAATGCACATTTATACAGTTAATTATACTTCTTCACAAAGGATTGGCTTCTTTTTAATAAATAAATACTTTGCGACAATTGAAAGAAAAGTAGGCTATGTTTTAGCTAGGTTGCAAAATTATTTTACTGTTACAGCCATATTATTTTTTTTCTCAGCACATGACCAACCAACATACAGTGCCCTCCAAAATTATTGGAACAGTAAAGACAAAATTGCTCTGTTGGCTGTGGAGTCAAGACATTTACAAATATGATTAAAAGATGAATATGAGACAAAACTACATAATTCCACGTTTTATTATTGGGTGATTCAACACATAGATGTTTTACCAGCTTAAAAGTTCGGCACTTTTAGAGTTTTATCCCTCTATCTGATGTGATCAGCTGTGTTCTGTTGCATTAATTCTTCAGATATTAAAAGCAGGGAATGTGTCGTATCAGTTATATCCATTACTTCTGCATTCTGAATTCTGCATTCGATGATGACACACACAAACCAGGATGAAGATGAGGGAGCTGACTTTGAGAGAAAAGCAAGCAATTTGGATGCTAAAAGAAAAGAGGAAGTCAATTAGAGCTATAGCAAAAACAAAGGGCATGGAGAAATCAAGAGTTTGGAAACCACCAGCGACACCAGCAACCAACAACTACCTGATCGGCTGAGAAAACAACAGTAGTTGATGACAGACAAATCATAAAAGCTGTGAAAATTAACCCTAAAAGATGTGTCTGTAAAATCACCTACAACTTCCAGAAAGCTGGGGTGATTCTCTGACAATCTACTGTCCTCAGGAGACTTTGACACAGAATTACAGATGCTACACAGCAAGATACAAACCTCTGACCAGCTCCAAAAATAGAAAGGCAAGATTAGAGTTTGCAAAAAAGCACAAAGGTGAGCCAGAAGAGTTTTGGAACTGTGTTTATGGACCGATGAGACAAAGATGAACCTTTATCGAAGTGATGGGAAAGCAAAAATGTGGAGAAGAAAAGGGAACTACAATGATCCCAAGCATACAGCCTCATCTGTAAAGCATGGTGGAGGTGGTGTCATGGCATGGGCATGCATGGCTGCCTCTGGAACAGGCCCTCTCAACTCTACTGATGACTTAATGTATGATGACAGTAGCAGAATGATTTCGGAAGGGTACAAAACCATCTTGCCTACCAATATTCAAGAAAATGCCACCAGATTCATTGGGAAGTGCTTCAAATTGCATCAATGCAATGACCCAAAACACCCTGCCAGTTCAGTCAAGGCAAAGAATTGGAAAGTCTTAGATTGCCCAAGTCAATCTCCAGATTTAAATCCGACTGAACATGAATTTCACCAGCTGGAGAGGAGAGTAAAGGCAGAAACTCCCCAAAGCAAGCAACAATTGGAATTGGCTTCATTAAAGGCTGGGAAAAGTATTTCAAAGGATGAGACCAAGAGTCTGGTGATGTCTATGGGTCACTGACTCACTGCTGTGATTGTGCGCAAGGGATCTGCAACTAAATAATAGCTTTTAATCTTTTATATCTGCCTTATGTTCAACTGTCCCAATACTTATGCTCACATCAATGAGTGGGATGAACTCTAAAAGTACTGTTCTTTTTATTTGGTAAAACATGTATGTGTCGAAACGGCTAATAATAAAATGTGACATTCTGTAGTTTTGTCTCATATTCATCTTTTCATCATATTTGCAAATGTATCGACTCCACAACCAACAGAACAATTTTGTCTTCACTGTTCCAATACTTTTGAAGGGCACTGTATGTGCTGAGGAAAACAAATGCAACTTCTGTTTCATTTGATTTAAAGGAGCAGATGAAATCTTATGCACTCTCACCCACCTGCGCTGACCAAAACCACATCCTCTTCAAGAGATGTAATCCCTGAAGATCATGGTCAAATAGATCAACATGGACTAAGCCAATTACAAAATCACAACAGATCATGACCACAGCCACACAAATCAGCAGTCTGAATGAATCTGCCAGCCAGTGTTACAGAACGCTCTTTCTATCTTACACCATTTCTGGAGGAGCTTTCCATTTGGCTTGGGTTTGGTTTTATGTAAAGGGTGCCAATAGAGAGTTGACTTACAACATATGGTTGTATGATCACACACACAACACTTCTATTGACACATCTATTAAGAGCAGATATACACCATTATACACCATTGTGAAAAACAGGTACACATTAGCATACTTTTAAAAAGAGTACTTATAATAGAAATAATGTACTTTAAAAGAATATACTTAATTGCAAACCGAATGTAATGTTTTCAGACACTTAATTACATGTTGTTTGCAATTAAATGAAAATGTATTAAAATTTAAATAAAATGCAATCAGTTGAACTTATGAGTGTTTTTTTCACATACTTAAGTACATCTTTATATGTGCTTTCATAACTACTTATATTGTCTTTGAAATATGGTTAAAGTGTACTGCTGAATGTACTGACGAGCATTTACGGTAAACTAAAATGTAATTACATTTTTCTTTTAAAAATGCATTAACTATTCATTAAGTTAAAATATATTAACTTTTATTGCAATATTAAATAAAACACTACAGTTCAAAAACTTTACATGTGCTTTAATGTTAGTCAACACACCAAAATATGTGTACTTCTCTAAAGCACATCAGAAGATTACAAAAAAAAAATAGTGAATTAGTGAAATGTACACTTTTTTAAAGTGTGTTAAGAAACATGTCTTTCAGCACACTTTTTATTTCATTAATTTTTTATTATGTGCAAGTACTTTTTTTAATACACTTACCGTAACCCTAACCAAGTGGACATTGAATACATTTAGTGCAATGTTTTATTTTTTCAAGGGCATTCAGTCTGATGTCTCCACACAAATTAATCATTCAGCCAATAATTAAAGAAAGAGAGAAAAGAGATTGAGTGGGAAAGATTCATATACTGTTATTTCCTGTTGAAAAGACTAGCAGAAACCTGTGTGAATATATGCTGGTCCATAGTTCTGGTCTAGTGCTGATGTTCACAAGTCAAATGTAGCTGGTAAAACAGCAAAGCAGCATTCAAAACACAAACGCTGGTCTTTTCAACCAACACAACAGATGTAGGGCAATTGAATTTGAGTCACTGTGTGGAAGAGAGTTCCTTTCTAGGCTTATTGTGTATGAGCATGTTTCCTCCTCACACATGGCTATTCCCGGAGCCTGGCTGGAGCATCAGTGTGAATCAGTGTTAGAGAGGCTGCCTGACTGCGCTGAGAGGAGTGAATCAGTGGGAGACTGGGGCGTGAGACTTCTGTCCCTCAGATTCTGATGTGTCTGATCACACAAAACCACAGAAACACAGCCAGTGAGATCCCACTCCAGACTTGCAGTCCTTTTCTTTATTTTCTTTTGCAGCACTCTGAAACAACTTGACTTCTACAGCTTAAAGCCTTTAGAACAGGCAGTTCTGGAAGGTCTGTAGCATATATTTACAAGATATTTTAACAATAACCAAAGTTATTGTGGTTAACTGAAATGCTCACACTTTATTTTATGGTCCAGTTCTCGCTATTAAGAAACCATTAACTAAGACTTTTGCCTCAACAAACTATTAATAGTTAGTTGGTAGCTGTTGAATTTAGGTTTTGGGTAGGATTAGGGATGAAGAATATGGTCGTGCAGAATCTACATAGACGTAATTTATAAAATGACAAAAACACAACAAAATTACAAAAATGAAAATAGAATAAAAACAAATTCAAGATACCGATTATACTACAATAATACAGGTGCATCTCAATAAATTAGAATGTCATGGAAAAGTTCATTTATTTCAGTAATTCAACTTAAATTGTGAAACTCGTGTATTAAATAAATTCAATGCACACAGATTGAAGTAGTTTAAGTCTTTGGTTCTTTTAACTGTGATGATTTTGACTCACATTTAACAAAAACCCACCAATTCATTATCTCAACAAATTAGAATTCACTAACAAGGACCACACATCAACCATGCAGATAATACTTTATTACGATGGAGACAGGATGAAAGGAATTGGAAGGGATGGGGTGTAATGACTCTCTGAACTGGCTGATCAGGGAAGTCTTGTTGAGAGAGACTTAGAGTAGGGGCTTCGTCTCTGTAGATAATACGTTGGGTTATTAGAAGACCCCCCCCTTGATGCAACCTGTGGAAGAGATGTGGGATGTTTAAAGATATAAGGAGAAGAGGGGGGGGGGGGGATGAATGGATGGATTAGAGGGGAAGGATGGATTGGTTAGAGGGAAGGGTGGGTGGGAACAAGAAACTGAGACGAACAGTTCAGGGAAGGTCAGGTTTGCATAAGTAGCTGACGGGTAGCGAGATGATTGGTTGAGGCGTGGCCCTGCTCCCGAACTATAGTTAACTCATTAACTCCATTACTTCATAAGTGAATTGTTGACCTTTATTTAATATATGAGTTTCAAAATTTGAGTTGAATTACTGAAATAAATGAACTTTTCCACGACATTCTAATTTATTGAGATGCACCTGTACAGTAAAACTGACAATAACAATTAGTAAACAAAAACAAATAATTGAAAATAATATTTTATTGTTAATAAATTCTGTAAACTAACATTCTCCATATAATACGATGACAAATAAAAGCAAGGTATTTAATTTTGGAAACAGCATGAATGAAGAATGAAACTGCTGTAGCTAACATGTCACTGATTTTGTATCATTGTTACTTTTATGATGTTTAGTCAAAGTTTAATTCAAATATAATGTATCTTAATCCAGATAATCTCTTCCGGTTTATAATTATAAACCGGAACAGTAAATGCACTAATGCATTATGAACTGGCAAATGGTTCACTTTAGCATTTCCTGTATCTCCATTTCATGACAGACACAGCAACATTAAACAGAACAACATTAAAGGAATCCCACAGGGAGTGATTTTACTGGCCGTCTGGACCGCACTCAATCTAATAACTAAATGAAAACCTCATCAGTGCATTCTTCAGCCATCAGCATTGATTAGCTTGAAACAGCTGTAGCTACTTTTCCCAAAACCAAATAACATCCAGCTGCACTACAGACCCTCCATCTGTTATACTAAATGCCGTTTTCCAGGTATATGCTTTTTAAGGCTTGTTCAGTTGTGTCACAAAAAATAATTACCATAATATAAATACTATTGATCGGCTGACAAGTAACATATAGACTTATTCATGTAACAGAAATTGAGACATGTCCTTCGCATAAGACCTTTTTCATTTTCAAATAGGGATATTTTAATGAATATTTTAGAGAGACTTGGGTTAACCCTCTTCATTCATATGGATTACTTTTATGACATCTTTATGAAAACATCTTTTTAAAGCATCAAAGTTTTAGTGGAATGAAGTTTCATTAAAAATATCTTAATTTGTGTTTCGAAGAAAAATGAAACTGTAATAGGTTTGGAATGACATGAGGGTGAGTAAATGATGACAAAATGTTCATTTTTGGATGAAATATCACTTTAATGTAGGCATTAAGCTATTGTCATTTATCCTGCTAGCCATTTTGCTTGAGTTGATAGGTGCATAGAGTGTTATAATGAGGCTTTTTAAGATTTCAGAAACAACATCCTTAAATCTCCTTTGCATTTTAATCATTTGCTATTGCAAAGAAAACATTCTCTTATTCATATTTATTCATATAAAGAAACAAGTGCTTTTAGATGTGCATTAACAGCTACACAAGCAAATGACCCAGCTGCTCCAGATCCACCTGCGATAGAAGCACTCCAAAGTATGGATGAATCACTGCGTTTGACAATAAAGAATATCATGAACAGTGCATATTAAGCATGTGAGAGAGAAGCTGTTCACACAGTTTAGGACTCGGTAATGGAAGTCTTTAGATCAAAATATAATATCCATCCATCCAAACTACTTGTCACGGATGATTTTAGTTTCTCTGGTGATTAGCTACTTGATTATTTTAACCTGTGTCTTTTTACTATGTTTAATCTGGGTGTATTTAATGAATGTATTTTGCATTCAAGTCGTGTCGGATATATCATATTTACGAATTGATTGCCCATGAACGCCACCACAAAGTCACAATTATGAGTGGGAAACTCTTTAAGTGGTAATTTTTCTTTAAGCCCAGAGGTTCCGAGTTGGGGGTGTGTCAGTGAGAAAACATGTTGGATGCAATGTTTGCAGATATGCAGTGTCTGTATTGACAGTAAATTTGCTGAAATAAAGGAAGAGATTATTTTTGTAATTTAACTAAGTTGCATAAAAAGAAAATATGATAGAATCAAAATTACAATAGAATATATAGGATGATTCGGTTTACAGCACCTTGATAAATTAAATAAAAACAGAAAAAAAAAAAAAAACTAAAACATAATGATGCACATTCTTTATTCATCATTTTTTGGATGTAAAGTGTTGTTGAATTTGACACAGAAAAGGTGCAGCGCCATCTTGCTCCGACCAAAGTGACCTGAATGCACCTAATGTCATAACTACGTCTTGCCAAGTCATAAATACGAACTTTCCAGGAGGACTTGAACACACCTGTGTTTCCAGTGTTCATTATCTGCTCTTATCCTTCAAAGATTTTTTGTTGAGGTTTCTTGGCCCTTGTGTTTTGTTTATCCTCTGTTATAATTATTATTAAAAATTAATCTGCACTTGTATCTTCTCTCTGTCCTATCAGAGTTCCTCAGCATTACAGAAGACCAGACCAGCCACAATGGATCCAGCAGGTGAAAGCATGTTTTATCAGCAGGGGCAATTACCCCTGTTGGACTATTGTCTACATTTTTGGTAATCAACCTAGAAGACTTTTATGCCAGAACAAGTGCTACAAACTCTATTTTGATTGGGACTTGACTTAAATCTTTGAGGGACAAGGTTCCACTAGACTGTAATGGGCTGTGCCTGCAGGATTTTGTTTCAAAGGTATTGCAGACAAGTCTGGTTGTCCCAAGCCTGGTGGTCCTACTGCTTCCTGTAATGGCAGCTGCCATCTTGTGTGCTTGGGCCGCACTCACTGCTAAAACTCCTGGTGAGAAGGTCCTCAGCATTACACTTCCAAGTGGAGCAGTAAGTAATGGTACGTTATATTATATGTTATGTTATAATAGATTAATGTTATGTTATTTCAGGTATAATGTCTGTAAATGGCAGATCAGCAGTTTTATTAGCTACTGCCGTCATCAACATGAGGCAGGATTACCTGTAGTCAGTGCAATGCACAGTCACTGCCACCACTCTTACATGAGAGCAAAAAAGATTTTCATTTTATCTTGAGTTATAAAGATTACCTTAAATATCATGATTTCTTACAAAACTAGAGTGACATGTGACTCTAGTGTTTATGTTAATGGGATGTAGCTTGTGTTCCACCTGAATGAAGACATAATGGATAAACAAGTCGAGAGGTTCGATAACCGTAGATGGTGCCAGGGTCCCAGGTGACTCACAGTGAGGACATGATGGTCAAAGCTCATTTGACCCTGGACATACAGTACATGTGATTTGGTGCTGTTGCTGTTATGTAATAGCAGGTTAATCATTCACACAAAGTGGAAAGAACACAGTAGTAATCCAGTTCAAACAGCACACATTTAGTCTACATACAGGAACAGGAACCAAATGGCATCTTATCAGAGGTAAACAGCAAGCCTATTTCAATGACAGGATTCTTGATGGCAGAAATGAAGCAATTAATCAAAGACAGCGAGGTTATTTACTGTGCTACACTGAACACGTTGTTTGTTAAGAAGCCATTTAGCTTCCACCATTCTCTAAGTGTCTGCTTCCCAGTTGGCATTTAGATGGAGTACCACTCATACTGATAGTAAGAAAATAAAGGGCTCACCTTCACTTCAATGGAGTCTCTTCCACATGTTGTTTTGCATAAAAGATAAATGATGCAGCAATCCAATTAAGCTGATGTGAATGTGTGTGGACACATTGAGGCTCAGGTAATTGATTGATGGTAGGAACTTCTCAAAGCCTCTGACCTTCTCCGTCAGGTGTCCAGAGTCTCTGATGTCCCACATTTCCCAAGGGAAACTCCCAGCAATCACTGCTCCTCCCATCCCCACCTCCATTTCTATGCCCTTCACATCCATGACCTCATGCCCTCCTCTTTCTCTACGAAAATCTGAGGTTAATATCACATTGCCTCATGTTATGCAAACGAAACAATTACCCCCAGCAGTCCCCCCTCATTTTCAGACTGCCCTTAAAATCAGTCTCAATCTAACGGGCTTCATCAACCAACCGCATTGTCTTTCGCTACGCTTTCAGTGAACGCCGTCCCCTCTGTCTCTTGCGGTCTCTGTGTTAACTAGTCAGGCGCAATGTTCCCTAACAAGACGCTGCCTGTGCGCTGGCTTGCGGGAGCTAATTTGCAGAGGGATAAACTAATGAGGACATAGCAAAGTTAATCCGGTCCTTGTCCCATGCCTGATTGAACTAGTCGTGATGGCAGGATGGGGAGCGAGCCTTATTTCCTCTAAGCCCGTTCGCATATTTATATGGAAATATTAATGAGTGCACAGTTGAATGGTGGTGGGTTTGGGACAGTGCTTTGCGTATAAGGGGAAGGAGAGATTGGTGGGAAGAAATGTTGGCTGCTGAGGAGAGTATGTGGAGACTGAACGAGTTATATCAAGTAAAAGCCGGTATTACTATTCATCTTTTACGTTAATTTTTGGAATATACAGTATGTGAAATAGTGTTTCAGTGATGATGTGTTTTTGTAGGCCAACCTGGAAATTAGCATCACCTTGGTTCACTTGGCAAAAACACAACAGGATTTTTCCATTGGCTTTTGAATTAGAAAATAAGCTCTGTGACCAACAAAAGTTTCCGATTTTTTTTTTTTTTTATGTTTTGTTGAACATGCTAATCTTCAAAAATAAATACAAGGTTAAAGCATTTTAAAACCTAAATGCAATCTCCAGAAGCAATGATCTAAAGGATGGCTATAAATGAACTACACCATGCTTGCAGGGTTTCATTAGAGCTATAGTGCAGGGGTCACACACACACCATGGTGCTCCCAAAGGCTGGATTATGTCATAATGGCTATGTCTAGTTGATGTCTAGTCACTGTGTTGTGCTAAATCAACTAATGTAACAGTATGAGGAGCTTCATAATTAATGCTCGATCTGTGCTTGGCTCTAATGATATTCAAAATCTTTGTGCGGCACCTATTCATGAGCCACTGTCACTTAAAATTTAAAATTCTTTCAAAATCCCTGGAATTGTTACATAGCGCCCCTTGATGAATAATACAATGGCAGGATGTTAGCAGAACAGAAGTCCTCTCCTCTAGCGTCTTTCATCTCTTTCAAGTTCCATCAATCCCTTTTCTTCTTGCTGCATATATAGGCGTCCCATCTGTTTTAAGCAAAACTAATTTGTTCAAGACTAAATGAATTTAATTCAAGCACCTCTCAACCTGCTTAACACAGTCACAGTTAGCTTTGGGTTTCATATAATAATGATGGTGTAAATTATACATTTTTCCATTTGTTTTCTTCGCTACCTAGACACACTTGGATCTCATTGAAGATGTATTCATCCTCCTGTATCTCTCGTAATTATCTCACCCATTCACTTCTTTATAAGATTTTTTTTTATAAGCCTATTTTATAGATTGTAGATAAAGTCTCAATGCAAGATATGAAGTTATACAGCTCTAAATTAAAAGTGACATTACTTATAGGTCATTCACAGCCATATGGTTCATATTTCAGTCTAGAGGCAGGTCAAATAAAATGCGTCATTGACCTGTATTTGGCCATGGGCCATGAGTCTGACATTTATTTTTGTCTGGAGTATGCTCAACTATACTATATAGAGGCATTCAAGATTTTAAACTTTCAGAGCAAGCGGAGCCAAAAGTTGAGAGGCAGTTTTGGCAGAAGGGAATATTTCATGGAAAAGCTGTCACTGGGGCAGTTTTAAAAAGGTACATCATGGTACCTCTAAAGTGTGCATATATGTACCTTTTGAAAGGGTGCCGCTCTAGTGCCAGCTTTACCTTTTTTCTGAGAGTGCTGATAGTTTAACTGGTATTTTAAATGTACTTTATCAATAAAGATATGCATATGCATATGGGACATTGAGATCATTATTGTTGAAATTATTGGGAAATTTATTGCACTGGGAGCCAGACCATCAACACTGCACAGTACTCAAAGTTTACATTTGGCAGACACTTTTATCCAAAGCAACTCACACTGCATTCCCTGGGAATCAAACCCATCACCTTGGCACTGCTAACACATTCGCTTCTGTTTGAGCTACAGGAAAGTCGTCAGAAGATATTATAAGAAAAACAGGACATTACTGAAAAGATACACTATAAACAATCCAATATACACGGTATACATTGCAATGGACAACATTTTGAAGTTAAAAATCCAAGATTTACAGAACATGCATTGTTTACAAAACAAACTATACATTTGTTATATTGCTTGTACAACGCACAGAACATTTGCATCCGGGATTCTTTACTTTACAGGGCCGTTGCTTACTGCTAACATATTCAACTCCCTCTGGGACAATTCTATTAAGATTACCTTTCTTAGCGTCATGGCCCAGTTGTGAATTATAATTACCTGTGTGTGTGTGTGTGTGTGTGAGCAGTCAGGCTATTATTTCAGAAAGCAGATGAATGTGTGATTATAGGCTTTTGGGAGCTGTCTCATTCCAGTGGGTTTGAGACTTAATTTCTCAGTTTTCTTCATGCTGAGTGCATGTTGCTGAGCCAGCAGCCCAGCAGTCATCACATTAACTCAGCGTGAGTGCTCTCATGGGCCTCTTCCATTCAAAACAGCATTGATTACCCACAGTGTGTTCCCGTAGCTCAACCGGTAGAAACACCAAGGTCGTGGGTTTGATTCCCAGGGAACACATGTATTAAAATGTATCTGTTGTATGTCTTATAAGGACTGAAACATTTGCTACACAAGGCAGATTTTGTGTGTTGTTGCATTCTGAATTGAGGCAATCTGCTTCAAAAAATGTTCAAAAAAATGTTGCATTCTCTTTATTGCACAAGAAGTGCTTCGACATAAATCTTCCTTCATGACCAGTTTTCTCTTACAGGTTAACTATCATAATGGCGGCGAAACAGTTTGAAAAAAATCTTGCTTCGCAAGTTAGTTAAAGTCAATATGTTTTAACCCTAAACCCTAACCTTAACTGTAGTCAGCCTAGACAGGTATTTTCTGCTTTTGAAAACTGAATTTAAAAAAAAAAAGGTTAAGTAAATAATGACAGAACTACTTCTTTCATATATGGTAGATGTCAAATATGATTGATCTGAAGTCACCAAACTGAAGCCAATCAATAAAAATGAAAAATGAGTACAGACTGGGCATTCCGAAAGTAAAGTCATAAGCCAAATAGCTCAGCTTTCAGTAGATGTCATTTTCATAGTTCAAAGTCAGGGAACCTCTGTGAACCGATCAAGAATTAAATGGACCTTTGATGAAAAGCTTTTCTTTTCTTTGAAGAGAACTGACAGCTTATTTGAAAGTTTAGAAACATTTAAAAGAAAGCAAAGGGATTTCTAAGAGGAAATCTTCAGGTGCTGCGACAGAAATGAAATTATTGCCTCAGAAGTATTTTAGACTTTACAAACAGAAATATGTCTTACTCATCAGAACTGTCAGAATTAAAATAAATAAATTAATAGAAAATGCATTTACATTTGTTCAAACGCCACTTCAAATATAATATATATATCAAATATATAACGTGTCTTAGACTGGTATATTGCAGTTAATTTGTATTATTTTTGTAAACATTATAGCAGGCAAGAATGCAATAATCACAAAGTTTGTTTCTAAATATTTACAATAAATAAATATTTAATTTGGAATAAATATTGTACTCTTGATTACAGTAAAATTTGAGTTAATAATTAATAGCAGACTCCAGTCAGTTACATTTCTTTTTTTTATTATTATATCAGTTACAGTACACTGCTATTTTAGTAAAAGTGTTATTTATATACTATTATAATACTTATTATTATATTTTATAATTTGTTAACCCATAAGAACCCAGACTAATTTCTCCTCATAGGAAAATTATGGGGCATATAAAACAGACCAAATAGACGACTTACAACATTTTTCAGCAGTTGTTTTTGAAATACAACCCCTCCTTGTGAAAGATCCGTAATGTTACATATGACATTGGGCGTTTATGATACATTTTTCATTTTACATACAGGTGCATCTCAATAAATTAGAATGTTGTGGAAAAGTTTAACTTTGATGATTTTGGCTCACATTTAACAAAAACCCACCAACTCCAAAATGCTGACAAATACGTCACCTACTTTTATAAGGTTAATAGTCCGATGTGACATAAGTCACCATGATATCTTTGTAACTTGTTTTATCTCAATTTGCTCAAATTTATTAAAATCAGGTTAAGAGTAATCTAGGATATGTTATTAAAACATTAGAGTTGTTGCATGGGTTGAAACATACCTTTTGTAAAAAAAACAAAAAACAAGCGTTTTTAAAAATTGCTGACACTGTAACATGTGCAAACCAGACAGGACACCATTTTGGAAATGTTGCCATGGCAACAAAAAAATGCACACATTGTCACATGACTGAACCTGGGTGTTCATTATATGTCACTTAGAGACTTCCTGAGTTGAAAGTGAGGGATAATGCTTTAAATGCTTTTGTTACGAACTACAAATTAAACCCTACTCAAAGAGAAAATAAATTGGTTCATAACAATTAACAGGGATCTATTCAAGAAAGATCCTTGGGGTCCCCGCTCTCATCCTCAATTTCTCAACCACAGGACACTTATGTGCAAATAAACATAAGTTTATTTAAAGGATAAACAAGAGGAACATCATAAACTCCGGGAGGGGCAAATTGCCAAAGAAAATTACAATAACAAAACTACTCCCACACAAAAACTAACCTGCAAATCAAATAACAAATAATACACAAGTTCTTACCTCCCTGCTAACATAAACAGGAGAAAACGAACAAAACAAACAGGCACCCGTCTCCCAACCCAGCACCACTGAAACAAGGTCCAGGAAATAAGCAACAAACGTACAATTACAACTAAACCATTAGCTACTTTATTCAATGGTTGACGACAAATGTCTCGGTTAGCGATGCTTTCACACACGTTAAACAGCGGAACCAACAAAGCCACCAGGAGAGCAGGGAGCCCACGATTCCTTCCACCAGATGACTTAAATACTGCGGCAATCCTTACTGCCACCAACCAGCTCCGTCCTCCTAATCAGCTTCACCTGTAAACAATTAGAGCGAAACAGGGAGAGACAGAGAAACACAGCAAAAGACCTACGCACGCACACACATAAGCGAATAATATCCCGTTCCCCTAGAAACACGCGAATCCATTCGTAACAAAGACCTTTCCAGATAATCACCAGTGTTTGTGACACCCGCGTCACCGTGGGTTCTTATGGGTATTTTAGACTTATTATATTATATTATAATATTTTATTTTTATATGTTCTGTTTTATTTCCATTCAATAATTTTAGTATTTCACTGTAAACATATTTCAGTTATTTTTCAGTTATCCTTTATCATGATAAAGTTACTCTTGTGTCCTCTAGCTTTAACCTGTCTTGCCTTGTCACAGAAAGTTTTTGATCCAAAGCCCGAGCTGATCAAGCAGCTGACATGGGGAAAAAAGGCCTCCATATGCATGTGTTTAGAGGACTCTGTGAGTGTTCGATCTAAATGCAAATCCACTCTGCTGTCAAGTCAAGATCTTCCTCATGCACCTGCCCAGTGACCAGCAGCAGCCTGTCTCTACTAATCTTTCTTAATCGTTCAACTGACAAACTCCACTCTATGGAAGAGACACAGAGAAAGATAAAGAATGAGAGAACTGGTACACTGCCTAATCATTGTCTCATTTTCCAGTAAACTCACAGCATCTCAAAACATAAGTGAAATTTACCTGAAAGTCAGTCCGGCACGAGCAGTTCTGCTGCATCCATTTTATTGGGATTTGGTTAGGAAAAAAATGTCCGTCCACACACCAGGAGTAAATTACTTTTACCGGTCAGATTTAAACTAGAGCCAACCGCAAAATGCTGCTGCCTGCAGAAGTGGGAAGAAGACCGCAAAGTTAATTTGGCCAAGCACTTTGAGTTTTCATACTTTTGATGTTTTCATCTCTCATGCAGACAGTCATTTCGCAGATAATCATGCAAACTCAATTTGTTGGCAGGATGCATGATTACGAGGAAAAAAAACAAAAACAAACTCCCTGTATAATCAGGGATGAAAATATCAAACTCTGAAAATTGGAAGTGTTAGGCTAAATTGACTTTATAGACTTCTGATTGGTGTGGCCGCCGGTGGGTCAGTCCATGGTTTACCAAAAAGAAACTGTAAAGACTTTCCATTAAAGTCTAATACAACAACAATGAATCCTGTAGAGAAGCTCTTGCCATTCAGCTATTCATCAGGCCAGGAAACTGCCATTGAGATGAAGGGATAGCTTTCTCCACTGGGCCTTATCATAGACTTTATTCATGAATAGAATTCTGGAGAAGGTTACCATTTCACTTTTATATATTACATATCTGACCTTTGCAGCACCTAAAATAAAATCCAAGAACCAGTCCAAAATGTATTCCTTTGAAAGGTGAAATAAGAAGTTATTCACAAGATTTTATGAAATCAAGAGTATTACTTGGCTCAGATTGTTCCCTTTCTGACTGACTCACTCCTCTCTTTCTCTGTGGTCTGTTCTCTCGTACCACTCAGTTCTATTTTATTTGAGCTAAGGGGAGAGAAACACAACATTTCCTATCATAATACACTCTCTCATCTCAATGTTTTCACTGCAAGGCCTCTTGGAAATGCCACACAGGTAACATTTTACATTGCCCACGTACTGCATTATCGAGATAGCTGGAAAGCGTGCACTTACACATTTTTAACTAGTCGTTTCTACTATGAGCACTTGTGGATTTTTAGAAATTAAAAGTTTCACAATTTCACCAGTTTATTTAGTTGTGCATGTCCAATATATCGCAGGAAACTTCTCTCAACATTGTTGTCACCACATCTTAATGTATTTTGTTGGATCACATCGTGCAGTGGAAATGACATTTCTTACATCAATGTGAATCATTTCATAGTTAGCATTTTATATCTAGTTTAGTGATGAAACTCTGGATGGCACAGACTGATAGGTCATTTATATGCAGTCCGCTAGCAATCACATAATTTGCTACATGATGGTTGTCCACTGCTGATTTTGCAGTCAATCATATTTCTTGCTCTACATTTAAATTGTCTAGTTCGGTGTTTGCTGTAAGCTGGTCCTGAAGCTCGCTATCAGAGTTCCTCTGAAACCCTCCACCTCCCCAAGCTCCACCTGTCTAGATTTGCTACAGGATTTGTATTTATTCATGCAGCAGCAGCATATCTTACATACTCACAGCAGCATGCATTTGTATCTATTGGCATTAGCAGGTCCATACTTGCTATGACTGTTTTTTACCATTTTGATTTCATAACGATATTTTTTTAAATTGAAGTTCTGGGTCTCTGGGAGAACAATAAAATAAAATTGACATATAAAAGAAAGTAAAACACCTACTCTTGTGTAATGTTTTAATGTAAACAAAATGGTAAAAGTTGCAATGTGTTTTCATAAAAATCAATTTCTGAGCCTTTGTCAAAAAGAGTCAACTTTCAAAGAAAATTGCTTTTGATCAGACAAGCAGTCTTTAAGATTTGTGGGAGGATGGCGGTTTCTCGGCTCCAAGATAATTGTATTGCCTGGACTCAAAAGTATTGCAAATATCTCCCCTGTGGGGAGCAGAAGAGCTTCATTCAAATGAATCCCTGCCATTAAATCTCTGTGAGTCATATAACTGGAAAAGCATGACGAAAAGCCATCAGCTTTATTTTCAAATTCCCTACTTCTGCTACGCTTGAATTGAAACCCTCTTTGTAAGGGTACAGGGGTGAGGCGTCATATTGTTTACAGACATTGTAATGAGCCTAGTGAGTGTGAAAGCATGGGACTAAATCATAAAATAAGAATACCTTGTTTTTCTGAAAGGATCAGCCATAGTGTGTCAGCCATAATCATCAAGAGGATTGAACTGAGCTTGAGTTTGTTCAATGAGGCATAACATCCCATTAACAGGCTCATTGCCAAAATGAATAATGACCACCTATAGAAAACAGCTCTGAATCACAAAAAATTATTTAAAATAATTTGCTTCTTTGCTTTTTTGTAATACACTTTCATAAAAAAGAGCTAGCTTTCTTTTAATGCACTGTCTGAGCATGGCGTCCCTTTGTGAAGAGCAGCTGATATTAATGTTTGAATTGGTATTTTGCAGAAATTGTTTGGGTTGGATGCAAGCTGCAATTGCGTGGTGCCAGATATTTTTTTTTCTAGTGGTAATGGAGGTGTGAGCACATGGTGTCAGTATGCATTGGGCACACTTAATCTGTCCCTCATCCTGCTGAGGAGCGAAAGATTGCATCTGCACTCATACATGATTGACAGGCGGCTCTACACACTGAAGCACACACTTGTTTGGTTCCCTCTGTGAAAAGAGCTGGACTAAAGTACTTCTGCAGCATTTTACTGATTGCAACATTCTTCTAATCAGACGTCTCCTACACAATCATCACTCAAATATTTGCTTGCTATCACACACAGGGGTGCACACGCAATGGAAAGTAGAGCAGGATGGATTCAGCTTTTCAGATGAAATTGAACAGATGACAGGAATGACCTTAACTTCGCTGTCAGAACGTGGCCTATTTTTATTCTCTCAGGCCAGACTCGGCAATAATCATCTAGTATTAAGTATGCGACTGCTCTTTTACTAATTTGAGGCTGCAAAACAATTAATAAAACTGCAGATTATTGTAGAGATATTTCTAAAGTGAACAACTAAACAAATTATATTGATTTTATATTGAAAGACTAACCAATTTCTATTAATCTTAATCAGACTAGACACTGTCATTTTCATAACTAATTTTAAGATTTTTTTTTTTTTTTTTGTACGTTTGAAAATGTATCTTCAAAATTTGAGGGTTGAATGTTTGACACCAAGATACACAACAGCACCTATTAAATGGACAGTACTTTTGTTCTAGAAAATAAATTAACAGGTGCTTAAGGCAAAGATGCCATAAAAGTGACAAAAAGGCACCAAAATTTTGGTTTTTGTTTCTACTTCTCATTAACATTATTAATAGCATACAACGGTATTAATATTCCAGACATATTATTGCATAAAATATACATTTATGTTTAAATATACTGTATATCTGTCGGTTATAACATATGTAAATATTTAGTTTTAGTATTTGAACAAAACAAAAAAGATGACAAGTAGCATATTTTATATGAATCCAGAGGCAAATAAATTACTGTATAATTTAATTTCTGGAAGGAAAACTTTTTCCAAATATTAAATTTTCTGCAGATTATGACTGCTGTGAACACATTGCATCATAGTGTGTTTATATTTATATGTATCTATATTAGGCCTTACATGAAATTAAGGGATGAATAAAGTATTATCTATCTCTATCTTAGACTAACATTTTTCAGAATAAAATGCCACCTAAAATTGACAAAACTGCCCCAAACTGAATGAAAATAAAAAATAAATAAATAAATGTTTCTGTTTCTAACTAACATTAAAATTATTAATAATATGTAAAAAATAAATATTCTATTTAGGGCTACTTAGATATATTGCATAAAAATACACATTTATGTTGATATAAATTTATCAGTTATGGCATATGATAAACTTTGAAATGTAATAAAAGCAATCTCTAAGTCTCTGATTAAAACACTCTTCCGGAAGTATAATATAGTATAGTATCTTGACCAAAACGTGATTCCAGGGGTGCAAATATATGGCAAAAGTGCATTTTATGAAAGGGTTTTCAAGCGACTAATTACATTTCCTGTAGATTCTGACTGCTTCGCTCGTCCACTTTTGTGGCATGTGCTCTCTCTAGTGGTAGTAAATGAAATGACAAACACAGAGAACAGAGAGACCTTCATGCGTTCAAGACTAGATAATAAAGATTCAGACTGATTCTAGATGTTAATCTGTGGTCAGTTTACACCAAGCTGTCTGTATAATTTTTCAGACTCTACCTCCAGTGAAGAATAATCACACATGAGAATATAGCAAGGGCCATATAACCACCACAAACAAACAAGGATATTGCCCTCTCCTATTCAAATACTTGGTTCATCCAATTACTTTTTGAGGTTTCGTTTACCTTTAAATGAACATACCAGGCTGAAATCAATTGCACATTTACAGTGAGGAAAATAAGTATTTGAACACCCTGCTATTTTGCAAGTTCTCCCACTTAGAAATCATGGAGGAGTCTGAAATTGTCATCGTAGGTGCATGTCCACTGTGAGAGACATAATCTAAAAAAAAAAATCCAGAAATCAAAATGTATGATTTTTTAACTATTTATTTGTATGATACAGCTGCAAATAAGTATTTGAACACCTGTCTATCAGCTAGAATTCTGACCCTCAAAGACCTGTTAGTCTGCCTTTAAAATGTCCACCTCCACTCCATTTATTATCCTAAATTAGATGCACCTGTTTGAGGTCGTTAGCTGCATAAAGACACCTGTCCACCCCATACAATCAGTAAGAATCCAACTACTAACATGGCCAAGACCAAAGAGCTGTCCAAAGACACTAGAGACAAAATTGTACACCTCCACAAGGCTGGAAAGGGCTACGGGAAATTGCCAAGCAGCTTGGTGAAAAAGGTCCACTGTTGGAGCAATCATTAGAAAATGGAAGAAGCTAAACATGACTGTCAATCTCCCTCGGACTGGGGCTCCATGCAAGATCTCACCTCGTGGGGTCTCAATGATCCTAAGAAAGGTGAGAAATCAGCCCAGAACTACACGGGAGGAGCTGGTCAATGACCTGAAAAGAGCTGGGACCACCGCTTCCAAGGTTACTGTTGGTAATACACTAAGACGCCATGGTTTGAAATCATGCATGGCACGGAAGGTTCCCCTGCTTAAACCAGCACATGTCCAGGCCCGACTTAAGTTTGCCAATGACCATTTGGATGATCCAGAGGAGTCATGGGAGAAAGTCATGTGGTCAGATGAGACCAAAATAGAACTTTTGGTCATAATTCCACTAAACGTGTTTGGAGGAAGAAGAATGATGAGTACCATCCCAAGAACACCATCCCTACTGTGAAGCATGGGGTGGTAGCATCATGCTTTGGGGGTGTTTTTCTGCACATGGGACAGGGCGACTGCACTGTATTAAGGAGAGGATGACCGGGGCCATGTATTGCGAGATTTTGGGGAACAACCTCCTTCCCTCAGTTAGAGCATTGAAGATGGGTCGAGGCTGGGTCTTCCAACATGACAATGACCAAGCACACAGCCAGGATAACCAAGGAGTGGCTCTGTAAGAAGCATATCAAGGTTCTGGCGTGGCCTAGCCAGTCTCCAGACCTAAACCCAATAGAGAATCTTTGAGGGAGCTCAAACTCCGTGTTTCTCAGCGACAGGCCAGAAACCTGACTGATCTAGAGAAGATCTGTGTGGAGCAGTGGGCCAAAATCCCTCCTGCAGTGTGTGCAAACCTGGTGAAAACTACAGGAAACGTTTGACCTCTGTAATTGCAAACAAAGGCTACTGTACCAAATATTAACATTGATTTTCTCAGGTGTTCAAATACTTATTTGCAGCTGTATCATACAAATAAATAGTTAAAAAAATCATACATTGTGATTTCTGGATTTTTTTTTTTTTTAGATATGTCTCTCACAGTGGACATGCACCTACGATGACAATTTCAGACCCCTCCATGATTTCTAAGTGGGAGAACTTGCAAAATAGCAGGGTGTTCAAATACTTATTTTCCTCACTGTATGTTTATAAAACACCATGTTCAGAACAAATAAAAAAGGAAAGTAAATGTTTAAAACAGTCATTGTTATTCAGGTTATTTATTTTGTTTAGGATCTACCTGTTCATTTAGTTTTACCTGCTTAACAGCATTCTTAACCCTTAGGTTAAACCTTAAAGGTTTCATTTACTTGGGAGAAAGTGAAAGTAGCATTACTCTAACACTTACAGAGACCAGAGACCTCGAACAAACTTGGACAAATTAAAAAAATAAAATTAAAAAAAAACCATAGATACTAAGAAATGGCTTACCAGGCTTCATTTTCAGAAGAAGATTTGAACTGCCCTGTGTGCTATGAGCTCTTCACCAACCCTGTGGTTCTGGAATGCAGCCATAGTTTCTGCCAGACGTGCATTGACAAATGCTGGAACGGTCAGTTCAGAAGAACATGCCCTGTTTGTAGGGCGCTGTGTCTCAGTGAAAGGCCTCCAGTCAGTTTGGTTCTGAGGAACATAGTGGAGAGTTTTCGCGCCAGACAACAGTCCAGTGTAGAAGAGACAGAAGAATGCAGGGAAGAGAGGCAAGGAAGGGAATCAACACAGACTCCAGAGGAGCGCTGTAGTGCCCATGGTAAGAGATTCTTCTTCTTCTGCGAGGATGACCAGGAGGCTTTGTGTACGGTTTGTCAGCGATCAAGGAGGCACAAGGACCATCAGATTATTCCACTGGAGGAAGCTGCCCAGGAACTTAAGGTCTTGTAAAATGTATTTTCATGCATATTGATTCTTAAGCAGTGATTATTATTGAAAGTACAATAAATCAAGCTGAAACTGTACTGTACTAAAACAAGTGTATTTGTGTATTTTGCTTCTTCAAAACTGTTTAACGGGTCAAATCACGAGGAAGTTTTTTTTTGTTTTGTTTTGTTTTTTCGTAACACTTTATAATATATTCCTATTAGTTAAAGCTGCAGTACATCACCATCCCAGGTGAAAAATAAGTGCACTTCCATAATGTACTTAAAGTGCTCTATTTTGAGACACCATGAATATGAACTAAAATGCACTTTTAAGATAATATCTTTGTATTTTAAAAATGTATTTAGTTACCACTTGTAGTGCACTTGAACCCATCTTTCATACACTAGTACACTCAAGTGTACTACAAGTGGTAGATAAATACATTTTTTTAAATGCAAAGATAGTATGTTAAAAGTGCATTTTAGTTGAGTACACTTAAATGATCTTAAGTTGACCTTAAGAAGTACTAAAGGATCATTTTTAGTATGTTAAGTCCAAATTTGTGCGCGAAAATAGAGCACTTTAAGTACATTATGGAAGTGTACTTGTTTTTCACCTGGGATATCGCCTCTCTATCGCCATCTCTGTTTGAAACATAAAAATGCAAATTTGCTTGCAGAGTTTTTTGTTAGTTTGTTTGGTTGGTTTTTGAAGTAGGTTGTTTAGCACTGCTCCTCTGTACTGATAAATCTGTGATCAGTAAAACGGAGCGGATCTGTCATTCATTGTACAATGTACATACACATTTATTATGTTAGATAATACAAATAATGTTCATTAGTTCATGCTAGCAGTTCCATCAAATAATATTAACAAATACAACATGATTTTAGCAATGTAGTAAATGTTAAAATGAACATTTAACTTAGATTAAGAAACACTTTAGAAGTATTTTTCATTGTAACTTCATGTTACCTAATTTAGTAAACTAATGTTAACAAATGGCACCATATTGTAAAGGGTTACTTTTTTTCAGTCGTTTATTGTAAAGGCTGTAACACAAAACTTCAAAAGTGGAAGAAGAAAAAAAAATGTGGGGGAAAAAAAAGTTGCAAACAAGGTCAAAAAAGGCAGTTTCTCCAGCTAACAGACAATCACAGGCAGGGCCAGAAACCAGGGGTTATAAACCAGGAAAGCAAACATCATACAGACAGACTTGATATAAATCAGCAGACAGAAACTCATAATCCAACTGAAAAGCAATGTAATCCAAGACCAAACAAATTGGATAAGACTTAAACAGGATACAGCAGAACTGACTCCACAAATAGTGTAACATAATCTGGTAGAGAACAGGAGAAGAAGAAGGATGTAAATACAGAGAGAAATGAGACACAGGTGAAGTAAATGAGGTCAGGTGATCCACAAAACTGAAAAAAAAGGATATCTGTAAACAAAAACAAGCACACATGAGAAAGAGAGAAAACCTAGCCTTTTTAATGATTCTGACACTAGAACCTTAATTCTTTCAGGGAAAGGTGAGGCTCTCATTAAGACCACTTAAGGAGGATCTAATGACCTTTGAGAAACAAAAGGCTGATTGTCTCAGGACAACACAGTTTATCAAGGTACTGTACACCAGACTGGATACAATCATCAGAGCCATAGTGTAACTTCATCTGTATATCACATTAAATGAGATACACTGACTGAAACATTTTCCCCAGAAACAAACCAGACTCACTATGGATTTGGTCAAAAAGGATTTTGAGCAGTTGCATCACTTCCTGCGGCTGGAGGAAGCGGCACGGATCTCAATGCTGGAAGATGAAGCAGAGATGAAAAATGAAATCATGCAGGAAAAATTAGAAGATCTCAGCAATAAAATAATGAGCCTCTCCGACACCATCCAAAACAAAGAATCAGATCTAGAAAAAGATGATATCCAGTTCCTCCAGGTAACCAACCAAAAATGCAGAACCATAGTGCTTTCTGTGGACACCTCTAAAATGCATTTTGTAATTTATGCTACCCTAAGTTTGTAATATTTGTTGTAATTGTTTTTTTTCTCTCAATTCCTTTTAGGTTTACAAAAGCTACACTGACAGGTAAAATGAGGGTGAATCTAAAAATAATAATAATAATAATAATAAAACAACAACACAAAATCAAAAAGAAACAGTAAACAATTTACTTTTTTGTATTATTATTTTCATGTCATTTAAATCCTTGTGAGTGTAATGTTCAGATGTTATAATTTCATTTCATTTTTTGTGATGTGTTACATTACTGTATACAACACATAAGTAAACACACTACCAATAAATTTACATTTGCATATTGATTATAAACATTAATAAAAACAAGCAAAAAAATATATGAAGTAAGGTCAAGTAAGATTTAATTTATTTGCATAGCACTTTTCACAATATTCATTGTTTCAAAGCAATATGATTTATGTTCTCTTTTCTTTGACAGTTTTGTAAGATTTACACATTCATCCATGTTATTTACAGTATGTTCTGTTCAGTAATTAATATGTTATTGTATATCATCAATGTAAAGTATGTGATAAAATTTTTGTTGCAGTGTTCCGTATAGTCTTCAAGACTCCAATGTATTAGAGCCGGATTCTCTTATAGATGTTGCTAAACACGTGGGAAACCTTAAGTTTAAAGTGTGGGAAAAGATGTTGGGACAAGTGCAGTACAGTAAGTATTAGAATCACTTAGAGTGTGTTTACACTTGACAGGTTTGATTAAAACAAACTCTGGTGCGATAGCTTTGTTAGTTTGGTTCATCAAGTGTAAATGCTGCCATTTGAACCTTTGTGCGCACCAAACAGGGAGTCTGGTCCGATACTGAAATATGAATGCAACATGGACCTAAAAACATAAAAATTATTCAAAAACAGGACATGGTATCACAAAAGGGCAGAATGCTTTTTCAAACCTGTCGAGATTTACACTGTTGCACTTTTGATTGTAATATCTCTTTCAGGTCCCATAATAATGGAACCAAACTCTGCAGCAAAATGGCTAAAACTGTCTGAGGACTTGACCAGCGTGCATTACGGAGACTTACAGTCAGATATCCCAGATAACCCAGAGCGCTTTGACCTCTGTGTATGCGTTCTGGGTAACGAAACTCTTGGTACAGGTGTACACTGCTGGGAGGTGGAGGTGGGGAATAAGACTAAATGGGACTTGGGTGTTGTGATGGAGTCTGTGAGCCGTCAGGGAATTCTGAACGTCAACTCTGAATCTGGATTTTGGGCTCTGGCTTTAAGAGAAGGTGGCCAATACAGTGCCAGTACAAAACCCTGGACTAGGCTCTGTGTGAAAAGAAAACCACACAGGATTCGCGTCTGCTTGAATAACAATGATAAGGAAATATCCTTTTACGACCCACTTGACATGACGCATATCTACACCTTTTCACATCTGCCCACCAAAAAGTTCATTCCTTTCTTCTCTCCATGTGTGAGTGACAAGGGCAGTAATACTGAGCCGTTGAGAATTTTGGCAGTGAAGGTGGCCATCACTCCAGAACTGGCTGACTGAACATAGCCACTAGTGATGCGCGGATGGCGGTTGTATCCGCGGGGCCTGCGGGTAATCCGCAGGTCGGGTGGGTCATGTAATAAAAAAAAATACATTCTGATTAATTGCGGTTGGGTTGCTGGTGGATGAGATAAATCATTAGTGACGTAAATATTCTCTAAAATATGAACGTGTTTTAAATTAATTTTTTTCATCAGGCAGACAAGACACACAGATTTAATTTTTTTGTGTGCTTGCCCTGTTCGGGAAGTTGCAGTGACAGATACAGTGACATTCCAGATAAAGTTTGAATGGAGTAAAGCTTGTGTTTATGCTATTAAGAAAGTGTAGACTATAATCTGGCCAAAGAAGAACTTTAGTTTTTTTATTAAATGTTCATTTAAAAGCAGCCTATTATCATTGTATTAGCCTGTTACCGTTACCCCTTACGCCACTGACGACGTTTTGTTCCATCCTTCAAATGAAAACTAAAAGACTTTCAAATCACATGAGCCAATATTTTATTCACAATAGAACATAGATAACATAAAAGTTTAAACTGAGAAATTTTACAATTTTATGCACAAAATTAGCTTATTTCAAATTTGATGCCTGCTACAGGTCTCAAAATAGTTGGGACAGGGGCATGTTTACCATGGAGTAGCATCTCCTCTTCTTTTCAAAACAGTTTGAAGATGTCTGGGCATCGAGGTTATGAGTTTCTGGAGTTTTGGTGTTGGAATTTAGTCGCATTCTTGCCTGATATAGGTTTCCAGCTGCTGAAGAGTTCGTGGTCATCTTTGACGTATTTTTCGTTTAATGATACACCAAATGTTCTCTATTGATGAAAGACCTGGACTGCAGGCAGGCCAATTCAGCACCTGGACTCTTCTACTACGAAGCCATGCTGTTGTAATAGCTGCAGTATGTGGTTTTGCATTGTCCTGCTGAAATACACATCATCTGGAGGGGAGCATATGTTGCTCTAAAACCTTTATATACCTTTCAGCATTCACAGTGCCTTCCAAAACATGCAAGCTGCCAATACCATCCCAGACAGCAAGCAGTGTCGGCCCAGATCCGGCCCACAACTGGCCCGCATGGATTTCACACGGACCAGATGTGGGCTAGATCTGGGCCAGAACTATGTTGCTGTCTGGGATATGCACTTATGCACCCCCATTTATTAATGTCAATGACAGAATCATGCCGATGAGTGATGCAGTGTCGTCTGAGGGCCCGAAGACCACGGGCATCCAACAAAGGTCTTCGGCCTTGTCCCTTACGCACAGAAATTTCTCCAGTTTCTCTGAATCTTTTGATGATGTTATGCACTGTAGATGATGAGATTTGCAAAGCCTTTGTAATTTGACGTTGAGGAACATTGTTTTTAAAGTATTCCACAATCTTTTTACACACTCTTTGACAGATTGGAGAGCCTCTGCCCATCTTTACTTCTGAGAGACTCTGCCTCTCTAAGACATCCCTTTTAGAGCTAATTGTGTTACAGACCTGATGTCAATAAAATTAATTAGTTGCTAGATGTTCTCCCAGCTGAATCTTTTCAAAATGAATCTTTTTCAGCCCTTTGTTGCCCCCGTGCCAACTTTTTTGAGACCTGTAACAGGTATCAAATTTGAAATGAGCTCATTTAGTGGAATAAAGTGTAAAATTTCTCAGTTTAAACATTTGTTATGTTATCTATGTTCTATTGTGAATAACATATTGGCTCATGTGATTTGAAAGTCTTTTAGTTTTCATTTTATTCAAATTTAAAAAACTTCCCAACATTTCCGGAATTCGGGTTGTACCGTGGTATCTGATACCATCACTGTACTGGTGTTTTTTTTTTTTTGTCAATGTGACATCATTGGGATTGGCTATAAATATGGGACATCTGTTCATGAGCACAATGTTATACATTTCTTTGATTTTGTGTGTTTGTGTGATGCCAAAGATCATACCTAGATACATTATCATTAGGGCTGGGTTTTGACAATTTTCACGATTTGATTTGATTCTGATTCACAAGCTTGTGATTCGATTTTCAGTTTGATTTGATTCAATATTTATCATTTTGGATATAAATAGTCAGTTGATACTACATTCCTATAATATTAAAGATTAAAATTAACTGATTTGTATGCAAATACTTAAATTACACTCAGTTATGTTTTTCTAATAATAAAGTTACAATTACATAATTATATTTCTATTCCAATTCGTCTTTCATAAAAACTTTTTGAATTTGAATTTATTTAAACATAAACACTGAAGAACAGTAAAAATTATAATCAATGTGTTATATGTTCATATGTTTATGTATTTAGCAAAATGCTCCTCTCTAGAGTTCATTTTTTTCTAGCTAACTAACGAGTTTATGATCACCGAATGTGTTTTCTGAGGTAAATGTGACTTACTTGACATTTACAAGCTGTTATATTGACGTCTTTGCGTGGTTGAAAGTTATATTCTTTCTTTTAGCATAACTTCGGATGTTTATACATGTTTATTTTGTGATGAAACTGGTATTAAAGCAGAATAGACCCAGCAGGCATACAACATCATACGATGTTGATATTTGGTTAAATTTCGGTTGCGATGTCGGGTGACCAGAATTCAACATAAATTCAACGTCTAATGTCAATGTTAAATTGATGTCCAATACCGACATCAGCTGACGTTGAGATTTTGTTGTTTTTAGGTTGTGCAACCAAAATGCAATGTTAAGTCAATGTCAAATTGACGTCAAATATTGGCGTCAACCCGATTTTCATTTTCAACCAAAATGCAACGTCTGTCCGACGTCATGTCCAATGTCAACCTGACGTTACATAGACGTCGGGTGCCTGCTAGGGATGATCAGTTCATGTGCGTTTCGCGCTGCCGCTTCTCTTGAACTGAGGCGCTACAAAGATCTGTCACTCCTCATTAAATGGCACCAAATTGGCTTTTATTGTTTGAATACTGTAATAAAATGGACAGAATTTGAAATCTAAGACTTAGTTTCATAACAAAAGTAACAAAGCTTATTGTGATTTATTTGATGCAGTGGCGTAACTACCGACAGTGCAGGCAGTGCATCCGCCCACATCGCAAGCGGGCCCCTGGCGACGAAGTTACTATAATAATATATATGGAAATATTAATAATACAGTCTAATTAATGCCGAGAATCTTCACAGCAGTGAATAAATATCAATTTACATCAATTTCTCATGTGATTTCATGGTCTAGTGCAGTGGTTCTCAACCTTTTTTGGGCCAGCACCCCCCTACCCATTATCCAGGTCCCTCAACGCCCCCAGGTAGAATAAAATAGTCTAATTGTCTTCACTGAACATTACAGTTGATTATTATTTTGTGTTTATAATGAGAACTGTTATTTTTACAGTACCATTCAAATGTATGGGGTTATTATGATTTTTAAGAAATTAAGTTAATTTAAGGATCCATTGAGTTGATCAAATAAGACAGTGAAGTACTTAATTTAGGCCTTTCGCCAACTACCATAGTGTGAAAAGATTCAGGGAATCCAGAGAAATCTCAGTGTGAATTTGCATGACCTCTGAGCCCTCAGATGGCATTGCATGAGAAAACATCATGCTGCAGTGTTAAATATAGCCACAAGGGCTCAGGAGAACTTCTGAAAACTGCTGTCACTTAACACAGTCTGCTGCTGCGTCAGGAAATGCATCTTGAATCTCTGTTACTCAAGGAGAAAGCTAGCAATTTTATGCAGTGATAACACCAGATTCTCAGGATCAGAGCCCATCTCAGATAGTCAAAAAGACAGTGAAAATGTGTGCTGTGCTCAAATTAGTCCACAATTCATCTTGTTTCTTGGGAAAAATGAATGTCGAGTTTTCAGTCCCAAAGACCAAAGCTACCATCCAGGATATGGGGGTGCAGCAGTGCAAACAGCATGGGTGACTGGCTTATGTGTTAAGGTGCCATTGACATGGAGGCATTTACTGGGATTGTACAGAGATATATAGTGCCATCATGTCTTTCATGGGAAGTCCATGGTTATTAGATCAAGACAATGCCAGGTCTCATTCTGCATGTTCTACAACAACATGGTTTCATAGACACACATGCATGTGACTGACTGGCCAGCAGATCTGTCCCCTATTGAACATGTATGGCCCATCGTGAAAAGAAGAATCAGACAACGATGACCACAGACTGTTGGGCATCTGAAGTCTTGTATCTAGTGAGATCGGGCAACATTTTGTTCACAAAACTTTTAAGAATTAGTATCCTCAATTCTCAAACAATTAAACATTGTAATTAAAGGGAAAGAGGATGTGACACAGTGTCAAACATGCCTCTGTCCCAGCTCTTTTGGAGTGTGTTGCAGCCATCAAAATCAAAATTAGTTTATATTTACAAAATAAAATTTGGCCAGTAAAAACATTGGATATTTTTCTTTGTACTTCAGTCAATTAAATATAGGTTAAAGAGAATGAGCACATAACATTTTCTTGATTGTATGGCATTTCACAAAACGTCCAAACTTTTCTGGAATTGGGGTTGTAGAAAGATGGGAAACATATGCTTCTCATTTTCAAAATAGTTATTATTTTAGTGCAGTCCTGATTTATATCTGTCTTAAATAATTACATTTATATTTTTGTTATTATCAATTAAATTGCAAATGTAGTTTTTTTTTTTTTTTTGTCATTGTGGTGTGCCAGCTATAATAATAAAAAGAATAAAAATTTCTTGAGCAACAATCAGCATGATTTCTGAAGGATCATGTGACACTGAAAGCTGGAGTAATAGAGCTTTAGCACGAGAGGAAAACACATTTTAAAATATATTCAAATAAAAAGCAGTTCTTTCAAATTGTAGATTTACTGTTTTTACTGTATGTTCTATCAAATAAATGCAAACTTACTGCAGAAAGGATTTGTTTCAAAACCATTACTGACCTTTTTTGAATCGTGGTATAGCTAGGCTACATTTTATTTATAATATATATCTTAAAAGCATGTATTTTTAACCCATATAACATTGAATGGCAAATGACATTAATGACATATTTGATTTGACTGGACTTGAAATATTATCATAAGTTTTCCAAGGAGAAAAAAAAGGCTTGTTAATATAAATTAGGCTATATTTTGTGCGTTGAATAAACTCTAAACTAGAGAATATGGGACGGAATATAATTTTTCCTCATTTTGTCTTGCCTATTATAGAATCAAATAGTTGATTTTGATCTTTGTTTGTTTAATAACGCCACATTGCTTATTGTCATAAACATCCTTTATTGTTATAAAAATACCATGAGCTGCATACAAAATACATACAGAAAATATATAGTCTTAATGATATGTCTATTTGCTTTCATATTTCATGTGTCGAAATATTTCACTCGATTTATTTTAATACGGAAGATCTAGAGAGTTAATGCGCTCTGACTCATAACACTCGCACACGTGGAAGAAAACGGACACTCCAGATCACATAATTCATTCAAATTATATTAAGAACATGTGAGAACAAATCTGTTCTCAGATACCAAAGATAACAAGAACTTGGTACAATTTGGTACAAGAACAATTTGTTTACACTGGTTTTTGAAACAGCGCCACCACTCTTTGCCTTTTTGTGCAACAGCAGCTGCTCCACGCACGTGATCAAAAGTGTCATCGCGCCGAACATTAGTGCCGAATTTTCATGTTTAGTGCTTTACATTAATACTGACAACTGACTGTTTGAATACCTTTGTTAATTATGCTTTTGTTAAATAAACTATTTTCTTTGCTACTTGCTGGTCCGTGTTGGCTTTCGTTGCTCACACACAGTGCTCACACTCAGCGTCCTCAAGGTCACAAGCTGGGTGCTCTTCCCAAGACACTCCAAACAGTAATCATGAGGATCATCATCAAGTAGGTTATGACTTGTACACGGGGTAGCAAGCATCTTCTGACAGACATGATTACTTTATTATATGTGACCCTGGACCACAAAACCAGTCTTAAGTGTAAATTTTTTCGAAATTGAGATGTATACATCATCTGATAGCTGAATAAATAAGCTTTCCATTGATGTAAGGTTTGTTAGGATCGGACAATATTTGTCCGAGATACAACTATTTGAATATCTGGAATCTGAGAGTGCAAAAAATCAAAATATTGAGAAAAGCGCCTTTAAAGTTGTCCAAATTAATTCTTAGCAATGCATATTACTAATCAAAAACGACGTTTTGATATATTTACAGTAGTAAATTTACAAAATATCTTCATGGAATATGATCTTTACTAATGATTTTTGCCATAAAAGAAAAATCTATAATTTTGACCCATACAGTGTATTTTTGGCTATTGCTACATATACCCCAGCGACTTAAGACTGGTTTTGTGCTCCAGGGTCACATATTTTCTTGAAACGCTGAACACAACGTGCAAACACACACAATGTGGTCTCTGAAGACAAGAAAACCTGAAGGTCTGTCTGTTTCATGTTTATTTATAAAGGTGCACGTATTCAAATGACGTCACCTACAGAGGTTATTTCAGCCAATTCTTGGCGTGTTTGGCACACATGCCTAACAACCAGTCGAACAAAGAATGTTCTCATTAGTGTTATTGAAACGCAGCATTGAGAGTAGCTTTTAATTGGGAACATTGCATTCTACATTGTGCAAATACACATTGACATTGCGGAAAATGTAGTTTCATGAAAATAGCCTTTAATACAATGTAGATAGTATTTCATTTCAGACAGTATTTCATATTTCAGACAGTATTTAAAAAAAAAAAGTTTGAGCGTGTCAATAAATTTCCTTAAACCTCAATCCCAGCAAACTCTGAACATTCCCTTAAAGTTAGTATAGGTCATTTTTCAAACATAAAATAACATTCCTAGGGTGGTTATTTTTAAATAAGCTAAACATAATTTACACAGAATGTTCTCTAATGATTGTTATTTCGCAACCAATGTTCACAGAACATACAGGGAAATGTATATGATTCATTAAGCACTGGTGGTCTTATGAAGTGTTACCCGTCTGTATATCAAGCACATCTTAACCTTTCTAACTTCCAGTTACAACCAGCTCATAATCTGGTCATGATGTACTGGATTCATGTAGGCACTGATATAACACCTACGGCACAGGATGTCCCACATCAGAAGCGCTCCCAAATGACACCGGCGGTGTCACACCGCATCAAAGAGTTCTGTTTAGGTTAAACACAGATAACAATGTTCTCAGATGTAGTGTTGTTGATGTCAGGAATGTGAACTGGTGGCAAATGAAGAGTGACAGAGATAGTGAACAGCAGCTGTCTTCGTTCTGCAGTCTGGCTTCACGCATCAGGAAAGTGTCAGCAGTGGGAGAGCATAGATCAGGGGTGTCAAACTCAGTTCAGAGTTTAGTTCCACCTCTGGTCCAACACATAGCGTGTAGTTTTAAAATGAGCCTGAAAAACTTGATTAGCAGGATCGTGGGCGTCTATTAAGGGTTGAATCTCAACTCTGCAGGGCTGTGGCTTTCCAGGAACTGAGTTTCACACCACTGTCATAAGATGAAAAAGTTTAACTCTTGCAGTTATCTAAATTCAATCATCAAAGTAATGTAAAGTTATAAGTAAAAGGTAAAAGTGTATGTAAAGTCATATGAAGCTATACAAATTCAAAACTTTGAATATAATATGTTTAAAGTAATTAAAGCTCTCTCTCTCTCTCTATACAGTATATATGTATGAAATAAATAGGTTGCTACACATAAATAAAAAAAATAAAACAAGCCTAATATAGATTATTAAAATGTGTATAGAAATTTGAGGATTTTGTAAACTTCATCTAGCCAGAGAATGTACATATGTATTAAATTATATTTCACCTTATAGGTAACTTTTATGGCAATATCTCTCTTTATAAAGAGCAGCATATGTCATATATTATATTTCCAATCACACTTCAAATCTTAAAAGTGTATTTTAGTTATAAGTAAAAGGTAAAAGTGTATGTAAAGTCATATAAATATAACTTTGAATATAATATATTTAAAGTAATTATATATATATATATATATATATATATATATATATATATTATATATACAGTATATACTGTATATATAGTTGACATACGGTTGCTACATATAAAAAAGCCTAATACAGATATTATTAAAATGTGTAGGGATTTTGTAAACTTCATCTACCCAGAAAATGTACATATGTTTAAATTATATTTCACCTTATAGGTAACTTTTGTGGCAATATCTCTCGTTATAAAGAGCAATATATGTCATATACTATTACATTTCCAATCATACTTCAAATCTTAAAAGTGTATTTTATATACTGTATTTAGTATAACAAAGACTGTACTTGCAAAAACTATAATATTATTAAATAAAAGGCCATAAAGTGTACTTAAAGGGAGACACTTTTCTTAACACACTTGAGTACACATTTAAAAGTACACTGTGTAATTCAAACAATATCCAGTAAAGCAGGGTTTATCTGTGTATTTAATGCTGACCTCATCCATTCATAGAACACTCTTACTTCATTATTTGTTCCTAGAAGTGCCCGTGGAGATAAGACTGTTTACGCTTTGCACACTGCATGTATGTGTGTGTTTGAAATGTGACACTGCGTCTCCTCATCGCTATAAAAGAGCAAAACCTCAGATTCCAGCAGGCATTTCAGAGCAGCCAGACAGCACTGAAACTACATCACAAAATCACAGATCCAAGATGAAGGCCTGGTTCGTTCTGTTCCTGCTCCTGCCTCTTTGTATGGGTAAGTCATTTCACATTGTTTGCTATCACTGTTGGAAGTTTTTCCTTTGAAATTGTAAGTGGTGAATCCTTGCTGAGAACAGCTGAAGTGTTGTCAATTTCTACAATACTTACGTATTTTTCTTTCTACTTTCAAAGAAGAGGATTTTGCTAATTTTCTATACGGCGATTTTAATTAAAAATTGTAATTGTATTCAATTTTTTTTTTTTTTTCAATTGTAATCACATGCTACTGCAACAGGGGGGTCCGGTGGCTCAGTTGAGGTCCATGCTGACCTGGGAGTATGCATGCTCTCCCCGTGTTGGCGTGGGGTTCCTCCGGGTGCTCCGGTTTTCCCCACAATCCATAGACATGCAGGTCAGGTTAATTAGAGACACTAAATTGCCCATAGGAGTGAGTGAGTGTGTTCGCGTTTTTGTGACAAATCAGGACATAGATTTGTATAATGACAAGGGTATGACATAGGTATTACAAGGAGAAGGTGACTTTTCAGGACATTACCTGATGTCCCCACTTTTCAAAACGCTTATAAATCACACAGAATGGTGTATTGAAAATCTGAAATAGCACAAAGTTTCCTGTAAGGGGTAGGTTTAGGTGTAGGGCAATAGCACATACAGTTTGTACAGTATAAAAACCATTACGCCTATGGGATGTCCCCACTTTTCACAAAAACGAACGTGTGTATGTGAGTGTGTGTGTGTGTGTGTGTGTGTGTGTGTGTGTGTGAGTGAGTGAGTGTGTGAGTGTGTGTGTGTGTGTGTTGGCCCTGTGATGGACTGGCCATCCATCCAGGGTGTATGAAATGTGCTGGACTAGACTCCCATATTCCTATGGACAATTTAGACCCTACTTAGGGACAAGCAGTGTAAAGAATGGATGGAGGTTACTACAATAAAGTAATAAAATGAAAAGTAATAAAAAAGCAATGTCTAAATTCAAGGAGTTTCGTTAGTTCATTACTATTACATGGTATTTGTGAACAGCATAAAGTGTGAAAATGATGTTAAAATGTAATTCACTTAAAGTGATCTAAAAATAATAATTTTGGTAATACTACAGAAATGTGAGATATGCACTAGCATTCAAAAGTTTCAAATATTTTTGGTGTTTTTGAAAGAAGTCTCTCATGCTCACTAAGGTTATATTTGATAAAAAAAATTATATAAAATCTGTAATATTGAGAACTATTATTACAATTTAAAATAACTATATTCTATTTGAATATGTTTAAAATTGCAATTTATTCCTGTGATGCAAAGCTGAATTTTCAGTATCATTCTAATATGTTAATTTGGTGCTCTAGAAACATTTCTTCTTATTATAAATGTTTAAAATGGTTGTGCCGTTTCATATTTTTGTGGAAACTGTTAAAAATAAAATTCTACAGAATTTTCTGATGAAGAGAAAGTTCAAAAGAACATAAATGCCTGTACTATCAAAAAACAATTTTCTTTGCTGAATTAAAATATTATTTCTTCACAAATAAAAAATCTTACCAACCCCAAACTTTTTAACAGTATTGCAACTGTGTTTAAAAACTGGTAAATTCATGTACCCTATTTATTTTGCTATTCTATTGCATTAACATGCAATTTTCTGAAATCCTTCATAACACCAAGGTACTTCTTTTGACCCCAAACTGAACAAACTAAAGGTCCTTTTGTGTGTTTGTGTGTTCAGCGGATCATTACATTGAGTGCTATGGTGAAGACTTTCTGATGGTGAGGAACATGGTTCTGCAGTGCAGGAGTAAAGTTCCTCAGGCCTGCTACACCAGAGGTAAATGAGTGTACAGCACAGTCAGCTGAAACTCAAGGGCAGCTTCAGGGCAGAATAAACACTGCATGTTTGTGCATTACACAATCAGCGGAATCGGATGAAAACACAATTTCAAAGGACACTGTAAAGATTTCATAACAGTGATAAGCTGTTGATACAACAAAGCTGTATTGGCGATCAGGGCATTGTAACAACTCCTGTCATCTTACACATACCAGCAGTACTAACACAAAGCCATGGTGGAATGGTAAAAGTAATGGATTAATTAAGATTAAAACAGCTGTTGTATGTTAAATAAAAACACACCTTGAAGTACCTTACCTTAGTATCCTGTTAGCTGATATGGGTAACATAACTATATTATATAATGTAATAACAGATATTGAAAATATACTATAGTTTAATGTACTAAATTATAACTTCTTCATTGCAAATGTGTAATTACTAATAATTTTAAATACATGCAAGTTTCAATAGAAATTACATTAAAGTATATTGTAGTTTACCATAAATGGCTGTCAGTACATTCAGCAGTTATGCAATTACATATAAAGATGTTAGTACTTAAGTCCTATACTGCAGTAGGAGATTTGAACACATCTTACACATCGAGGGTGTGATAATTGATCTGATATCTGATATTTCTTCAACAGCAACTGGAGAGAAAGGCTGTGTCAGCGAGGTATTCTGTCAAAGGAAAGGCTGGAAATGTTGTCATGAAAGCCGGTGCAACGCTTGATCCTCACACAGAGTCTGCTAACAGCCAGCTTCATTCATGCCTCAGTCCTCTTTGATTTAATTTTATACTCTGACACAAATGTCTTCAAATAAAAAAAGTAATTTTCAGAAATCAGTATGTGATTTTGTGCTTTCACTTGGCCATGTTGCCCAAAGTTTATCAGATAGCACGTCACACAAAAAACTTTGGTCTGGCTGGTTATTTATTTGCACAGCAGAGAACAGGCAGTTTTGCTGAGTCAGGAAGCGTCTCACTCAGTGAGGTGCTCTGTCGGTTTCACCACAACATAACCTTAGTATCTAACACAGACGGTTGAAATCAATAAAGAACATAAACATCATTCTAGGTCTGCAATTTTGCTTGTTTACTGGTCCAAACTTCAGAGTTTACAGATGCACCAAGTCTGAAGGGTCAAGGTTTGGCTGGCACGAATCCATTAGCCCATGCTGGTTGATAGCGCTAGTTCACGACTGTACCATCTGGCAGCAAAAAGCAACTTTCTTCTTTTTTCATTGACAGTCATTCAGAATTAGCTGTGTATTCTGATAAAAGTTTTTTGCAAGCAACATATTGCTAATATTTATGTTCAGTTTAGGGCGACAAAAGAATCCTACCTTGAAGAGCAGCATAAAATTGTACTATATACATATATATACACACACACACACACACATATACATATATATATATACATACATACACGTATACATATACATACGTATACATATACATATATATATATACATATACATACGTATACACAGTGGCGTGCACAGACCTCCAGAGGGCAGGGGCAAAATGGAGGGGGTTTATGGGTTTGGTCCCCCTCAGCTAGGGGTGGGCGATATGGCAAAAATATCAAAAAATTTTTTTAAATATCACGATTCACAATATTATCACAATTCTTTGTCATGTTGGATTTTCTATTTTGCAAGCTGTTTGAGCATTACAGCCAAACTAATTTCCCTATTATAAAGACAAAGCCTTTCAAGGTAACAAAATATTAAAAGGTATGGCGGATATTTAGGCCAAAGTGGGTGAAGATAAAAATATTTGTCATTATTTTATCTTTGTTATTAAAAAATGAGAGCAAAGATACACATTACAAATACACATAATATACAAATAAAATAAACAGTGTTTTATTTTCAGGTAGTCTACAATAGGTGTATTTAGCAGGAGCATTCAATAAATTGAATGAACAAATATAAAAATAAAACACTATATAGATTGATTCCTATTAAAGCAACTGTATTAAAGTTTTTCAGTCAAGAGTAGTGAATGATTTTTCTCTTTGTGTTTGGTGTTTTATTAACATTAAAGGAATAATTCACCCCAAAATTAAAATAGGCTGTTTGATTTTTATACCTTCATTTACTCACTCAAAAGTTGTTTTAAACCTGAACGAGTTTCTTCTGCTGAAAATAAATGCTATTTTGAAGAATGTGGAAAACCAAACAGTTGCTGGTCTACAGTGACTTCCATAGTATTTTTTTTTTTTTCTACTGTTAAAGTCAATGTGGACCAGCAACTGTTTGGTTATCCACATTCTTCAAAATATCTTCTTTTGTGTTCAGCACAAGAAAGAAATTAATACAGGTTTGGGACAACATGTGAGTGAGTAAATAATGACAGAATTACAATTTTAGGGTGAACTATCCCTTTAATTACAGTCGGCAGCATGTTTAGTATTTATTATTTAGTATTTTAGTATTTATTATCCTAAATTAGATGCACCTGTTTGAGGTCGTTAGCTGCATAAAGACACCTGTCCACCCCATACAATCAGTAAGAATCCAACTACTAACATGGCCAAGACCAAAGAGCTGTCCAAAGACACTAGAGACAAAATTGTACACCTCCACAAGGCTGGAAAGGGCTACGGGGAAATTGCCAAGCAGCTTGGTGAAAAAAGGTCCACTGTTGGAGCAATCATTAGAAAATGGCTAACTAAGTGGCTCTGTAAGAAGCATATCAAGGATCTGGCGTGGCCTAGCCAGTCTCCAGACCTAAACCCAATAGAGAATCTTTGGAGGGACTCAAACTCCGTGTTTCTCAGCGACAGGCCAGAAACCTGACTGATCTAGAGAAGATCTGTGTGGAGGAGTGGGCCAAAATCCCTCCTGCAGTGTGTGCAAACCTGGTGAAAAACTACAGGAAACGTTTGACCTCTGTAATTGCAAACAAAGGCTACTGTACCAAATATTAACATTGATTTTCTCAGGTGTTCAAATACTTATTTGCAGCTGTATCATACAAATAAATAGTTTAAAAAATCATACATTGTGATTTCTGGATTTTTTTTTAGATTATGTCTCTCACAGTGGACATGCACCCACGATGACAATTTCAGACCCTCCATGATTTCTAAGTGGGAGAACTTGCAAAATAGCAGGGTGTTCAAATACTTATTTTCCTCACTGTATATATATATATATATATATATATATATATACAGTGCTCTCCAAAAGTATTGGAACAGTTAAGACAAAATTGCTCTGTTGGCTGTGGAGTCAAGACATTTACAAATATGATTAAAAGATCAGCACTTTTAGAGTTTTATCCCTCTATCTGATGTGAGCATAAGTATTGGAACAGTTGCCTCACAGGTCTTTCTGAGTGACCAGCTGTGTTCTGTTGCATTAATTCTTCAGATATTAAAAGCAGGGAATGTGTCGTATCAGTTATATCCATTACTTCTGAATTCTGGATCTTGCATTCAATGATGACACACACAAACCAGGATGAAGATGAGGGAGCTGACTTTGAGAGAAAAGCAAGCAATTTGGATGCTAAAAGAAAAGAGGAAGTCAATTAGAGCTGTAGCAAAAACAAAGGGCATAGAGAAATCAAGAGTTTGGAAACCACCAGCGACACCAGCAACCAACAACTACCTGATCGGCTGAGAAAACAACAGTAGTTGATGACAGACAAATCATAAAAGCTGTGAAAATTAACCCTAAAAGATGTGTCTGTAAAATCACCTACAACTTCCAGAAAGCTGGGGTGATTCTCTGACAATCTACTGTCCTCAGGAGACTTTGACACAGAATTACAGATGCTACACAGCAAGATACAAACCTCTGACCAGCTCCAAAAATAGAAAGGCAAGATTAGAGTTTGCAAAAAAGCACAAAGGTGAGCCAGAAGAGTTTTGGAACTGTGTTTATGGACCGATGAGACAAAGATGAACCTTTATCTAAGTGATGGGAAAGCAAAAGTGTGGAGAAAAAAAGGGAACTGCAATGATCCCAAGCATACAGCCTCATCTGTAAAGCATGGTGGAGGTGGTGTCATGGCATGGGCATGCATGGCTGCCTCTGGAACAGGCCCTCTCAACTCTACTGATGACTTAATGTATGATGACAGTAGCAGAATGATTTCGGAAGGGTACAAAACCATCTTGCCTACCAATATTCAAGAAAATGCCACCAGATTCATTGGGAAGTGCTTCATATTGCATCAGGACAATGACCCAAAACACCCTTCCAGTTCAGTCAAGGAATTTATCAGGGCAAAGAAATGGAAAGTCTTAGATTGCCCAAGTCAATCTCCAGATTTAAATCCGATTGAACATGAATTTCACCAGCTGGAGAGGAGAGTAAAGGCAGAAACTCCCAAAACAAGCAACAATTGGAATTGGCTTCATTAAAGGCTGGGAAAAGTATTTCAAAGGATGAGACCAAGAGTCTGGTGATGTCTATGGGTCACTGACTCACTGCTGTGATTGTGCGCAAGGGATCTGCAACTAAATAATAGCTTTTAATCTTTTATATCTGCCTTATGCTGACATCAATGAGTGGGATGAACTCTAAAAGTGCTGTTCTTTTTGTTTGGTAAAACTTGTATGTGTTGAAACAGCTTATAATAAAATGTGACATTCTGTAGTTTTGCCTCATATTCATCTTTTCATCATATTTGCAAATGTCTTGACTCCACAGCCAACAAAGCAATTTTGTCTTCACTGTTCCAATACTTTTGGAGGGCACTGTATATGTATATACACACAGATAGATTTAAATTAATACCGTTTCTGATAATGCAACCAAAAATGTATTTGTATATTAAACAACCAAGCAGTAATGTCAATTTTAGAAAATACAGTAAAGCTGACCGATGCTGACATTTTGTTGACCAAGTGAAGTGTGAAAGAAATGGTTCATCCAAAAATTCAAATTTACTGAACATTTACTGACCCTCAGGCCATCCAAGATGAAGATGAGTAGTTTGTTTCTTCATTCAAATATATTTGGAGAAATTTAGCATTACATCACTTGCTCAGCAATGGATCCACTGCAGTGAATGGGTGCCGTCAGAATGAGAGTCCAAACAGCTGATAAAAACATCACAATAATCCAAACGTTTCTTCTATTGGAAAAGTCCACATCAAAATCCACCAACATATTTGTTTGAACTGTTTGTTCTTACCATAGTAGATATATGAATATCTGCATGTAATTATATCTGTAATTACATTTATAAACAGTGCTTATTTCTCTCCTGATTCAGATGAATCGGTTTCAAAAATAAATAAATAATACAAAAAATAAAATACACAAATAAATATATAATCAAATAAATAACACCAACTAATCTACATCTTGAAGTGGCTATAAGGGTATGTACATTTTAATACATTTTTATTTAGTTTCTTTTTAGATTTTTGGCGAATGATTAAGATATAGTTCATCCAGGTATTCAAATTAGAGAAATATGTAGAACAAATTACTCTAGGCATTGCTAAGAGACAGCACAACAACATTTTTAAAAAGTTTCTTTATTTTTTTAATTCTTCAGTATTTTCTGCCCATTGGCAGGAATGCATAAGAGACAGATTGGCTCAAATTTTGTCACAAGAAGAAGAAGAAAAAAAAAAAGGTTTTGCCTTTTCATATTTTGTTAACATAATTGAATCAATTGCATAATCAGGATCATCATTGTGGTTTTCATAACTGCCATTCTGTTTATCAGAAAAGCTTCATCTCCGCACCTTTATTCGAAGAGGATATAATCAGACGCCCTGCAGACAGCAAAGCATTTGGAAGTCCAGAGCTGTACTCAAGCCCAACATTTCCACCAAGTGTACATACAATCACAAGCTGGGCTTTTCCATTCCCTCTCTCTCCCTGTGTATGTTTTGGAAATTAGCTCTTGGATATTAGCAGATATAAAAACAAACAGCAGTCTCCTCAATGGTGAAGACCAATACATTGACATCAACAGCTGCACTTTCACTCTTGTGTTTTTGAAAACGCTCTCGAAATACCCAAACCCTTCACCATTACTACTACCAACACATTTACCATTCTCTTCAATATCAAATAACAAGGCAAATAATCTGTGACATTCAAAAAACATTTCTGTATGCAACACTCCATTCGGCTTACAGGTTCCAGATAAACGAGTATGTTCTTGGAAGTGACAGGTCTATAGAAAAGCCTTGGAGTCTCCAAACAGAAATATCCAGGTAGAGAAAATCTGGCCACAGTGCGACAAATCCTAAAATCTGAACTCATGCCACAAGGCCACTACACCTGCATCTGCAGGAGAACAGTCCCCCAGCTTTTTTCATGGATGAAAACAAATATGGAATCATTGCCCTTGCATTTCAGAGAACCTCCCTACCCAAAAAATAGCTATATACATACAGGTACACCAATATATACACAATAAAGCCAGCCCTGAATGCAACAACAAAGATCTGTGAAAGATCGACATCCTCGTTTGCAACTTGTGTAAAACTTCTGAGAGTTGCCCTTTTGCTATCAATGGTATCCTGAAGTTTTAAAGAGTTTTAAAGAGTCCAGTATTCTGATACTCAAGTCACACTTAAAAAAAATGTCTGAATGCCATTAAATTAGATGCATGAATGAGATTTTCAAATTTCACTTTTCTGAGCCATTTGTCAATTTTGATTGCTGGTGTTTTGGTGAATTTTTTTTTTTTGTTGAAGATTTTTTCCTCAAGTTCACACGTGTAGAGTATCGCAATAACTATTAATATGATCAGCTAACATTTGACTTTTGCATTAATTTTGAGCGCTTTTTGTGAAATGTCTTGCTTTAAAAGTGTGCTTGTACTATGTTTCTGGACTGTAAATGCTACTTGCATTTACTTGACACTTTACTATCTAATGCTAAGAAATTCATACATGTTTAAGTGTGGCTGAAGTTTCCCACTGTATAGAACAAGACAAAAACATCAAACATGGATGTTCATGGAAAACCTAAGTAAGGCAATCTCAGTGAAAACCTTCCAACTTGCTTAACAGGAACAGTCCATAAAGCATACATAAAAAGGTATAAAAAGGTAACTGCAGACCAGCTGAGGGGCGTTCATCTCAACACAGTCAACAGCGCAAACGTTGCATAAACACACCAACACCACGAAAACAATCGGGTATCATTCCATCTACCTATCTAAACGCTGCTAAAGCCACCTAATCCACTATTACAACCATTTCATGCACTTAAAAATCACCTAAAACACCTGGATCAGACACATATGAATTTGAGGCAGTTGGGTAAAATACTTAGTATCTGAATGCTGATGTGTATTATGACATACACATTACAGATTGTCATTCTTTCACAATTAAAAAAAAAAGGAAGAAAGCCCAAATTACTGTAAATGTGTATTTGAATCAGGCTTCTCAATACCATACGTTAATACAGCATCGCATCTTAAAATCTGAGCGTGTAAACCATGCTTTCTCATGCCTTTGTACACAGAGACCACACATACAATGCGTTTTAATATTCTGCAATGGTTTAAAATCTAGAGGTTGTCTTCAAAAGCTGCTTTGAGAGCTGTCTCTTCTGGTGTAATATTGATGATTTAGGTTCCCATTCATCAAGCAGCACTGGAGGGAATCTCTCTCAGCAGCTGCTCTCTTGTTTTTCTCTGATATTGATACATTTTCGAGAAAAGAATCGCCGTTTAATCTTCAGTGAGCTTCTGTTTCATCCATATCTCCATGCATTGTTGAGGGAAACACACAAAGGCTTGGGAGAGCATCCTCTTACAAAAAAAGTACTGTGGCAGTACCATGGAACAGTACCATGGTATCATATGGTAGTAAATTATATTCAAATGCTTTTGCATTCTCTTGTGTTTGTTCACAATTTTTTTTTTTTATGATGGAAATAACATAAGTTTGGGGGACTATATTTCAGAGCTTTTACGAGCAAACTCAAAGTTTCTCAGGGGAACGCAATAGTTTTGGGAGAAAACGCAAATGTTTTGGGAATGAATGCAATATTTTTAGATAAAAGCAAATGCTTCATAAGAAAACACAAAGATTCTCATCGGAACAGAAGATGCAAATGTTTTGCAAACGAGCGCAAAATTTCTCAGGGGAATGCACTACTTTTGCGAGAAAAAGCTAATTTTCTCAAACGAACGCAGTACATTTATGAGAGAATGCAAAAGCTTTTTCCTCCCATCTCATCACCATATATATATATATATATAATATGATACCATACTCAAATACCATGATATTCCATCCTGTCAATGTCAAAAAAATTGCCCAAATTACCTAAATTAGACCAATATGGTACAAATAATATCATGGCATTATTATGGTACTTTCTGGTACTGTTTTTGTAAGCGTTACAAAAAGGAGTGGGAAAAAAACATTATTTCATCCATTGACTTTCTTTCTCTTTTGGACTCTCTCCAAAAAGAGTGATCCTGAGAAAATGTGAGGGAGAGAGGGGGAGGGCGATCACCCTTCAGCGGAATGAAAGAAGCGGCGACTCGCGCGCACATACACACTCACGCACACACATTTAAGACTCGTTTAATCTTTCGTTTCTCTCATTCGATAAAAAACAAGAACATCTCAGTCCAATGAACAAAATGACAAGAAAAACAGTTCCAAAATGAAACCTAAAAACAATGCAGTCTCAGTGAGAAGAGTCATTTGGATGCAAGGCTAAAACGGATGGTATGAATATAGAGGAGGTTCTCCAGTCCAACAGAGGAAACTGAGGGAGATGTGAGGGTGGTACGGCATCTTTAGACAGGCGGATGAGACTGAAATTTTTTTATTTATTTATAAAAAATAGCTCAGCTATCGCCATGCAGACCCCATTTTGAGGCAGGTCAGGCTTGTGCGAGTATGTGTTACTTGTGTTTGTACTGAATGAAGTGCTCTTCTGTTTATGGCTACTCTTCTGTAAAGCGGCGATAATTGTGCCGAGTTGAAATTCAAGGTGTCCATGACCATGGTGACCTGCAGAAGCAGCTTGAATTGTTGAGGTCCTTGAGTCCGACCAATGAACCAGGGGCACCTGCCTGGCGTCACCAGACATACAAGTCCTGTAGTTTTTGGCTCAGGGACAGATGCTATGCAAGCACACAAATTAGCTTTACATGCAGTCCTCCACCAATGTTCCCAGAGAGCGAGAGAATACAAATGAACATCATGTGATTTTTTTTAAGCTTTACTCATTTAAAGAGATAGTTCAAAATGAACATTGTTTACTCAACTTCATGTCGTTCCAGACCTGTATGACTTGACTTGCCTTTTGCACAACAAATAAAATTATATTTTGAAGAATAAAAGTCAAAGGAGTCCAGTGTTGATTTGGACCCAATTGACTTTTGTTCTAAGGACAATAACAGTCAAACGATTTTCGAAAGATCCTCGAAAACATCTTTGAAAGATCCTCAAAAGATCTTCTGTCAAATCTTTCAAGGATCTTTCGATTATAGAAAGATCTTCGAAAGATCTCCTAAAGATCATCAAAACATCTTCGAAAGATCCTCAAAAGATCTTTGAAACATCTTCAAAACATTTATGAAATATTTGTGTTCCACATAAAAAAGTCAGCCATACAGGTCTGGAATGACATGAGGATGAGTAAATAAAAAAGAACACTCATTTTTGGGTGAGGAAAGTGTGGAAAAGGTTCTGTAATTCAGCTTAATTCACCCTTAGTTACTGATCCTTAATCAATAAGTATATTGATGTATATGACAAATGCCAATTAATTGAAAGCATATGTCCATTTTATGTTGTATTTGTCCGTTTATATGAAGATGCATGTTGTTTGTATGTAAAACTGGTAAATTGTTTTTCTTCTCTTTTTTAATGTATCACAGTTACTGATGTGTCTATGCATATGTGTATTAGTGTTTGTGTGTGTGTGTGTGTGTCAGTGTAAACTTGTATGTGTTCTAAATCTTTCCAAAGGTTTTTAATTACACATTCCAAATCTCTCACCATCCAATCCAAACCAATGCCTCCACAACCACATCTACTGAATGTCAACATAACAACAAACTAAGACACGAAAAACAAAAAGAAAATCTTGAAAGGATAAAAACTGAGGAGACCCTGCTTTTGTAATCCGACAGGAAGGCTGCAGTGACATGCTGGTGCCTTTGGGCGGGCTATCGAGCAGGCGAGAGAAGGGGTCGGGCCACCTTATAAGGGAGGGTTAAAGGTCGTGCCCTCATCACTGGGTGTGGCCGTATCGTCGCTAGGCTCTAGGCTGTCCTTGGGGCTCAGGGTGCTGTCGGATGGGGGCGTGGCCTCATCCGAAGGCGGTGGGGTTTCAGGAGAGCCGTCCTGCTGTCCATTAGGAGTAACCGTGTGCAGGGGTTCGGGGGGAGTGGGAGGGGGAGTGTTGGTGTCAGGTTGGGTGCTGAGGCGAAGCGAGGCTGGCACCGGCAAGGGCTCAGTAAGAGTGTGGGGAACGCTGGGTACCGACGGCAGGGTGCGAGGGGTGGAGTTGTGCAGCAGGGAATCACCCAGGCCCAAGCTGGAGTCGCTGTGCACCAAGGACGAGGTCTTCTCCACCAGACGCCACTGCATGATGCTCATGTCCTTGCCGCCCGTTGAAATCAGATGACTGTCGCTGTGCATGAAGCTCACATTTGTCACATGACTGCTGTGGGCGCTGTACTTGTGGCTTGGGGCCTGCAATTAAATAATAAAATCATTAAAACATCAGATAAAGAGAGAAAATAATATCCCCCAAGCTTCAATTACAGTTCTTGATTTGGGTGATATGACAAAAATATCATATCCAGATATGAGTAATTTTATTTCACGATAAAGATATCGCAATATATATATATATTTTTTGATCCATCTTTATGAAATCATTTTTTTTGATACCATAGAAATTTCATAATTCTTGTCACCAGTGTCAATAATCACAAAAACTAATACTAGCTACAATACTAAAACAAAACTCAAGCTCACTGAAGACAAGTAAACAGTCAGCGATTAAATAAGAATAAGAAACTAATTACAAGCAATAGGACACAAAACTACAGTAGAACAAATGAATAAGAAATGCTACATACATTGTATAATATAATCAAATTCTTATGAAAGTTACAAAAGAGGTTTAGTCAAGAGCAGTGAGAGATTTTCCTCTCTTTTGTTGTTTGATTAACATGTATGACAGACAGCGGGAATATTAGACTGCTGTCACTTTATGAGCAGCCTGGATCCAACATAATGGCTGTTACACATGGGTTTTCTTTCTCAGCTGTTTGCTTTCAATTAAAACCTGAATTACTGTGTTTACGAGGATAGTTGCAAAGATGGGCATTTTGACATCCAATTGTGTGTATTTAACCATTCAAGGCCTATAAAGTGCCAAAAACAACTCCGTTCAATACTCTATGAGCACTGTCTTCACATGCATGTGCCTCTCTGACAGCACTTAGAAACAGTCTCTCAGATAAAAAAAAAAGGTCAGTAACTGCTCAGACACAGTCTTTCAGACAGCACGAGCATATAGCGAAATGAGTTCTTGCTGCTGCAGATTGTGTTTCAATGGCTTAAAATCACTTGTTGCAATGTTTAAAAACATGTGCAAATGATAGGTTTTCGTGGCCATGTAGCATAACAAATTTATATATTGTTATATATTATTTATAATTTGTATATTGCCCACCCCTACTTGTAACTTACAATGGATTACCAAAATAAAATTACAAATTTAGGATAGCGACTTGGTTCAATCCAATAATTGTTGATGGGATGGAGGCAGATCTGAATTTCCAGTCAATTGTAAGAAAGGGGCAGAGTTTAAGTTGAATAAATGATTGGAGAAGTTTCACTGGTAGGTCGGCTATAAGAATTGTGAGGTCAAAAAACAATTTCATGCATAAATTGTTCACAATAAGATCAATAACATGCATTTGGAAAATAGATGAAAATAGGATTTTCACTAAAGTTTTAAAGAACTTATAAATCATATAATTTAAAAAGTACTGAATCAAATTGCTGTTCAGTATACTGAAACAAAAACCAATGAATCATGAATCACACTGATTTATATCTGGCTTCAGATATCTAGCGAACAACTAATACACGTTCTAAAATGTAAAAGTAAAGATGCTCTTTAAAATATGACAGTAAAGTGACGTGACAGACCTTCGGTCTTGAGCAGGGGTACTGGAATAGGTGAACTTTACAGAAGTCATCAGCCAGAGCGAGCACCTTCTTGTTGTGAGATCGCACAAGTGCATTGATATCTGTCCCATCTGAGCCCTCCGGCCAAACACCTGTTACACAGCAAACACCAAGACACATCAGTGCACAACAATAGCTGGAAGAAAAACACTACCAGCTTAATAACAACATTTATCGGTAGCCTGTCAGTGTCTCAGTTTGTAGCTTTTCCAGGAACAACTGATATTTCACAACATGATGGAGTGACATGTAAATTTCTGCATCATGTAGGGAGTCACTTTAGTAAATCAGTTCATTATTTTTTTACACAACAAAGAGGTTCCATTCAAAAGTAATCACTCTTTGTCCTTCAGTCCCAATTGTTTTTTTGTTTTTTTTGTAGTTAAACAATGTTGAGGAATATGGTATGTTTTAACTTACAGTATACATTTTAATATACCTTAATTATTTTAATTTTAATTTAATGTGTCCAAATCTGATGTTAAAATCCTAATTTATTTATTTTTGTGCTAGATAAACACACTTTTATGTTGATAGTAATTTAATATTCTGTTAAAATCCATATTTAATTGGTGACAAGAAGAAACATAAAATCCTTACTATCTGTTACAAGGGAAGATATTTTTTTAACCTCACCAATATAATATCCATAAGCACATAGACACCTCATCACATTCAAAAACTATGATCATGAATGGATTAGGAGCCTTCAACGAGATTACCAGCAGGAGGCAGAAGAACACCAGGTACAGGAATTTCTCACACACAGTTTTCTGTAATATCACATTCACTGTACTGCTCTAATCTATTGGCTCAATGCTAGGGAATTTGTACAATTCAACCAAATATTTTTCCAGTCTAATAAAGTGCTAAAATATGTGGAGTTGTGGTCAGGACTGGGCTGGCTTTATTCAAAAGTGTGCATGTGCTCCAGTATTACAGACCTGAACACACCAGACGGCACGCTATGCTGACAGATAAAGTGAGTTTGTGGTCTGAACTACTTTTGGTTTTTGAAATCACGCTGCTTAGACATGAAGTCACAAGTAGAACAACAGACTATAACTGTGCTTATAAAGTCAGAGTTGCAAAAACAGAAGGAAAGTGAGATGAAATATGCTGCAAAAGGAGAACAGCTGACTGATAATCAGACTATAAATAAAGGTGATGTGCAAAATGTGCTCCAAGAAATGAGTTAAATATGATAAAACCTTATTTTCCATATACCAGATTAGAAAATACATATTCATATATTCATATATAGGTATGAAAAAGTTTTTGCCCCCCTTCCTGTTTTTTTGTTTTTTTACATTTATTGCATATTTGTCACACTTGAAAGATTCCGCTCTAACACATTTTAATATAATACAAAGATATGCAGTTTAAAAAAAAAAAAGATTAAATTTATTAAGGGAAAAAAGCTGTCCAAACCTGCCTGGCCCTATGTGAAAAAGTAATTGCCCCCTAAATCTAATAACTGGTTGTGCCACCCTTGGCAGCAACAACTGCAATTGAGTGTTTGCGATAACTGGCAATGAGTCTTTCACATCACTGTGGAGGAATTTTGGCCCACTCTTCTTTGCAGAATTGTTTTAGTTCAACCACATTGGAGGGCTTTCGAGCATGAATGGACTGTTTAAGGTCATGCAACAGCATCTCAATCGGATTTCAGTCCGGACTTTGACTTGGCCACTCCAAAACCTTAATTTTGGTTTTCTAGAGCTATTCAGAGGTGGACTTGCTGGTGTGTTTGGGATCACTGTCCTGCTGCATAACCCAAGTGCGCTTGAGCTTGAGGTCACAAACTGACGAACGAACATTCTCCTTCAGGATTTTCTGATAGAATGCAGAATTCATGGTTCCATCAATTACGGCTAGTCATCCAGGTCCTGAACCTGCAAAGCAGCCCCAGATCATCACACTACCACCACCGTGTTTGACTGCTGGTATGATGTTCTTTTTATGAAATGCTGTGTTGATTCTACACCAGATGTAACGGGACACACACCTTCCAAAAAGTTCAACTTTTGTCTCATCTGTCATATTTGCCCAAAAGTCTTGGGGATAATCAAAATATTTTTTGGCAAATGTGAGACAAGCCTTTGTGTTCTTTTTGGTCAGCAGTGGCTTTTGCCTTGGAACTCTCCCATGGATGCTGTCTCAGTCTCTTTCTTATTGTTGAATCATGAACACTGACCTTAATTGAGGCAAGTGAGGCCTGCAGTTCTTTAGATGTTGTTCTGGGTTCTTTTATGACCTCCTGGATGAGTTGTCGTTGCACTCTTTGAGTAATTTTGGTAGGCCGGCCACTCCTGGGAAGGTTCACCACTGTTCCAAGTTTTCTTCATTTGTGGATAATGGCTCTGACCACGGTTCGCTGAAGTTCCAAAGCCTTAGAAATGGCTTTATAACCCTTTCCAAACTGATACATGTCAACTATTTTGTTTCTCATCTGTTCTTGAATTTCTTAAGATCGCGGCATGATGTGTTGCTCTTTAAGCATGCTTCACTTTGTCAGACAGGTTCTATTTAAGTGAATTATTGATTCAACAGGTCTGGCAGTAATCAGGCTTGGGTTTGGCCAGTGAAATTTAACTCCGCTTTCTAAAATAATGTGGTTAATCACAGTTTCATGATTTAACAGGAGGGGGCAATTACTTTTTCATGTAGGGCCAGGTAGGTTTGGACAGCTGTTTTCCCTTAATAAATGAAAATCATTTAAAAACTGCATTTTGTAATTACCGTATTGACCCGAATATAAGACGACCCTGATTATAAGACAACCCCCCTTTTTCCAGATGTACCTTTTGGAAAAAGGCTTTTTGAAAACCAAATCTTGTTTTGTTTTTTTCTCTCTCTGTAAAACACATTTTTTCTTAAATTATTTTCATATTGCATATTTTAATATATGCTTATTTTAATTTTTGTTTTGAAAGTATGGTAAATACTGGTAACATGTACCAACAATGACAATATACACTTTTTGATATACCATAAAAATAACAGGTAGCCCATCTGAATTATATAACATTCAGGCTAGCCATCTCATAGTAGCCTACCAAAATTTTATTAACAGTAGAAGTGAAATCTTATTGTAGTCTTCAAATCTGGGTACTGTTATGTTTTAAAATCACTTACAGAGGAAGTTTGGTCCCATCAGGCTAACATGACAGTCACGACTAGTGCTACTGTAAGCTTTTCTTTTTCTTTTGTTTTCACTCATGATCTTTACAACACACATTACATTACTTATTTCATGGCACACTCGTTTTAAGCGTGTTTGGCGCCACCTATTGTTGCGGGTGTATTATTGACATGTCAAAGTCTAGACCCTGAATATAAGACAACCGCGTTTTTTCAGATGTATTTCCAAGAAAAAAACAGTCTTATATTCGGGTCAATACGGTACTTGCATTACCTTATCTGTGTAATATTAAAATTTGTTTGATGATCTGAATCTGTTAAGTGTGACAAATATGCAATAAATTTAAAAAACAGAAAGGGGGCAAAAACCTTTCCACGGAACTGTGTATATAGTGAATTTTAGTCCATTACTGATTACAAATGACATAACGGAAATCATAGTTACTGTAGTAACGTAATCCTTTTGATTACACATTTTAGGTAATGTATTCTAACTACTTTTTGATTACTTTTAGATTACTTTTGACCTAATTTGTAAGAAAATATTTTCCAATCTTTATCTACATCATGAAGTGCATTAAACATTACATACACCATGGTTTTCCCAAACTGGGGATGATAAATGAAATGCAGGGCATTCACAAAGTGATGAAAATATAATAATTCCTAATGTCAAATTTTCTGTGTAATTACAGTCACCTGACTACTGGCTGGTGTGTGCAGGTCCATACAACTTGAAAAAGACTTTCTAATTTAAGCGGTATGTTTTTTTGTTTAGAAAGGAAAATGTAAGACAGAAAAAAGAAGAATTCAATACATTATGAATAATTTACTGCAATTTTGTGAATAATATGTAATTATGTAATCTATAAAAAAGTAACTGTTGTCTGATTACGAGTATTTTAAAATGTAATATAATCTAATTACAAGTATTTAATTTTTGGAATCTGATTACGTAATCCAGATTACATGTAATCAGTTACTACCCAGTACTGTACACATATATATATATATATATATATATATATATATATATATATATTTATATTTATAATCTTCTAGGGTTAAAGTTATTAGTCTGGTAAAAGTTAGATAAAAAAGTTAGTTAAAGTAAGTCTGGTATGTCCTCATTTAGATTGCCAAGCAAACGTGTGTTGGTGTGTGCGAGAAAAAGATGACTAAGACCACCTCAAACCTAAACCACTGACAGGAAATGAGCGTGAAATAGAGCAAAGAATTCAAATACCAGCCACACATTTGGAAAAATCAAACGAGGCACGCATACACAGAGCACGCATACTCATAATACAATGCAAGATTTCTTCTAGCCAATTTTCAGTCATAAGTTTGATTCACATAGTCATTTAGTGACAGATTTCAGCAGTGGGTACTATACAGTAGGTATCAAACCCCTACTAGCAATAACAGCCACAAGGCACCACTCAACAGATACTGACCAAAGACGTGGAATCCCAGCACGCAGGTATATGTGGCCCAGTCGATGTCCTTGCACTCAGAACGGTTACGAATCAACTTACAACCGTTTGGAATGTCCCCTGTGAAAGAGGGAAAACAACATGTCAGGAAAATCTGGGATATGGTGCAAAATTTAAGTTCTTTTGGTCCAAAAAAAGTGCAAAAACAAACCACAAGCTGAATCAGTTATGATGCATTCTACCAAACCAATAAGACAACAGTCAAATACGATTGGAGATGAATGTTTTTCAGAGAAACTGAGCCAGAGAGGGCTTGTTGCGGTCGTTCACTTACAGTAAAGGATTTCGTAGTCTCCTGAGTTGGACATGATAAACTTGTTGTCGGGGGACCAGTCAAGATGTGTAATGTAGCTGGAATGTCCCTGAGGACAGAGATTAAAAGATTTGACAATGAAAAAGGAGAAAGAAAACAGTTCTATCACATCATTTTCAGTTATTAAAATTGAACTGTTATGGATCACAGAGCTGCTCGAATCTTCAACTGAACACAAATGCAGACATTCTGTGGAATATCTAAGCTAATCTGTTCATTGCAGTGATTTTGACAGTGATTCCTAAAAAAACTGTTTAGTTCCAAAAAAGGAACCTACAACCTATTCAACCTACACTGTAAAAAAAAAAAAAAGTTGAGCGAACTTAAAAAAATTTTTTTTACCAGCTTCAGCAGATTAATAAGTTTGCTCAACTTATTTTTGTAGGAGATTCTCAAATTTTTGTTGTATAAACTTAAAACAATAAGTTGAGAAAACTCAAAAATCTGCTGAAGCTGGTTGCCTTAAAATTTTAAGTTGGCTCAACTTTTTGTTTACATTCAAAGACATCAGAAGGCACACAATATCTATGTTCAAAGAAAAGACCAAAATTTAAGATGTTAATCATTAAACATTTAAGCAAACTGTTCGATGTCTGCAACTCTTGTGAAAAAGAAACATGCTTATTTTTTATTTTTTGAACGTGCATTTGTAGTGTACTTCAAAACTTACAAGTATATAAAAACTCTACTTGCAAATAATATAGTATTAATGAAATAAAAGGCTATTTAAGTGTACATCTTATACTTAAGTACACATTTAAAAAGTGCATTTTGTAATACTGTAAAATTTTAAAGAGTTTTACTTTAAAAGACTGTTAGTGTTGACTAACATACTTAAAGCACATGCAAAGTACTTGATTATAATTATTGGATGTACTAAACGGTAATTTCATCATTACAAATGTATAACTGCAAATATAAAAATGTCAACAAAAATCACTTAAAAGTATATGTTAGGTTACCAAAAATCCATTTAGCAGTACACTTTAACCCTATTTCATTGACAATACAAGTAATGCATATGAAAGTGCATACAATAATGTACTTAAACTCTAAAGTCCAGCTAACTGCATTCAATATAAATGTAAGAATAATACTTAAATACTATACATTCACTTTGAGTATTCTTTTAAAGTATATTTATGTGAAACAAGTACTCTTTTTAAAAGTAGCCTATACTAAGGTGTACTTTTTATTTATGTATTTATTCTACAAATGAACAACACATCCTGAAGCACCATGTTAAAATGGAAACAAGGTCAATTTGAAAGATGTTCCACACCCAAAACGATTAAATCATTTTCAAATACTTGAAATGATGTGTGTGAGTCATTTGGACTACATCTACAGTGTGATACTTTTATGGTGCTCTGTTGTCCTTTTTGGAACTTTGGAGAGTGAATGTTAATCGGACTTCCCGCAAAATATCTCATTTTGTTTTCTACAGCATATAAGTGAGAAAATAGTAATTTAATTTTTGAGGTACTCAAAAAAAAGCAACAGAGTTCAAAAGTTCAGTTGAAAAATCAATTAATCTAAAAGCACAAATAAACCCTCTTCAAATGAGACAACGTCAACAAGAGCCTGAGTGTCTCTCAGACACTGACAACTAATCAAAGGGATGGAATAACACAAAAAGAGGCTTTTTCAAAGACTGAACTCAGTGGTCTCAATAAATAATGCTGGAGGGTCTCCACCCAGAGCAAAGAGAAACACAAAACTAATACCGTCTGACTTGCAGCTCAGGGAGGGAATCTCAGTTTGTCTGACTTGGCTCTGACTTGTCCGCAGGCTTCCCTCCCATATGTGCACTGACATTTACATGCGAGTGGGTGTACGTGTTTTAAAGAGTCTTGCGTTTGTGAAAGCTTGCTCTCTGCACTCAGAGTCCCCTGTAGATTATAAAGATCACCTGTCTCTCCATTTCCAGCTTTTCATACACATATTGACATGTGCTTTCCGTTTCCATTATCCTAGATCCTGAACTTACTTTCTATGGCTGTCGAAAGAGGTCAGCAAACGGCAAACTTTCCCACGCTGCACTGTGATGCAAATGGTTTATAGCTCAACGGTGCATGGCTTGGAATTTTTGACCTCAACAGCATTTGGACACTTTTGCACATTTAAGTCGCGTGTAAAAATGTATGAATCTCTTATGAATTGCACTCTCTTGTCATCTGCACTCAAATGCTGTAGGAGCTTTTCTCAGAACTAACCATTTTCAAAGCTGATGTTTTGGCGATTTGTAGTCTTTGTGATATTTTCTTGAAAATGTGTTTTTGAGCTTTTTTCTTTACAATGAATCACTCGGTTTGATATTTTTAAGTTTTGCTTACGTGTCCAAATACGTTTTGTGGCCACTGTATGTGTTCATCTGCTCTCATCTGTCTGTGAGTAACATGGTTCAGCTACGCTGACAGACACATGAGCGATTCGTCTGCCAGCATCAATAAAACCACAGGCCAGCGTTCCCACAATGTCTGAATTCCCTCTGGAAGCTCAGACGTGTCAGGCAGTCAAGAGTGCTGAAAGAGAGGCACGCTTTCATTCTGTCTGCTAAAATCACACTGACATCTTCAGCCATTTCAAAACCAGCGTTTCTTCACTCTCTTTATTACTTGTCGAAGGACAGACACTCACAAAAACTGACTATGTGGAAATAATTTCATTTCTGCTAGTCATTTCATAATTGGGTTGTTCTATGAAAGGAGAACCATTTGTGTGTCCATGCTTAATAAAGAACACTAAACATAGAAATGTTTTTTAAGATAAATACTTGAATTCAAAATGAATTATCAATGTAGTTTATCAAAGCATTCACAAAGCAATATATTAGTACATGACAGAACTTTTTTTTTTTTTGTCTGACAGGACGTATAAATCTACAGAAATGTACTCCGTAAGGCACCCGTTTCAGAGAATGACTCTATTATTACGGTGATTGAACACAGATGTTAATGACATTAAACTTCTCAACTACTGAAAAACTAAGCACAGACAGAAAAAAAATAAAATAAAATCAGAGGAATCAGAAGAACAGTGGTGTGATTCAGAGTGTGTTGATGGAATACAGCCGAGCGAATCGAGACCCAGGTCAGACACGGGCAAACGGTCATGCACGGTAAAGTTTTATTCTCCACTCTCCCTGACCCCTCGGATCCAGCAGAAAGAGGAATAGTGAAAACAGACAATAATACAGCCATAAAACAATTATGTGAATTATAAGATTAATCAAAATGCATTATTTATGGATTGATTAGGACTACGTTTTAAATGCATGTTGCATATTCAAGAAATCATTGTTAATGTAATCATTTTTTTTTTATTCTTATTGGTTTTAAATATATTTTTTTAAATAAATAAATATACCTTACGTTTTCAAACATTTTTTTGTGGAACTTTTCTATCAGTCCGTGGCAGGACAAGCACTAGCAGTAAAGCTTTAGGAGTTCAATGTGCCTGAGATCCACTGAGCTGTGTTTAATGCTAGAACACATTCTGTGCAAACTTCAGATACTCACAGTGCATTTCCCACATCTGCTGTACTTGCGTCCTTTATCCGACACCGTGTAGAGGTAAATGAAGTTATCATGTGATCCCACTGCCAGCAGCGTGCCATCTGAGGAGAGACACAGAGACATTTGGCTGTCTGCTCAACACAGAAACGCAAGGGAAAAAATACAGAGTATGCAAACAAACCACACTCCTACTCACCGACAGAGTAGCGCATCACGGACAGCTGCTCATTGCCGTCTGTGTGAATGGCCACCAGGTCGCGCGTCTCTGCGTCCAGAGCATACCACCTGAGACGCATACAAACAATCTCTGAGCTACTGCTATCAAAGCATTTTTAGGTTAAATGTGTGCAAAGTTATTCATGTAAACTTGATATAGAGATGATATAGAGATCACTTACTTCCCTGAGTGAGTACCAATGGCAACAACCGAACCGCTAGGATGGAAATCTGCGCAGTGCCCGTGCTCCTAAAAACACACGAACACATCAGTACACACAGAGTTCTGGTTCTAATGCCGATGCTCTTATATATTTCTAATTTCTATATTTCTGCTAAAATGAAAGGTGCTTGTTTTTAAACTTTTACAGACATTAGACGTGACAACAGATTAAAATAAATTATTAAAAAGTTGAAGTGTTTCTAGAACTGAATGCATTTCAAATTTACACTTTTAATGACCAATGCATTTAGATGACTTTTCCAGATTTTCTTTTTTTTTCTTTTCAAATTTCTACATGATAAACATTTTAGAACTTGACTTATAAAAACTCATATTTATTATAGAAATTGCCATGACTTCTCCAGGCTTTAAAAAAAAAAAAAAAAAAAAAAAAAAAAAATCACACTTCCCTCATATACAGTATGCAGGTTTTCCAAGACTTTGGGAACCTTGGTTCTTAAATTCAGTTGTTTATAGATAGAGAGAGAAAAAAAGCAAGCAAGCAAGCATTTAAAAAAAAAAAAAAAAGGCATTTCTTGGAAATGTGCTGAGGCCCCTTAGTGGGTCCCGGTCTCCTGGTTGAGAAGCAATGCTCTAAATGCGTGGATGAGGTCACAAAAAAACAAACAAACAAAAAAACTTGATATACAAACATCAACTAAATACTGTATTACTGCATCAATACAAATGTAAACAGCCTACAGTTAAGATGACAAGGGGTATTTAGTGGTTATTCGGGGGATCTTTCAATCTTTCAAGGTCTTACTAACTATAGTCTTAGCTCAGAGACACACTGTCCAAAAACAGTAACCGCTGTTACAATAAATGTGAAAAAAAGCTGTATTTGCCAAACTGCGCAAGCTGACTTTTTACTGATGTCTTAATAAAAAAGCTTTGCAAGAACCACTAATGTCATGGCACGTGTCATAAAGTTTGCCAACAAATTCCTCAAGCACATCTGTTTATTCTGCTTTGTTTTCTGAGATGCCTCTGAAATAATCAGTACGGATTACATTTGGACAAAGAGAAAGTTTTCACAAAATCAACAAACAAGCTGTCTTTGGTATTTTCAAAATAGCAAAGCACTGGGCCATAATTTATGCCAGTAACCAGTGAAATTAAGTCTGAAGTATAAAACAGAGAACTGTAGCCCTGGATTGTTTTGATAGTTACAAAAATGAAACATTTAGTGGCCACCTTTAACAAAGCCGATGAACTATATTACCTGGTGAAAGGTTAGCGTATTGTGCTTATTATTACAATGAACATATGTAATATATAACAGGCCTCTGACAGTCATATGTGCACAAATGTGTGTTTGTGGGAGTCTTACGTCCAGCAGTCTGGTCCATTCCAGTGTGTGGTCCACTGAGTTCCACAGACACACCTGTCTGTCCTGAGCACAGCTGAGGAACAGGTCCTTGAACGGGTGGGCGGCCAGACCCCACAGCTCATCTGTGTGTCCCTAAAAACAGAGAGTCCCATGTTTGTCACATGTCACATGTTTGATAAGCATTGACTCTTTGTATGTATTTGAGAGATTACGATTATTGGGATCATTGAGAATTGTGGGGGGAAAAAATACTTATTACCCTATGTTTATTGATACACTCTTAAAAATAAAGGTTCTTGATGGCATTCCATGGGGACACCTTCACACTAAGGTTCTTTTAAGAATTATTAATTGAAAGCTTCTTTGGGGAACCAGAAATGGTTGTTCCATGGCATCACTGCAAAACCTCCTATTGAAACCTTTATTTTTAAGAGTATAAGGCTGCACATGAGATAAAAGATCTGGTTTACCTGCACTTCCACCTGGAATCCATCGTTGAAGGTGCCTCTCAGAATGAAGTTACGTGAAGTGCCCACCAGAAACTGCTCGCCCTTGCCCTCAGCTACTGCACGAATAGTGCCATACTGATCTGGGACCTGAAGAAAAGCAATCACACATGATAGATATGTTATTTTCTTATCTTGTTATAAGAGCTGGTGATGTTTCTTATATTATATGCTATGATTTCTGGTAACACTTTATGTTAAGATGACACAGTTACACGTTACATGTACTAGTGTAACAGTAAATTATTAGTGCTGTGATTAAATCGCATCCAAAATAAGTTTTTGTTTACATAATATATTTGTGTATACTGTGTATATTGATCATGTATATATAAATACAAACACATGCATGTATATATTTAAGAAAAATATGTTATGTTTATATATTATATATATTTATGTATAATATTAAATACCAGAATATGAATATATAAATGTATAAACATGTAAATATTTTCAAAATGTGTATGTATTTACGTATACATAATAAATATACACGGTACATATACATATATAATGTAAAAAAAAAAAACTTTATTTTGAATGCGATTAATCGTGCTTAATCATTTGACAGCACTATAAATTATGCATAATTACAAGTAAATAACCCTAACCCTAAAGACAGTATATGTAGTTATTCAATATTAATCTCATTCTTATTTATGTAATTGGGTTAAATTATTGTAAAATTAAACAAGTGTTTAAAAAAAAAAATTGTACAAGTGATTTTATATACATAGAAGACATATTAAAAGCAAGTAAATGTGTACTTTAATGTTTCAAATAACTTTTGTTTTTTGTTTAAAATATGTGGAAAATAATGTTCCATTTTCATACAGTGTTAACAGATATATTTATGTAAAGTAAAAATTAACAACATACATATTCTGACCTGTACTGATTAAAATTGCTAAGAGAAAAAGTGACCCAATTACACTGTAACAATGTCTCCATAAAATAAAGTGTAACTTATTTACTATGCAATTAATATTGATCAGTATCATATACTTCTGTTCAAAAGTTTAGGGTCACAAAAAAAGTAAAAAAAAAAAAAATACACAATATTTCTGTATTTTTGATCAAATGAACACTGCTTACATAAGAAACTTCTTTCAAAAGCATTAAAAAAAAAAGTAATTATTTCAAAATTTTGACTGGATATGCATCTCTTTAAAAACATGCATGTGTGAGTATGCACTTTAGCTCAGCTTTGTCTCTCACCTCGATGTCTCTCTCTGGATTCAGGTCGTGGTCCCACAGAATGATCTTGTGGTCTTTGCCGCCCCCTGTGAGCAGAGTGCCGTTCCTCATCTGACACAGAGTGAAGACGCTGCCGTCATGAGCCTTGATCTGACGCGTGATCTGAAACGCTCCTGTGGGGACAGGACAGGTTAGTAAGACAGATGGAGACCCGCTTGCACACAATTTCTGGGAACAGAACACCACAAATATTTCTCCTGGCTAATGCGGTTTAAGTGCCAGACTGTTTTACCATTGGGGATGTGATAGGGCTTTTAGAAAAGCCAGTGAAAGAGAAGCTCATAGATACGCTTGCCAGTGAGGCCAGGGGTGCGTGTGTGTGTGTGTGTGATGATGTTGCATTCTGGGAATTCCAGTAGATTATCACTTCTCCCTGTAATAATACTGATGGCTCGGCTGTCTGCGCAGAGATCCAAACCAAGGGAAATATAGACCCCTGGAGTGCGGAACCAGCCCCGTCATACACACATAACTCCACACACACACACACATATATCTGAAACTGAGGTGTTTCACACCTGCACTACCGCACTTCTACAGTTACATGGTATCAGCGAGCGTACAGACACAGAGACAGGAAATCAGCTAGACGAGGCCAGTTCAGGACATGACACATGCCAAATGACTTAAGAGGGAAAGAAGAAATGAAGCAGCAGCCGGCGAAGCACACGTGAGGCTTCATAAGAGGAGGATGTTGCACAGCTTAAGCAGGAACTCTTTTTCATAAAGTGTGTGCTTATCTGTCTGCTGTTTTTGCATGATGCCGCTCTATTTTTCCAACTCATTTAACAAAATACTAATCCACAAAACATACAAGAACAGACGTGTCTGGAACTATCTAGAACAAGTCAGAACGTAATTGATAAGTCTCTTATGCTCACTGATCAACTTCTCTGATCAAGAAGACAGTTAAAGGTGTGAAATATTATTACAATTAAAAAAAAAAAACTGTATTCTATTGTGATACATTTTAAAATGAATTTTCAGCATCGTTACTCCAGTCTTCAGTGTCACTTGATCCTTCAGAAATCATTTTAATATGCAGATTTGTTTCTCAAGAAACATTTCTGATTATTATCAATGTTAAAAAAAAAAAAAAAACAGTTGTGATGCTTCCTTTTGTGAAAACTGTGATGTTTTCAGGATTCTTTTATGAATAGGAAGTTTATTTGATATAGAAATTTATATCAAAACACACACTATCATACATTTATTTATTTAACGCACATACTTATTACATTTCAAATTTGCACCTAACATACCTGTACATACTAAATTGTCTATTTTGTACATTGTGTTTGTGCTATTTTGTACATTGTCTATTTTGTATATTATTATCTTTATTATCGGTGTCCTGTCCTGTTGCTGTCATTCTGTTGCACTGTGGAGCTTCTGTCACCAAAACAAATTCCTCGTATGTGTAAACATACCTGGCAATAAAGCTAATTCGGATTCGGAAATCTTCTGTAACATTAAAAGTCTTTACTATTACCTTTGATCAATTGAATGCATCCTTGCAGAATATAAGTATTCATTTCATTCAATATAACAAATCTTACTGACCCTAAACTTTTGAATGGTAGTGCAATAACACTGGGCCAAGCTTCTGATCAGGTGTCATTGATATGTAAATATAGGCGGTCATGTGCTTATGTATTCATTTGTTTATGTAGAAGTTTGAGATGAGCTACATACACACATAAAGAGTTTGAGTTTTGATAGTTAGAGATTTTATAGATTATTGAAGAATTTCATTTCAAAGTATCATGTAAAACTATTACACGTGCTCGATAGGGCTCTGTGATTGGGAGTAGTAGTAGTTTCCGTCCTTTAGGGGCGCTGTGTCACAGGACTGTCCTGTAGAGATCGAGGGGGTAAATAAAGGAGTGATAAATGAGCAGGACTTGGAAGGGTTTCAGCCTGCGGTGCAGCCAATCCGGTTCCACAGCATGCCAGTGAAAACCATTACAACTCCGGGATCAACACAGAGAAAACAATGTCAACTTGTGCACACAGACACTAGTATGCATGCAAACACAGTTTCAGACACATATCACGAGCTGTGGACTTCCACTGAAAGTCTTGAAAGCTACTCTCTGCCACAGGTTTCTAGAAGTTTCTCTTTCTGTCACTTTTTCCCCGAAATGACGGTTGTCTTCATTAAGATGACGAGTACCTCAAAGTTCCATGCTACTAAAACCTTTTCTAATACCACAACTGTTTCCAACACTGATACTAATAAGAAATGTGTCTTGAGCAGCTAATCAGCATATTAGAATGATTTCTGAAGGATCATGTGACTAGGGTTGCCAGCTTCAGCAAGGCAAAATATGGGACACCCATTCACCCATTCATTGGAACATCTTGTGGGTGTGTAAACGATGACAATGTTTTTTTTTTTTTTGGGTGAACTGTCCCTTTAAGTCACAGTTCACCATGAGCAACTGAAATGTTTATCTGCAAACTGCGCGTTCATCATTAGTTACTGGACAGACCCATTGATAACTTTCCCATTTATCCTTACATCTGGCTGGTGTGACCTCCTAGATGTTTTAAACTGCGCAGGTTTAGCGCAATCTAATTTAGCAAATTAGCGCAATCACGCGCAAATGAGCTTCTCTTATTTCATTATAATTGCTGTTAGTATTATAAACAGTGCAAAATACTTATTTGTTGATTCAATTATGTGTTGGCATTTGTAAAATACGGGACAAATCACGTACCGTATTGATTTGATACAGGACGCATCATTTTACCATTTAAATATGGGACGATTCTGTAGGGCTGCACGATTTGGAGAAAAAAATTGAATTGCGATTTTTCTGATAAAAATTGCGATTTGCGATTTAAAATGCGATTTATTACTATTTCATAAAAGAGCTACCAGTTTGTTGTGGTGGTTTTAACAGCACCAAAGAAAGACCAAGCATAATCACAAACTATGCTACACTGTGCTACTGTTTATTTAAAACCTCTTAAACGTGTCCATTTTTTTTTTATATAAAGTTGTCAGGATGCAAACATCTGTCATGACATTAAAAACTACAGTATCTTAATTAAAGTTAAATTAACAATCTTAATAAATATATAAAATCTTAAACTTTTAAGAACCCAAACACACTGTACTTTCGGCAGGTTTTACACCCGTTTCACACATGCTCCGTTTGCAGTGCGTATTTTTTTCCGCACCCATGTTAACGGATTAAAGCGTTCTCACTGCATGCGGTTGCGGTCCGGCAGTGCTTTCCTGGAGCGGTGCGTCTGCAGCACGCGCTGAATTAAAGTGACAGCGCTTTGTTCACGCTAAAAATGAACATGGATTGACATGGAAATGTAGTAATTTCCCAATAAATCGACATAATTAAAGTCTACTATGTTTCACAGGCTTTTTGGCTAGGTTTAAAACAAATAAAAGTGCACTTTTAGATAAACAAGGCAACATATGCACTTGTCCTGTGGAGGTAGAAAAACAAAGTTCTTTAAGACATCTTTTCCAAATGGCGTTATTTGACGTTCAGTCAGCACCTTCAGTGTTAAAATCCCCCCTATTGGTTAAACTCTGCATCAAACGTAAAATGCGCATGAAGCAAACTGTCAAAAACTACGTAGATTCTCGTTACCATATTTGATAGTTCTTCATAGAAATAATCGCAGCTTTTGCGATTTGAAAATCGCACCCTTTCAAATCGCGATTTCGGTTTACAAACGATTAATCGTGCAGGCCTACGATTCTGTATTTTAAGGGATGGGTGGCAACCCTACTGTATATGTGACACTGAAGACTGGAGTAATGATGCTGAAAATTCAGCTTTGCATCACAGGAATAAATTACATTCAAACAGAACAGTTAACTGTAATACTATTTCACAATAATACTGTTTTTACTGTACTTCTGATCAAATAAATGCAGCCTTGGTGAGCATAAGAGACTTGTTGCAAAGAAATGATGGCAAATTATTATTTTACATAAACTTATGGGGAACACATGGGCTGTAGTAGGTCAAATGTGAGGGTCAGCAAGATTTTATTTGTTGCATTTACCATAGTGTAATAAATTCCTCTTTTTAACTGAGTGTATTTTACTACTGAAGTGAAAAACTATGGAATGGCAATAATAAATCATTTTCACAGTCATGACATAAGAAATAAACAAAGATTTCCTATAGTAGTGTGACATCTACAGTCTTTCCTGACCTGTGCAGTAACGTTAATATGACACTAATATGTGTCTTTTAGTAGAACATAATGTGGTTATGCATTGACCCTACATGAATCTGGCCTCATTCTACTTCCTTTATTTTCTTTTATGGTAAGCGGGAACTTCACTTGTCTGTATGGTTTCAGAGCGTGCAGCAGAGCAGAGGATCAGACTGCATTTGGTGGAGGATACCATAACTTGCCACCAAAGCACTTTTTGTAAAGAAATGCACGTAATGATGGAAAAATTAGGAGAATGCTAATGTGAAGTATGCGTTTTAGTATCCTGGCAGTGCTAATAATGTCTGTGCCTGTGTGTGTGTCGAGTATCTACCTTTCGGCCCTTTCCCTGGTGCTGGTTCAGCGGTGCTGCGGGTCCATATCAGCATGATTCCTCCTGAGTCTCCGGTCAGGATGTCTCCATTATTGAGGAAGGCCAAACACTGCACAAATTTGGGCTTCTCGTATTTCTGTCAAAGACACACACACAAAAGTAATAAATGCGAAGTCGGGTTTTATAAACTCCATGTACTATGTACTAGTCTGTGCTTTGTATATCAAGGTGACTGCAGCATTAGTCTGGAAATGTTTCTTGGGCTGGGAAATGTTGCTAAATTAAATTTCTCTCAATTTTATGTATTTTTTTTTTTTTTTTACCTTTTGACTATTTCATACATGACTCAATATTTACTGCATTTTCTCTAAAATGGTCTAACACTGCGATTTTTTTCCCCAATCAGTAAAAATCTAGTTAAAAATAATTATGGTATGTTTTTCACATTGATATTCACTAAATGAGCTCAAATATATTTACATTTAGTCATTTAGCAGACACTTTTATCCAAAGCGACTTACAAATATATATGAAACAATATAACAAAGTATCGAGTAAACAGCAATATTTACCTACAGTACATCTACAGGTGCATCACAAAAAAAATTGAATATCGTGAAAAAGTTTATTATTTTTTGTAACATTTCAAACAGTGAAACTTTCATATATTCTAGATTCATTACATGTAAAGTAAAACATTTCAAAAGTTTTTGTTTGTTTGTTTTAATTTTGATGATTAGAGCTTACAGCTCATGAAAGTCAAAAATCCAGTATCTCAAAATATTAGAATATTTCCTAAGATCAATCAAAAAGATTTGCAAAACAGAAAAGTTCAAGTTCTTTAAAGTATGTTGATTTATGCACTCAATACTTGGTTGGGGCTCCTTTAGCACAAACTCCAGCATCAGTGAGGTGTGGCATGGAAGCGATCAGCCGGTGGCACTGCTGAGGCACTATTGAGCCTTCAGCTCGTCTGTATTGTTGAATCAACTGTTTCTCTTGAAAATATCCCATAGATTCCACAAGGGGTTCAGGTCAGGCATGTTGGCTGGCCAATCAAGCACAGTAATATCATGGTCAGCAAACCACTTGGAAGTGGTTTTGGCACTGTGGGCAGGTGCTAAAGTCCTGCTGGAAAAGGAAATCAGCATCTCCATAAAGCTTGTCAGCAGGTGGAAGCATAAAGTGCTCCAAAATCTCCTGGTAGATGGCTGCATTGATTTTGGACTTGATAAAACAAAATGGACCAACACCAGCAGACGTCACGGCACCCCAAATAATCACTGACTTTGGAAACTCACTGGACTTCAAGCAGCTTGGATTCTGTGCCTCTCCAGTCTTCCTCCAGACTCCAGACCTTGATTTCCAAACGAAATGGAATATTTACTTTCATCTGAAAAGAGGACTTTGGACCACTGAGCAACAGTCCAGTTCTTTTTCTCCACAGCCCAGGTAAGATGCTTCTGACGTTGTTTCTGTTTCAGAAGTGGCTTGGTCGCCCTTTTCCTGAAGACGTCTGAGCGTGGTGACTCTTGATGCACTGACTCCAGCTTTGCTTAACAGTATTCTCAAGCTTGCAGTCATCCCTGTTGCTTGTGCACCTTTTTCTACCCAATTTCTTCCTTCCAGTCAACTTTGCATTTAATATGCTTTAATACAGCACTCTGTGAACAGCCACCCCTTTCAGTAATTACCTTTTGTGACTTACCCTCTTTGTGGAGGGTGTCAATGATTGTCTTCTGGACCATTGCCAAGTCAGCAGTCTTCCCCATTATTGTGGTTTCAAAGAACAAGAGATACCCGGCATTTATACTGTAGGGATGGTCATTTAATGAAACTCAAATGTAAATATTCTAATATTTTTGATTTTCATTAGCTGTAAGCTCTAATCATCAAAATTAAAACAACAACAAACAAAACTTTTGAAATGTTTTACTTTAATGAATCTAGAATACATGAAAGTTTCACTCTTTGAAATAAGCTACAAAACTAAATGTACTTGTTCACCTGATGCACCTGTATTTTTACTAAAACATCTTTAATATAAAAAAAAAAAAAAAAATCTCTTCTGAGTAATTATGCTAAATAATCAATGAATCAGAGTTCTGAATCGATTTGTTTATTTCAAACTGATATGCTGTTTTTGAAACTGTAGATTAAAATCATCTTTCTGAACACTCTTATACCAATGAGCTGCAAGACAAAGAGGGATCTTGAAACTAGTCTAAAGACGCAGTCTTTGTGAAACTCAACTGTCAAATAAAAAGCTCATTAAAGGAATAGTTCATCCAAAAAAATGAAAATCACAATAATCCATTTTTAAGACAAGTTTAACTTCAAACTTCTTTCTGTCAAAAATACAATAACACTGCTTTCTCCAGTGAAAAAAATCGTGACGTGAGAGGACAATAAGGGATGGACTTTTTTCACTAGAGGAAGCGTTATTATGGAGTGATATTTTGGCCAGAATCGACAGTTTAAAGTTAAAGTGCCTTAATGATGGATTTGTTTCTTAAAAACAGGCAGTTTTTCATAAGATGTTAATTGATGGACCAGAGTAGGATTATGAGAGGATTATTGCGATTATTGTTTTTATCAGTTGTTTGGACTCTCATGCTGACGGCACTGCATTCACTGCACATCTTTTATGGCCTGAGGGTGAGTAAATTTTTAGCAAACTTGTATTTTTGGGTGAACTATTTTTTTTTTTTAATTCCCCGATGAGAAATATAAGCACGGGTGTCCTTACACCAAAGATGCCTTGTTTGCGGGCGAGTGAGGAACCGCTCCAGGTCCAGAAGAAGATATGGGATTTCCCACATGTGACAATGGTATTGGCGTCAGTCGGGTGAAACTCCACCACTAAGACCACTTCATTGGTTGTCTAATAAAACAGTACATTGGCAAAATCATTACATGAAGAACAAAGGGATGAGAAGAAGCAAAAGAAGAATGGGCAGTGAAACAGGGGAAAAAGGTACAAAGACATGGCAAAACATAAAAGGACAAAAAGGAAGCCATCTGAAACACGATGAAAAGGACTGAGAAGAAAGGAGAAGAAGGAAACAAGATAAGAGCTAAGAAATCTAAAAGAACGGAACAAAGGAAGGGAGATGGTAAAAGAGGAAGGTAGTGGTGATATGTGAGACAAGAGAACCAAATGAGTCAAAGAAGTGTCCACGTACCTTTATCTCAGCGATTTTTGACTTCTTCTGCCAGTCCCACACAGTGAGCATGTGCTCATTAGAGTCATCAATCACACTGAGATGAATGCCTGAGTCCTACACACACATACACACACACACACACACACACACACACACAGTTTGAGCGTCACAATTCCATACTCTAACATTTCAGATGAAATTACTGTTTACAAACAAACACTCAATCACAATACTTTCGGTTTCTTTAGTCACCCCATACAATAGCTGTTTATATATTTGCACTTCATTCAAATAGTCACTGAAAGAGTCCAAAAAGTGCAGTGTTTGATGTTGAAACAACCAGGTTCATAAAAACTTGGTTTTCCATCATTTATAAGGTGAAGAAGTCTTGTATTATCCATTAGTCACCAGAAAAACTGTCACAAAGGCAACACAATTCCTATCTTCCTCTGAGCCAAATGACAAATATTGTTCAATTCTCAGTCGATTTTCACAGATATGATATTATTTTATGGCTTATCCTGATTTCAAGCTTAGAATTATTTGCAGTTACAAAAAAAATGCAAACATGACCCAGATCCAGGAAGAGCACAGTGTAAAACACTAGAAAAATTGAAAAAAAGAAAGAAAGAAAAAACACAAACCACCGGGCTTATCAATTATAAAAATAGTTGTTAGGCACTGCTAGTTAAACACATAATGAAACCAATTCAAATGAGGTAGCTGATGTTAGACTTACGGCTTTAGAGAAAGCGAGGGATCCAACTCCTCTCTCAAAGGTGCCGAGGCCGATGATCTGCAGCGTGGACAGACTGACGGAGTCCCAGACTCTCACGTGAGGCTGAAGCGGCTGCAGGATCACACACAGATCACAACACAGAGATCTCAAATATCACAGCAGGAATTCATGAGTCAAACATCCAAAAGAGCTTATATTGATAAACAAGCAACGTTGTTTGGAAAAGAAATTAGTAGGAGGGAATAAAACTTCTGTAAAGTGTTTTTACAGTGTTTTAAGTTCTTTAGGGATCCTCTGAATACCTGCAGGTAGATGTGTTTGTTTATGCACTTTCAAGACATACTGTTTGCCTTGAAAGTTTGTTTGCTAAAGCTGAATAGAAACTAACCAGTTATTCCAGACCTGTTCTCCAATTTTGCATAACTAAAGTCAAAAGATGGAGCATAATATTTGAAAATGAAGTAGAGTAGTTTAACAGGTCCTCGGAAAGAAAAAAAAATAATGCCATGTAATGAGCAATGAGTAAATGTTATGAGAAAATCAAGTTATACTGACAGAACAAAACAAAGTGAGAGAAATAGCTATTATGGAAGAATGAGCCACTTGTATCATACTTTAATTCATGTCAGTTATACGATTACCAATGCAGAAATACAGATACGGAACAACAATCAAGTTTTATAAATCATTTGCCATTGTTAGAAAGTGAATATTAAAAAGATTGAATACTTGCATACTCCGAGAGACACAACAACTATGATTGTTTAACAATTTTGGGGTCAGTATGATTTTTAAAAAATGTTTTTAAAAGATGCCTCATGCTCACCAATGTGTCATTTATTTGATCAAAAATACAGTAAAAAAAGTAATATTGTGATATTTTCAGGATACTCTGATAATTATAAGGCTCAAAAGAGAATTTATTTGTAATATAATTGTTTTTTGTAACAATGCAAAAGTCTTTCCAGTCACCTTTGCTCAATGTAATGCATCCTTGCTAAATAAAAGTATTAATTTATTAAAAAATAAAATAATAAACCCAAACTTTTGAACGGTAGTGTACATTACAGCAAACACAAGTTTGTGCTTTATCATGGTAGCTACGCTGATAAAACTCACCCTGCCATCCTTATCCACGCCTGCTATCTGTCCTGTGGCGATACGGATCTTATCCGGGTGAACAGCAAGACTAGAAGAGAAACAGACATTCAGAGAGAGCAGAACATTCACTGATCAACACTGCTCAAGTCCTCCTGAGGTGAATATGGCTTTGTCATTAATATGTCATCAGGCAATTATGCAACAAATAAGGATTTCCACTGGCTTGTCCATATAATGAAACCTAGAGACCAGTATGAATTCCATTATATACATATTTTAGACAATATTTGGTAATACTTTAGATTAGGAAGCACTATTAACTAGTTGCTGATTAGCATACATATTCCTAGCATATCTGCTGTTTATTAGTACTTAACAAGTACATATCAATGCCTTATTCATGACTACATTCTAGATCCCTTAACTTTACCCGATACCTAAATCTAAAGAGTTACCCAATATTCACAAGGCCACAGGAACAGGTTAACAATGCTAAGGTAATACTGTTAAGGTTTTTTTCTTTTTCTTTTGTAAATCACATCAGCTCATTTGTTTAAATCAGGGCCCACAGAAGAAATTTTCCTGTCATTTCCATCCTGTGATTACACAGCCTCAGGAAGACAAAAAATAAACATGAATTCACAATGACAGACAATCACCAAGTGAAACCGCAACATCTTTCAATGCAAATTTTTTAAGTGAGAGCTGGTTATTTATTCCCCGTCAGTGACAAAGTCCCATATGACTAATGATAAGACCAATAGATAACTGCATGGCCCCAATAACACAATATGTGTTTTCAGTCTCACCATTTGACACAGTCAGTGTGTCCTAAATAGTGCCGCTGTGTCCTCTCCTCGTAGTTGAAGAGCACAACCACTGAGGCGATGAAATATACGATCTCCCCGGTAGGTAGCAAGTACACATTTGCACGGCAGTCACGTCCCCTGTAGCCATATCTGCCAGTCTGAGTCAAGGATGATACAGGGAAAACAACAATATACCAAAAACCCAAAATGTATGTAATATCTATCTAATGGTTTACTCGACCGTCACAATGTTTTAATATCTGTGAATTTAATTCACGGAATGGTGGATTGTCTATGCAAATACTGGTTAAAAAATAAAAAATAAATAAATAAATAAATAAATAAATAAATAAATAAATAAATAAATAAAATAAATAAATAAATAAATAAATAAATAAATAAATAAATAAATAAATAAATAAATAAATAAATAAATAAATAAATAAATAAATAAATAAATAAATAAATAAATAAATAAATAAATAAATAAATAAATAAATAAATAAATAAATAAATAAATAAATAAATAAAATAAAATAAAATAAAATAAAATAAAATAAAATAATTTTCTTGCCATAAACATTCTAATCCATTTTCAAATGAAATTTTTTTAAATGCATTTTTATGTAGTGTCATGCTATGATTTGACTTTTACATCTTTATTTTGCCTACTGTATGTAAAGTATTGTAATGCACCATTGTAAAATAAAATATGTGCAAAGCATGCTAGAAAGGATACACCCACTCCAGTTTGAGTCTCTCTGGGGGAAGTTCGGTGCGGACATCGTCGTAATTCTCCACGTCCGATGGGATGAACATCGTGATGGGTCGTCCTCGCATGAACATTTTAATATATTCTCCCTCTGTGGAGAAATTTGATGAAAGAAATATATTGTAAGAAAATACTAGAAGATAGTAACAAATTATTAAGAATCAATAATTATAAGCAATTAGTAACTACTGCGAATGAAATGTGTATCTCAAACAAAACCCATGTTTGTTTGTGTAAAGTATATCTTGAATTTAAGAAGCAAGTTATCTTAAATTTGGTAGTGAACATGGTCTTTCAGAACAGACTGCGTGAGTTTGTTCATTTTAGCAACATTTAACAACCACATAGCATATATTTAGCTTCTAGCATTGCTCCTTCTTACTTAAAGTTTTTAAAATACTATACATTTCTAAATGAAGCTCTTCGATGGAGTTAGTGAGGCTCATGCTTTGAACTCATTCATAAACCCAAGCAAAACAAAAGTGAAGCTTTGCGCAGCGTGCAGAAGGCCCAGAGCAATGACAATGCCCAAATTTAGCTGTGATTTAATAAAGAAAAGTATAAAGCAGAAACATCAAGTTGGTGAAAAAATGGACAGAAAAAAAAAAAAAAAAGTATTTTCTCTGCTCTCCAGAATCACTTTGCACAGTAGCAGATCTTATAATAGCATTGCATAATTCTATAAAGTATTTAACACTGAACAAGACATCTGACCACAGATAACCTTTAAAAACAGCTTAGTTGGCCGAGAATCTCCAGAACATTCCTCACTGACACTGATATCCTTAAAGGGATAGTTCAGCCAAAACTGAAAATTCCGTCATCATTTACTCATGCTCATGTTGTTCCAAACATGAGCATGAAAGAATTTTAGAAATGTCTGTGTGCATGTTTTTTTTTGTGTGTTTTTTTAATAATAATACAATATTTATGTTTCACAGCAGAAAGAAAGTAATCAGATTTGGGATGAGTAAATGAGTAAATGACTGAATTTTCATTTTTGGCTGAACTACCACAGTACATGCTTACTGAATTAGTTATGGTATAAAGGTGAATCTTACAGAAACATCTAGGCCACATTTCATCCCAAAATCAAAAAAAAATTAAAATAATACTTATTTTATTTTTATATAATAAATGATAAATAATATAAATTTTTAACAATTATTTTTGTGAAAAAAATATAGTTTTTTTTTTTTTTTACAAAAAAAAATTGATAAATTATTTTAATTAATTTTATTTTATTAATTAACTCATTTATAATAAATACTATACATTTGATCAATTTTTTGCGATATACACACACATACATACACACATACATTTTACCCCCCCCCACAAAAAAATTATAAAATGTATATTATTTATTATGAAATAATTAATTAAATAAAAAATCTTTTGCATTTCGTCATCATTTCAATGGATATCAAGTACTTTTTTTTTAGAAATCAGTACAACAAATAGTTTTATTTTACAATAAATAAAATATTCTTCCCCACATATTCTACAGTCATGAGAATGAGACTATTAAGGTAAAAGAGCTTAGCTGTCATAAAAATAATGTTACAATGGATAGTTATAATAAATGTGAATTTCTTTCTTGTTTCTTTTCTTTTCTTTTTTTTTTCTTTTGCAGTGAAATATGAACTAGAAAGCTTTATTGAGATTCAGCCGTAAAGCTGTTCTGGTATCTTTATTTTAGGACAAACACATTCCTCTGCTAATGAGTTACTGGTGGTGAATCTACAGCAAGTCATCTATTTAGAAGAAATGAAGAAGCGAGATGCGTGTTTATCGTCTTGCCTGTAAGCTGGGAGGAAATCTACTTACTATTGATTCCTCCAGAAATGTTATTTAAGATTTTGAGGAACAAGAGTGGCAGAGACAGAAGAAGAGTGGAAGAAGTGACTGACCATTGATCTTTCAGATCGATCAACATGTTAAGAGAATTAAAGTGGGAGGATTAGTGCCAGAAACGCTTATAACCAGCCTGAAGCGGGTAAGGGAGGGGTTAAAAAACGTTTTCGGCGGTTTTCGGCCCCGTAGAGAGGAAGGCCTTACCTTGACTGTTTTTTTCACGGGTTGACATTTTAGCTGGGCATGGGACAGAAATAATAATCTCTCAAAAAACAAACACAGAACGACAGACAAGGAACAGTTTTATTGATGTATAGTAAGAGAGGCCTGTCAGCAGTTTTTAAGATGGGCGTGATCATTAGTTTGTGTGTGTCTTTGCCAAGATTAAAATGACTCGAGAGATGCGCACACCTGTAGCAGACTGGGGATAAGGTCGTTCCAGGGCACACTTAGCCTGTGACCACTGGCATGAGCCCGGTGCTAACAGTATTTTTCGGCGTCTTGCTAATCTTGCCCTGGGACAAAGCCAAGTACTAAGAGGTGGCATCATGCTACTGTAGCTTTCATTTACACTTGTGAAATGCAAGTTGGCTACAGGGCACAGCTTAAATGTTTTTTACAGATGTTACTGTGCAAATGTGTATTGATCTAAAGTGCACAGAAGGTCTGCACGAGGCAGCAGTTTCGCTTGAACCACTGTGATACAGGAAATGAGAGGAACACATGAGGAAAAAATGAAGTTGAAACATAATAGATCACATAAAGGCAAAATGAGACTTTACCTTGGCTGATGACTGGATCTCTGTGTCTGAAGAGGAAATGGGAAGAAATTCAAAATATTGTTAACACGAGACAAAAAAAGTGAGTTCCAAAAATGGCATGTTTGTTCAACTACAGGAATGTCTTAAAGGAACATTTCCAAAATGAAAATTAATTTTATTGTCATCATTTGCTCACTCTCATGATGTTTCCAAATCATATGACTTTCTTTTTTTTCCACAGAACACAAAAAGAGAATCTCTGACATGCTTTTTTCCCCATACAATAACAGAACACTTACAATAAGGTCCCTAATATTAACTAATAATAAAAAAATAACAATACCCTTGTTGCAGTATTTCTTATGCTTTGTTAACGCTAGTTAATTAAGTACAATTATTCATTTTTATCATTCATTTATTCATTAATCACTGTTAGTTCATGCTAGTCCACAAAATAATGTAGAACTTTAGATTTTAATAATTTATTATTAAATGCTGCAATTAACATTAACTAAGATTAATAAATGATTTAGAAGTATATTGCATTGTTAGTTTATGTTAACTAATGCAGTTAACTAATATTAACAATTGCAACTACTGTACAGTGTTAACCAAAATCACATAAAAGCACCACAAATGCACCATATCATAAGTTTTATGTTATGGCGAGAGGAATATTATAAGTTAATGACCACACAAATTTCAGACATTATTGTCGGAAGACAATACGGAATATATAGCGCACAAGGAATATATAGCGCACAAGTGGTATAGCCCAATTTATGGTACTTTTATGTTATTTTTTGGAATGTGTCCATCCCCTTTCATTATCAGTAACTTTTCATTTTGTGTTTTCATAAAAAAAAAAAAAGAAAAAAAAAAAGAAAGTCATACAGGTTTACAACAATATTAGGGTGCATGAATACTTTTTCTTCAGCAGGAGGCATGGGGCATAGACAACTTAGATTGTTTGCAATAACACATGGATCTGGACTTTTTTGCATATTATGTGCAGAAATTGAATGAATTTTATTGAATTAATTCAAATTCAAGTAAAATGTGCTGAACAGAAAGTATTACACTAAATATTGGTAGCTAAAAGCATAATCATATTACAAAAAATAAATGAAACGTGGAATGTATCTTCATAAATCACGTGAGCTCCAGTTCACGGGAAATCTGAGTTTCTTGGAATTTTTATTTATGCACCACTTTAAAGCACTGTTTCAAAAACACTTCTGTCAATCAGATTTTTTTGTACTTTAGTTGGATGACTTATATGAGGAATCGAGTCCATAGCACGAATCTTTGTAGGACAAAGGGGAAAGAAGGAACCTAATACTTACTTCTCTGCATTCTTCACCACTTTGGACAGCAGTTTGGAAGTGGAGGCTGCTTTCACCAGCTTATTCCTGCTCTCCTCTCCGCTGTCCCACGTGCTACTCTGAGAACGCTCCATTCCTCCACGCTTCGCACTGCTACCCCTGGTGCCGATGCAAATTACACAAGAAACGACATGTAAGGATTTCATTCAAAAAGGAAGCAATGGCAGAAAAGCTGAAAAACGAGTCGAGGGGAGAAGTTAAAAATTTAGAGGAGAGGTATTGTGAGCTTAGAAGAGAACATTCCATTAAATCTAAATAGATCTACATAAACCCACCAAAAGGAATCACAGGTTTATTCAGACAATATTATTTATCATGGACTGCAAAGTCTAGATGCTAACTCAGTCCAGGTCCTCCAAACTCAAATAACCTTTCCTCCTCTTTAGTTAATTTCAAACTGGAAGCCAGAAAACAAGCAATGCCCCTTGAAAGTCAAAGATGCATCCCTCAGGTAAAAGATCATGCATATTGCAAAGCACAATCCACTCGATGGTTAGTACACACAGGGGAGCTAAAAATACTTGAAACCCAGTCCTGTGGTAAATTGCATGAGATCGTTCGGGAAACAGACGCCACACAGCAAAGCTAAAGGAAGGTAGAGAAGGAAACACATCAGAGGTTTAGAAAGGGAAAACAGAGGAGCGTTATCCTCACGCGAAGCTGTGTACAAGAAAAAACATTTTAACAGTCAAAACAAACCAGTATTCTGGACCACCCCTTCCGACCCAATTTCCAATTCATTCGCTATGGGAGCTAAAAAGGAGGCACTTTTTGACAGAAAAGTGGGAAGTGCAACAAAAATGTTAGGACAATCTGATCTTTATGCAAAAAAATTATTAATGATTGCTCATTTTGGGGCTTGAACCAACAACCTTCTGGTTAGCAGCCCTAAACTATAGACCTTAGTGGAGAATATAGAGGTTAAGGCAGGGGAGCATGGGAAGAAATTTTGGTAGAAGTGATCCAGAAACTCAAAGATGTACACACACACACGCGCACACACACACACACACACACACACATTAAAGCCCAAAGTATACTTAGGTTTTTACATGTACATTGCGAAATATAAATGTTCTATCCACGTGTATTCGTACTTCATAAACGAGTATGAAGACATTTTTATCGATCATACCTTCTGTAGAGAAATGCCGCAGACACTGGACACGGATGAAACTTTCTAGAGCACAAGTTTTTAACGTCTGTGTTCTCACACACTATCAAAAGGTGTATACTTTGAAAGGCTGTGGGTTCGGCTGTACGCATATGCAAAGTGTTCACGCTAAAACCCAAGTATACTTTGAGCGTAAGGCCATTAAATAGGTCAGAGCTGTAGCAAAGTACCTCCAACCTCACCAAACATGGGAGTAAGAGAGGAAAGGATATGGATAGTACTCTGGGGCAGAGCGGACACACTTCCACATGTGAAAAACTGGCTTGAGTTCTACATACTGTATGGGGCCACTTGTGAGGTATACAGGTCTAACGATGTCCATTCCTAAAATATGCTAAATAAAAGTTGTTTGAGCACTTCACATGACTGTATTGTTTTATTATATCTGCCAAAATATTACCATTTATTATCATGGTAGCCTATTAGCTTAACAAGACTTATTTGGTCTACTACTGTAGCTTCACCAACTGGGTTTCCTCCCCAAGTAAAACACATAAAATCAGCACTACCTAGCAGAAACCATGCTAGTCCAGCATTAGCATGCATGCTAGTTTTTGTCTTAAAAACAAAAACACTACATAACATTTGGTCCACCTGCATTTACTGCACTTTCTATTTCTAAGAGTTCTTTTTATAAAAATAAAACACATTGTGCTAACCACAACAACCGCATATTTAGCATCTCTGATGCTAATTACCTATAAGAAAGTTCAAGTATTTACTAGTGTGAGTGGAATCTTCATCGATTGCAGAGGCTTCTCTAAGTAATGTGACTTTGGCCAAAGCCTGGCTAATAATCTTCTTGTTGCATCGTCTAACAAGCATGAATCGGGCCGTAAAATGACATTACAGAGACAGCTAATTGGTTTTCCACTTCTCTTTAGCTAATTGGATGGGACAGCTTGCAGAGTCGATATGAATAACTCAGCAGGCAGGCTCTCGGGTTATTAAGTAGAGACTAGAAGGTTTGCTAATGGTGTTGAAGCATGGCTGGGCTAATGTGTTAGCCTGATTACTCTGCGGATTATTAAGCAATAACCAAGGGTTTGAGCACTGAGAGGACATCACATCTGCTTTCCATTACTTTCCTCTTCTGGGTGGACCGCTCGGAGTGATCCAGAGCATAACACATTCTGACGTACACTGTCAGCCTGATCCTAGCAGGACATTTAGCATA